>NC_086450.1:232640388-232948602 GCF_028390025.1 Pseudophryne corroboree
TGCATTCTGTGCTTAGATTTAGGTCCCATCACCATGATATCTCACTATGGTATGCAATTATTCCAAAATACGGTTGAGTATCCCTAATCCAAAATTCAAAATCCCACATTTATGGGTCCCCTACTGAGAGAATGACATATATATTATATATTATGTGTATATATAGTGTAACACTGTAAGGGTGCAAGGTGCCAATTCCTGGGGTATATGGCAGCACGCAGCAGCCGAGGAACAACACAAGTCCAGGTTCTGGTACAACTGGCCCCAGCCAGTTTTATTATACAGAAAATAAAACAAACACCAAAAGAAAATACCTTGCCTGTCCGGCACTAACTAAACACAAGATGTTCCTAACGATCACTAAACAAAAACCCAAGAGTTCTCCAGTAAGCACTGTATAGCTCACTTGTATCAGGAGCGTGTTTCTCTCACAGAGATCCTGCAGTCTTCCCAGGCAGTCTGCACACCCTAATCAGGCCAGTAGCTCTATAACACTCTTACACAGCTGAAAGCCTGATTAGCCTTCTGTGAGGCCAAAGACCCGAACTGGGCCCAATGTCTGGAACTTGCCCCATCTCTCTTTCAGGGCCCTTACCCAGCTTTTCCAACAAACTGAAAAGGTTCTAACAAAACAAAACATATTCCTAGAAGTTTTCATTTTTCTAATACACGTAAGACAAGAACCTGGGACAAACATACCTGCCCTCAAACACTACCCCAGTGTTCTTGTCACATATCCCCCTCCCCTGTTTCGACCTATGGGCCAGAACACTTGTAGCCCCCAAACAGAAGATGCGGGACAATGCATCTGCGTTGGCCAATTGTGTACCCGGTCTATGTTCGACAGTAAACTTAAAATCCTGCAACGCTAGAAACCATCTAGTTACACGAGCATTCTTGCCTCTATTTACATACATCCATTTTAAAGGGGCATGATCCGTCACTAGTCTGAATTGTCTACCCAAGAGGTAATATCTCAAGGTATCTAGTGCCCACTTAATGGCCAAAGCCTCCTTTTCCACAATGGCATACCTTTTTTCATGCTCATTGAGTTTCCTACTCAAATAAATGATAGGGTGTTCGTCCCCATCTCTGGTTTGGGACAGCACAGCGCCTATCCCTACCTCTGAGGCATCTGTCTGTACCACAAATTCTTTTGAAAAATTTGGTGTTATCAATATCGGTTGTGAACACAAAGCCACTTTTAACGCTTGTAACGCTTTTTCTGCATCAGGGTTCCATTTCACCATATTTGACTGCTTCCCTTTGGTAAGGTCTGACAACGGCACCGCTGTGGTCGCAAAATTGGGAATAAACCGTCTATAGTACCCAGTTATTCCCAAAAAGCCCTTACTTGTTTTTTATTCACTGGACGAGGCCAGTTTTGAATAGCATCAATTTTATTCAATTGGGGACTAATTAGACCTCTGCCTATGGTGAAGCCCAAGTACTTGACCTCCTCCATTGCGAGGCAGCACTTCTTTGGGTTAGCAGTTAACCCTGCCTCTCTGATTGAGTCCAGTACTGCTTGTACTTTAACCAAATGGGACCCCCAGTCTGTACTGTGAATTACCACATCATCCAAATAGGCAGCTGCATATTTTCTATGGGGCCTCAACATTTTATCCATCGCCCGTTGAAAGGTTGCTGGAGCCCCATGCAACCCAAAGGGTAACATCTTATACTGGTACAGCCCCTCCGGAACCGAAAAGGCTGTTTTTTCTTTTGCGCTATCAGATAAAGGTATTTGCCAGTAACCTTTGGTCAGGTCCAACGTGGTGAGAAACCTGGCTGTTCCCAGCCTTTCTATAAGCTTATCCACACGGGGCATGGGGTACGCGTCAAACTTGGACACCTCATTTAACATACGAAAGTCATTACAGAAGCGTATGCTACCGTCTGGCTTCGGGATGAGAACTATGGGACTGGACCACTCACTGTTAGATTCCTCTATGACTCCAAGTTCTAACATGGTTTTAACTTCTTTAGAAACAGCTTCTCGCTGAGCTTCAGGAATCCTATATGGCTTTAAATGAACCCTGACCCCTGGGTCTGTGACAATGTCATGCTTTATTATGGTCGTTCGGCCAGGGAGCTCTGAAAATATCTCCCTATTTTGGATGAGAAATTCTTTAACCTGATTGTTCTGATCAGCTGATAATGTCTCTGACACCTTTACTGCGGGAACCAACTGAGGTGAAGACACCGAAGGGCAAGGCTCCGCTGACAGAGACAACTTATCTTTCCAGGGTTTGATTAAGTTAACATGGTAGATTTGTTCGGGTTTTCTCTTTCCTGGCTGGTATACTTTGTAATTAACCTCATTCACTTTTTCCCTAATCTCAAATGGACCCTGCCATTTAGCTAGGAATTTGCTTTCCACAGTGGGTACCAAAACAAGAACTTTATCTCCAGGAGCAAATTCCCGTATCTTGGCACTCCGGTTATATACCCTCTGTTGAGCACTTTGGGCCTGTTCCATGTGCTCTCTGACAATAGGTACCACGGCTGCAATCCTATCCTGCATTTGTGTTACATGTTCAATAACGCTTCTATAAGGAGTGGGCTGTCCTTTCCACGTCTCTTTGGCAATGTCCAACAACCCTCTGGGGTGTCTACCATACAACAAATCAAATGGAGAAAACCCAGTAGAGGACTGAGGAACTTCTCCGATGGCCATTAACAAGTAGGGCAACAAACAATCCCAGTTTTTCCCATCTCTCTCAACAACCTTTTTTAACATACTTTTTAATGTTTTATTAAACCTTTCCACCAACCCGTCAGTTTGGGGATGGTAGATGGACGTCCTGAGGTGAGTGACCTTAAATAATTTGCACAATTCTTTCATGATCCTTGACATAAATGGAGTTCCTTGGTCAGTCAAAATTTCTTTTGGTATTCCCACTCTACTAAAAACCTGCACCAGCTCCCTAGCTATCGCCTTGGTTGTGATAGTGCATAAAGGGACAGCCTCAGAATATCGAGTGGCATAGTCCATAATTACCAGGATATACTGATGGCCTCGAGCAGACTTTAACAAGGGCCCCACGAGAACCATGGCTATTTTGTCAAACGGGACCTCTATAATAGGCATGGGAACTAGTGGGCTCCTGAAATGGGGTCTAGGGGCATGATACTGGCATTCAGGACAGGAAGAACAATATTCAGACACTTCTTTATAAACCCCTGGCCAAAAGAACCTTTGTAAAACTCTTTCAGTGTTTTTTTCTGCCCCTAAATGTCCTGCGGTAACGTGACTATGAGCTAAATCTAGTACCGTTCTCCGATAAGGCTGGGGAACTACCAGCTGTTCCACCACATCCTCACCCCTTTTGACAATGTGGTACAAGAGCTCATTACAGATGGCCATGTGGGAATACGTAACCCTGTCACCTGGTACCACAGGTTCCCCATTAACAACCTTAACATTCTCTCTAGCCTTTATTAAGGTGGGATCCTTTAACTGTTCAGACGCAAACAGATCCTTCTTTACCTCCAGGTCAGGCACGTTTTCAGTTCTATCTACTATGTCTCTGTTCCCAGCAAGAGGGTCCTCACTGGACTCCCCATCTGTCACTTCCCCAGCCATACTAGCAAAAGGCAAAGGGTCAGAAAGTTCCTAAGATACACATACATCCATAAAATCACCGGTATTATCAACTGACTCTTTACTTCTCACATCCGTTGATAACCGTGATTCCCACAGTTTCCAAAAATGAGGAAAATCCCTCCCTATTATGGCCTCATGCACCAAGGTGGGGACCAGTCCTACTTTAACAATTGCTGACCCACAACAAGTTTCTATATTCACTTCAGCAGTGACATAATGTTGGGTATCCCCATGTATGCAAGTTACCCCAATAGGTATTTGCTGGACCTTTAAGGGGTTCACTAACCCAGCTTTCACGAGGGTAACTAAACTTCCTGAATCTAGCAAGGCCTCTACCCGGTTGCCCTCTAAGAACACATCACACATTTGTTTTTCCAGCTCAGGTGAAGGTACCACAGTACAGGCTAACCTAGCAAAGAAAGACATTCTGCGACATTCAAAGGCAGCATCATATTGCATGGGTTCTTGCGTGACTGGGCAATTGGCAATAACATGACCTGGCATACCACACCTAAAACATTTAACCACACGATTATCAACCCGTTTGGGCAGCATAGACCGTTCTAGCCCCATTGGCCTGTCTCCAGGGCCAGTATTTACAGTCTCTCCAGGCTTGCGTTCTCTTAACTGCCCAGCAACGTTTTCCCACGGAACAGTCTTACCAGTCTTTACTGAAGGGCGCTGTCGAGGATCTATGGGTTGCTGGGTGGTCATCAGTAGTTCCTCTGCTGCCAAATACCTCTCTACCATGTCCACTAATTGGTCAGCAGTACCCGGGTTTCCATGGCTCACCCACTTGCGCAGGACCATGGGCAAAGATCTCAAGTAGCGGTCCATGATGACTCTTTCAACCATCTGGGGACCAGTTAATGTCTCTGGCTGTAACCATTTTTTTGTTAGCTGAATAAGGTCATGCATCTGGGAGCGAGGCGGCTTCTCCATGGCGTACACCCAACGGTGCACCCGTTGTGCTCGTACTGACAGCATGACTCCCAGGCGGGTCAGGATCTCAGTCTTTAGTTTATCATAGTCCCGAGCCTCAGCAGGGCTTAAATCAAAGTACGCTTTTTGGGGCTCACCTGACAGAAAAGGTGCCAGCAGGCTGGCCCACTGTGCTTTCGGACAGTTCTCATGCTCGGCAGTCCTTTCAAACGTGGTCAGGTAGGCCTCCACATCATCAGCCTCTGTCATTTTCTGCAGGAAGTGACTGGCCCGTATAGAACTAGAGCTGGTCGGAGCACTGACGGCCATATCTCCAATCCGATAAATGTAAATGTAACCAGCGCTCTATCTATATGGATATTATGAGGGTGGCAGCAATACGTGATTGGGGCTAAACCCAAAGCCTCCAGAATTTAAATAGCGTTTACCAAAGTTTCACAACTGCGCCTGTGTAAGGATGTTTATAGATGTTGTGTAAAAGGACCAGAAGTGAAAAACAAACAATCTAAATAATACTGTTTATTAACTATCATAAATGTTGTAAGTTCATAGTTTGCAACAATACAAACCCTAGTGAAAAAAAGAGTTTGCTATTACGTAGGAAAAAAAATGAAAAAATAAAAATAAAAAATAAAAATAAAAATAAAAAAATGAAAAAAGAAAAAGAAAAATGCCTGGAAAGTCTGTATTGTTTGAGATTAAGAATAAAGAAATTGTTACCAGTCCAAAAGAGAAATTAATTATGTGGTGGAAATAGAGTGTGGCGTCCCACCTCTTTCCCACCTCAGGTGTAGTCCTGTACTCACTTGAGTACACAGTGTAAATGGAATTTCTGAACTTGTACTGAAATTTGCGGAGTGATGAGTCCGTTGCAGATGTTATGAATCAAACCTCTTCCCAGAGGGTGATGATGATCTTAAGTGCGGTCACTTTACTAAAGGGTACCCCAATTGGATAGCGGAGGGACAAGGTAATAGGGGACAAGGTGACTGAAAACTCCGGGAGCGAGGCGGCTTCTCCATGGCGTACACCCAACGGTGCACCCGTTGTGCTCGTACTGACAGCGTGACTCCCAGGTGGGTCAGGATCTCAGTCTTTAGTTTATCATAGTCCCGAGCCTCAGCAGGGCTTAAATCAAAGTACGCTTTTTGGGGCTCACCTGACAGAAAAGGTGCCAGCAGGCTGGCCCACTGTGCTTTCGGACAGTTCTCACGCTCGGCAGTCCTTTCAAACGTGGTCAGGTAGGCCTCCACATCATCAGCCTCTGTCATTTTCTGCAGGAAGTGACTGGCCCGTATAGAACTAGAGCTGGTCGGAGCACTGACGGCCATATCTCCAATCCGGGCTGCAAGGCTCTGCACCACTTCTGTTAAGGCCTCTCGCTGTAGTCTCCAACTTTCCTCCATTGCCACCTGCTGCTGTCTGTTGGCCTCCTGCTGAGCCGCTGTAGCTTGCAGCACGGCTTTAAGCAGTTCCTCCATGTCGACAGATTTTTCAGGCGGCTTTGTAGCTGCTTTCACCCAGGACATATATCAAATCCTCAGGGCGAGTCTCAGTAACTTCACACTGGGCTGTATCTGCATAAACCACCGTTTTCTGCAGGCCTCACAAAGCTGCTGCTTTCACTTATGCGCAGAACGGCATGCTCGCATTCTCCACCAAGTTGTAACACTGTAATGGTGCAAGGTGCCGTTTCTTGGGGTATATGGCAGCACACAGCAGCCGAGGAACAACACAAGTCCAGGTTCTGGTACAACTAGCCCCAGCCAGTTTTATTATACAGAAAATAAAACAAACACCAAAAGAAAATACCTTGCCTGTCCGGCACTAACTAAACACAAGATGTTCCTAACGATCACTAAACAAAAACCCCAGAGTTCTCCAGTAAGCACTGTATAGCTCACTTGTATCAGGAAGCGTGTTTCTCTCAAAGAGATCCTGCAGTCTTCCCAGGCAGTCTGCACACCCTAATCAGGCCAGCAGCTCTATAACACTCTTACACAGCTGAAAGCCTGATTAGCCTTCTGTGAGGCCAAAGACCCGAACTGGGCCCAATGTCTGGAACTTGCACCATCTCTCTTTCAGGGCCCTTACCCAGCTTTTCCAACAAACTGAAAAGGTTCTAACCAAACAAAACATATTCCTAGACGTTTTCATTTTTCTAATACACGTAAGACAAGAACCTGGGACAAACATACCTGCCTTCAAACACTACCCCAGTGTTCTTGTCACAATAGATATATTATATAGATATAATATATATGTATATGTGTCATTATCTCAGTAGGGGAACCAAAAATGTGTGATTTTGAGTTTTGGATAGGGGATACTCAACCTGTATACGTATGTATGTATATATATGTATATATATATATATATATATATATGTATGTATATCTATTCCAAGACAGAGAATGGCACTCGGAGACAGCAAAAGTTCAAATCAGCGTGTATTTGGTCAAGTACTTTCGGGCACACAGACCCGTCCTCAGGACCACACAGCAGTGCAGATAACAGCAACAAGTAAACAGTTACACTTACCCAGCTTAAATCCCCACCACACTGCTTAGTCACGCTGTCAGATATCGCCGGGCATCAGGACCCGTCGGGCTGAAGTCACAGCGGCTGACGAGTATCCCGCAGTACACTTCTTGTGTTGCCCTGGTGATCGCCTGCATGCGTTCCAACCAGGTGCCTGTGCGTTCCAGCTTAATCCAGCCCTACAAACAGCGGTCCCGGATCGCCCTACTGAGATAATGACATATATATTATATATTATGTGTATATATAGATATATTATATAGATATTATATATAAGTGTATGCGTCATTATCTCAGTAGGGGAACCAAAAATGTGTGATTTTGAATTTTGTATAGGGGATACTCAACCTGTATATATATATATATATATATATATATATACTGCAAGTGGTCCGGCACTCCAATAACATGTGCTAAGGTCCCTGGTGCCCTCACTTTCCAAATGGTAAATAGAATCAGAGCAATGTGCGGCATTGTATCCTGATGACAATTTTCTAAGTAAAATTGAAACGTTGAACGGACGGACAGTGGTGACTATTTGTTCCTGAAAACCTGAGTGCCGCACATTGCTCTGATTATGTATATATATATATATATATATATATATATATATCTATCACCCCTAAGGAGTTAAGAGCCCCTCAGTCTGTCCCACTACACGAGATGTTTAGGCAGCCGCTTCAGTGTTTAAGTTGACTCTAGTGCAGGCATTCTTAACCTCTGTCCTAAATGTACACTAACAGTGCAGGTTTTGGTGATATCAAGGCTTCAGCACAGTTGGTTAAATCAAGATACTGTAACTGAGGTATTAATAAAGTCACCTGTGCTTAAGCATGGATATCGCTAAAACCTGAACTGTTAATGGTCCTTGAGGACCGAGGTGCCTACTCGAGTGCATTTGAGACCAGTTCCGTATAGATAGTCTGGAGCATATGATATGTCACTAGTCAGTGCCAGCGCTAGCCGCTCAGCAAAGGGATGTCGTGCAGGGAGGCGCCAAACTGAAGAGGCGCTCAGCCTGTCCCTGCTCTGCATCCCTGCTGCTGCCAGCTGCCAAGATGAGAGCTGATGCTGTTTCTGCTGCTGCCTAATAAGGTGGTAGTGCAGCGGACCTGGGCCCCTCCATCAGTCCCAGGCCCAAATAATTAGTACCCGCTCCCTCCCCCTCGTCACTGACAACATCCTAAAGAGCCACTGGAGTAACGGAGCCTTCGAGAAACCAGAGGAGAAGGGAGAGGAGGAGCAGTGCCCGAGCCGGGACCTCCTGCAGGTAACGGGGCCGTACTGTGGAGGGAATGAGAGCTGTACCTGGCATAGGGGGTGATTAAGAGATGAACGCAGATCGCTGCATACGCAGCCGGATCTGCGTTCCCCTCTATACCCCTCAAGGCCACCCAGCACAAAGCAAGGCTGCCCAGCATGTGTAGCGCCGCCTCCCAATGCATCTGCAATTACATTGCCGACGCATCTGATGTAAGGTTGACCCATGGCTGCGCTGTCAGCAGCCTTTTTTTTTTTCTCGGACACTACTGTGCAGTGTAATTTGACTGATGCACACTACTATGCGGTGTAATGTGACTAGCAAACACTACTGTACAGTGTAATGTGACTGATGCACAGTACTATGCAGTGTAATGTGACTAACGGACACTACTAAGCAGTGTAATGTGACTAACGGACACTACTGTGTGGTTTAATGTGAAAAAGGAACACTACTATGCGGTGTAATGTGACTAACGGACACTCCTGTGTGGTATGATGTGAATAAGGGACACTACTGTGTGGTGTAATGTGACTGATGCACACTACTATGCGGTGTAATGTGACTAGCGAACACTACTGTGCGGTGTAATGTGACTGACGCACATTACTATGTGGTGTAATGCGACTAACGGACACTACTATGCGGTGTAATGGGACTGATGGACAATACTGTGCTGTGTAATGTGACTAACGGACACTACTATGCGGTGTAATGTGACTAACGAACACTACTGTGTGGTATAATGTGAATAAGGGACACTACTGTGCGGTGTAATGTGACTGACGCACACTACTATGCGGTGTAATGTGACTAGCGAACACTACTGTGCGGTGTAATGTGACTGACGCACACTACTATGTGGTGTAATGCGACTAACGGACACTACTATGCGGTGTAATGTGACTGATGGACAATACTGTGCTGTGTAATGTGACAAACGGACACTACTATGCGGTGTAATGTGACTAACGAACACTACTGTGTGGCATAATGTGAATAAGGGACACTACTATGTGGTGTAATGTGACTGACGCACACTACTATGCAGTGTAATGTGACTAGCGAACACTACTGTGCAGTGTAATGTGACTGACGCACACTACTATGCGGAGTAATGTGACTAGCGAACACTACTGTGCAGTGTAATGTGACTGATGGACAATACTGTGCTGTGTAATGTGACTAACGGACACTACTATGCGGTGTAATGTGACTAACGAACACTACTGTGTGGTATAATGTGAATAAGGGACACTACTGTGCGGTGTAATGTGACTGACGGATACTACTGTGCAGTGTAGTGTGACTAACGGACACTACTGTGCAGTGTAATGTGAATGACGGACACTACTGTGCTGTGTAATGTGACTAACGGATACTACTATGTGGTGTAATGTGACTAGCGAACACTACTGTGTGGTGTAATGTGACTAACGGACACTACTATGCAGTGTAATGTGACTAGCGAACACTACTGTGCAGTGTAATGTGACTAACGGACAGTACTATGCAGTGTAATGTGACTAGTGAACACTACTGTGCAGTGTATTGTCACTAACGAACAGTACTATGCAGTGTAATGTGACTAGTGAACACTACTGTGCAGTGTAATGTGAGAAACGGACACTACTATGTGGTGTAATGTGACTAGCGAACACTACTGTGCAGTGTAATGTGACTTACGGACAGTACTATGCAGTGTAATGTGGCTACTGAACACTACTGTGCAGTGTAATGTGACTAACGGACAGCATTATGCAGTGTAATGTGACTAGTGAACACTACTGTGCAGTGTAATGTGACTAAAGGACATACTATGCGGTGTAATGTGACTAGCAAACAATACTGTGCAGTGTAATGTGACTAGCGAACAATACTGTGCAGTGTAATGTGACTAGCAAACAATACTATGCGGTGTAATGTGACTAGCGAACAATACTGTGCAGTGTAATGTGACTAGCGAACACTACTATGCAGTGTAATGTGACTAACAGACAATACTATGCGGTGTAATGTGACTAGCGAACACTACTGTGCAGTGTAATGTGAATTGGTACTATTCTGTGGCCCCTATATTTTTGGCGCTTACCCCTGCTGGGGGAAGTGGCATGTGTAAAAGGGTGCTCTACCTGGCGCAAAGTGTAAAAGGGTGCTCTACCTGGAATAATGTGTGACTGGCTGTACCTGGTGCAATATGTAAAAGGGGGCTGTATCTGGCATAATGTATATAAGGGGCACTACCTGGCGTAATGAATATAAGTGGTACTACTGCGTGGCGTAATTTTGAATAATGTTGACTACTGTGCGTCATAATTATTTTACGCCCCTATATTTTATATAATTTTTTGAATGACCCTATATTTATGGATCTTGAGGGGGGAAAGGGGCACCAAAATGTCTAGTTACAGCTCTGAGGATGAGATCAGTCACATTTGTATTTGTAGAAAGGCACAAAATTGATAGTTTGCAGGAGGGCGCCAAACACCCTAGCACCGGACCTGTCACTAGTTTACTGTTGTTACAAGGATAGGTTGATATCTGGACCTCCGGCTAAATTCAAGGTTGAATGCTGCCTACTAATATTCCAATAGTGGTGAGTTGTTTGTGGTGTGTGTGTGTGTGTGTGTGTGTGCGCGTGTGTGTGTGTGTGTGTGTGTGTGTGTGTGTGTGTGTGTGTGTAGGGAGGGGGGAGTTCAAGTCTACGAGACTAAAAAGTCTCTAAGTTGTCATTAAAAAGTTGCTGTGACCGGCCCTCCACTCAGGGGTGTAAGACAGTGGCGTAACTACTGCTCCCGCAGCCCTCGCGGTGGCTTGGGGGCACAGGGCTGCGGGGGCACCACTGATTTAGCGCAGATTGACATGCGTCCGCATGTCAATCTGCGGTCTCCTTTCCCTGCGGTCTCCTCCTTCCCTCCGCTGCTGCGTGCGCCTCTCCTGTGTCCCTCCTGGGTCTCCGGCGGGTCTAATAAATGAAGTGCCGTTCGTGAGCTATGATTGGCTCACGAACCGGCACTTCCTTTAACAGACCCACCGGAGACGCAGGAGTGTGTCCCTCCATCACAAAGCGGGGGGGGGGGGGGGGAGCACTGGGGGAGCATATGCGGCACAGGAGGAGGGGGGCTTATGTGGCACTGAGGGGGCATATGTGTACCTGGCACATGGGGGGGGGGGCGGGGGCATGTGAGTACCTGGCACTGGGGGCATATGTGGCACTGGGGGGTATATGTGTACCTGGCACATGGGGGGGGGGCTATATTTGGCACTGGGGGCATGTGAGTACCTGGCACTGTGGGAGAATATCTGGCACTGGGGGCATATGTGGCACTGGGGGCATATGTGGCACTGGGAGAGCACAGCCCTAGCAACAAGCACTACCCCCTAGCAACGAGCATGACACCCAGTGCATGAAACCCCTGGCAACGTGCATGGAACCAAGAACATGAAACCCCTGGCAACGAGCAGGTAATTTAAAAGTAATTAGAAGCCTTACTGTAGGACTTAATGTGTAATGGGCATTACGGTGTGTGGCATAATGTATCACGGACATTGCGGTGTATGTCATAATGTGTCACAGGCATTACGGTGTGTGTGGCATACTATATCACGGGCATTGTGGTATAATGTCTCAGGGGCATTGCAGTGTGGCATAATGTATAACGGGCATTGCGGTGTGTGGCATAGGGTATAACGGGCATTGCGGTATGTGTCACAGGCATTACGGTGTATGGTATACTATATCACGGGCATTGTGATATGTGGTATAATGTCTCAGGGTCATTGCAGTGTGTGGCATAATGTATCACGGACATTGCGGTGTGTCATAATGTGTCAGGCATTACGGTGTGTTGTATACTATATCACGAGCATTGTGGTATGTGGTATAATGTCTCAGGGTCATTGCGGTGTGTGTCATAATGTGTCACAGACATTGTATATGCTATAATGTATCAGGGGCATTGCAGTGTGTGGCATAATGTATAACGGGCATTGCAGTGTGTGTCATAATGTGTCACAGACATTGTATGTGCTTTAATGTATCAGGGGCATTGCAGTGTGTAGCATAATGTATAACGGGCATTGCGATTCCTGTCATAATGTGTCACAGGCATTACGGTGTGTGGCATAATGTGTCGGGGGCATTATGGTGTGTGCATATTGTGTCATGTGCATTATTGTTTGTGGCATAATGTCTAAGGGCCATTGCAGTATGTGGCATAATGTATACTGGGCATTACTATTCAAATCATCATGCATAGGACACCACAAATAGGTTGAACTCGATGGACAATTGTCCTTTTTCAACCTCAGATACTATGTTACTATGTTACTATAAGGAGGAAAAATGACAAATAATGTAAGGCGCATGAATCAGGATTATTTTTCTTTCCTGTGGTGGCTAATGTCTGGGCGTGCAGGTTGCAAAACTGGGGTATAAGGTAGTCTTTTCCTGCAATGTCACGCCCCTTTATGCGAAGCCACGCCCCTTTATGTGAAGCCACGCCCCTTTTTGTGGCACGCGCATGTTTGTCCCTTTACTAGTGCCAATTATGGGGGATGGGGGGAAGGGGGGGGGGGCGCCGAAGAATTTTTTGGCTTGGGGGAGAAAAATTTCCAGTTACGCCACTGGTGTAAGATCATACTGGGAGCCCAGATGCGAGATAGATATTGGTGCCCGCCACCCTCATTCACCACAACCACCCCATCCCAGCACTCTCTGCAGGGGTGCTGAGATGGGGTAGAGTTTACTAATTACAGACAAAATGTAGTGGTGACAGAGACAGTTATTTTCAATGCGTACACAAAACCAATTATATTACAAATTTTTATTTATACATATATCAATACACACAAATCGCAAAAATTACATAAACAATATCTACACATTGAAAATAACAGCCTCTGATAACAGCAGTGCTTCATTTTGTCAGTATATGGGTTATTTTTTCTAGAACCGGAGTCCCCAGTTAACTCCTTGAAGCTGCAGCTGTTATAGAGATTATCTATAGATAGTGCTCTAGAAACAGAACCAGCGCCCAATTTATTATTATTATTTATTCTTTGAGCTTACTAATTAGCTGGGCCTGGGCTTGTTAGAGAGACCTGAGCCATGTCATCGGCTGAGGGGTACATCGATTCCCTGTGCGGCTGATAGGAGGAGGGAACGTTAGGGTGTGGGGAGTGTGCACTCAAGAGGAAGCCTCTCCCGATAGGTGCCAGCTGCTGTGGGAGAGGCCCTGCCTCCTGTAGATCACATTCACCCTCCACATTCACTTCCACCACCCCAGTAGCACCCAGACAGGGAGAGGGAGGGCCGCGGAACATTCCCCCTTGGCTCCCTGCTTATTCCTGCTCTGGGGCACATACAGCAAAACCTGGAGCAATGGAAGAGGTCAGTGTGCTCCCTTCAGGACTGGCGCCTTGAGACGACTACCTTCTTTTGTCTCATGTATTTACGCCCCTGCAGATCAGGTTCTTGTCAGATTCCTCATCTTATTGCTGAGACCATCACTGAATAGTAACATGGGAACATTTTATTAAGAGTTCTTCAAAAGTGTGCAACCCCTGCTATAAAATGTATTCTAAAACTTCGAACCAGCACAGAACTAGGATTACCACTCATACAAGGCATGTTTATCTACCATCCTAGTTACAACCCTTTTCTATCTATCTATCTATCTATCTATCTATCTATCTATCTATCTATCTATCTATCTATCTATCTATCTATCTATCTATCTATCGAGCAATGTTGTCCCAGCCACAGCATTATCAGATAAAGGGGTAAGTCCCGACTAAGGAGGACTATGGACCTCTGAAACATTGTCTGCAGAGATATGCTGTTTGAGTGACTTCTTATAAGGCGGATGGTATGCGTGACCGGCGGACGGGATGCCGGCGGTCCCAGTACCGACGCTGGCATCCCGATGGTCACGATCCCAACAGTGGTGATGTAAGTATTCTCCCTACCACCCCTAATCTTCCCTTACTGCAACCTAACCCTAACCTTCCCCCTTAGTGCCTAAACCTAACCCCCCCTTTCCACAGCGGCACAGCCTAATCCTAACCGTCTCCCTTTAATCCCTAAACCTAACCCCCCTCCTCTTTAATGTATACCATTATAAGATCTCATATGATGCCCTCATCACCCCCTCACTGTTATTCCAGGCACAGGTGAGAGCAGGTCATGGGGGAGGAACGTTGCTAATGATGATGCGTGCTCCACCCCACAGACCTTCTCTAACTGCGAGCATGACACGGGGTGCAATGGAGGAACAGGAGACAATGGAGGAAGTGTCCCCTTCAAGGCTGTAGTTTTAAATCAAGTTTCTTACTGTTGCAGTGTCTGTCCCAGTTGGCAATGAGGTCCGCTCATCTGCATCCACACATTGCTCCCGGCTGTCGCATAGGTTTGCTTGTGCTGTCTCTGCACAGCACTCTCAGTGGCTTGTTTCTGACCCTGGATGTGGCTTTCCTTAGTGCTCTGTGCTCCCTCAGCATGCTGGCACTCTGAAGTATGTGCACATCCATGTTGGATTCCATCACCTGACCATTTTTTAGCCACTCTGAGCACAACTTCCAGTCAGCTAACTGCAGCATTTACTGAGGTTACAGTGATATCTATAAAGGGGGCTTCCTGGACACTCTCAAGTTGCCAGTAAACATTGCTTCTTCTGAAGTCACAGCTCTGTGCTGAGCTCCCTGATATTCTGTGTCAGCATGATTCCAGTCCATTCAAATCTTGTTCCAGTTTGGTAACTATTAGTCTCTGCTCTACCACCATTCTACAGTTCCAGTCTGGTTCTGCAGAGACTCTATTCTAGTAACACCTGCCTGGTTCCAGTATAGTTGCCAATCGGGTTCCAGTCTGCAGAACTATATTCTAACAATTCCTGCCTGGTTCCAACCTGCCCGGTTCCATTTTAATTGCCAATCCAGTTATCTATCTGGTTCCAGTCCAGTCACATCTCCAGGTCCATCCGGTCACCTATCCAGTTCCAGTCTGATCATCAATCCAGTTCTAGCATGACTTTCAGTCTGTTCCAGCATGATCTTCTATCCATTCATCCTGTCTCAAACACTACTTGGATGATCAAGCCAGATTCAGTTCCAGTTTAATAAAGTTATTGACCTCTATCCTCTGTTCATGCCTTCATGCTAGCCACTGTTAAAACACCAACGATTCTCCTCAAGTCCACTAACCAGCAGTTCCTATTGCCTCCGATAGTCTCCTAGTTCCATGAGTAGGAGCTGGATTACGCCTCCCCGCTTCCTCCATGCTCCATCTGTGCCAGCTCCACCCACCCATGCCTACACAAGCCAAAACCAACCCTCAGACGTGACACCCAGATCATAACAAACAATTAAACCCTACAGTCTGATTCAAGGGAACCCTTTTGCGTGATTTGTGATAACTCCTTAGTGTGATCATGCTAGATGTCTCACAGTTCGCAGTGTAACGTGTAACCAATTCTATTCCACCACTCCCTCTGTGTGTGTGTGTTGTAGAAAGATAAGGGAATTAAGTATCATCTTGGCTGACATGATAGAACTGTATTAAGTGATCTTCAAAGCACTTCTGTAATTGAAATACTTTAATGGCAATTTCATCCTTCACTCTACTGGGGTCAGTGACAAATGAAAACTACCAAGGGCCCTGTGCTGATCTCAGGTTCCTCTCTTTATATACTGCATCTGTTTGACGTGTGAGTGCTAGGGGCATGTCATACTAGGTGACTAAGATTAGTCCATGAGAAGTGTTGTACCTGAGAGTAATGGAGATGTGTGTCATGCCAGATGACTTAGGCTAGGTCTAGGAGCAATGGAGAAGAGTTGAACCTGTGCTGTGAGTCATGGAGATTTGTCACACCAGGTTTCCTAGGCTAGATCCGGGGGTAGTGGAGAAGTCTGTACCTGAGACTGATGGGGATGTGTCATACCTGCTAGCCAAGACTTGGCCCAGGAGCAGTGGAGAAATGTGTACCTGAGAGTGATGGGGATGTGTCATACCAAGCAATGTCAGATGGCCCACCGGCAGGGGCGTAACTAGATCTTTGCGGGCCCCATAGCAAAATTTTTAAAGGGCCCCCCAGCACTCTGCAAGAATGAGGGGGGGGGGGGGTGTCTGGAAAGCAGAGGGGGTTTTTTACTTATGGGCACCCAGATCACTGTCACTAAAGCCAGATGCAGACCGTGAGACTGCACTGGCTTCACTGTGATTGGCAGTGACTTCCTATTGGAAGTCCTACCTGTCAGTCACAGACACAAAAAGCAGTCTGCCAGACTGGGCTGCAATAGGACATCCAGCTCCTTGCCTTATCAGCCCTAGCCAGCTGCAGCCGATTCAGTCCATAGAAGCCGTGGTTTTGTGCATGTGCAGTACCGTCGCTGCTACTGCACATGCGCCAGGTCCCGGCGTCTCTGAACTGCACATAGTAGAGGTGCCGTGACCCAAGCGGTGGCCGGGACAAGGAGGGGGAGACCCGTCAGCATCACCAGCAGTAGCCCTCCTCCAGGACTGGGTCACGAAAGGCCCACCGGGGGAATGCTGTTGTAGGGGCCAATGATTAAAGGTGTGGCCAGTCTCCATTGGGGGTGTGGCCAGCCACCACAGAGGTTTGGCTAACCATTACAGAGTACATGTTCTGTGCCTCAATAAACCATATTCTGGTGTATAATGTAACATATGTATAATACATAATTCAAGTGCACTAGGGTAGAGTCTGGAACCTGATCCCTAAACGATGATAAGGAGGGCCCACAGGCAGTTGGGCACACCAGGGATTTCTCCTGTGGGCCAGTCCGACCCTGCCCTCCTTCTTCACAATGGTAGAAGCCACCACTGATCCTCACTGAATTCGGCCCAATGTCACATATTATTACAAGGGCTGTGCAAGGTGGGGAACAAGGTGGGGAACATGGTCATACTGTACACCAAAGTATGGGGGTGATACTGCCGGCCACGGGCACCAGGCTGTATCAAGTACAGTAAGACCTCTCGGCAGAGACACAAAGCTTAACAGGAAGCAGTGGAACAGTGGGAATAGAGTTGGCAAGGCCCAGGGGCAAGCAGAGTCTTGGACCTCAAGTAAAATATAACTGGGGAGGGCGTGGCCTGAACGCTCGGCAGAGAGGACGTGCAGCAGCACAGCTCCAGCTCCTTGAGCCTAAAACACCTGCTCCTGCTACCTTCCTTGGCTAATTTAAACCTCCTGACGAATGCCCACGGCTGTGGGCAGTTTACCGGAGCAGCTCCGGGGAGCTGGGCAGCATTTTATGGCTCCCGTGGATTGCGGCCTTCTTCCTGATCTGAAGCTGGGGCCTTGAGTTTGGAGGCGACCCGTAAGTGAGCTCCGGGACTGGAGCGCGGCCGCGACAAGAGCTTTGGGCGGCCTGCAGTCGCCAATCTCACCCCACACAGAGGCAACTACTTACTGCAGACACCCAGACATTATCAGGAGGCGGAGAAGCCTTTATTTGAGCTACCAGGCAGACAGGTATAGTGTGGAGTCCCCTGGCTGTGGCACTGGTTGGCCATCTTAGAATATCACAGCACAGTTACCATAACTCATACTGTGGTAGTTAGCTCACACAACAGGCTTGCTGAACTTTATTTCACGGTCTTCATCACATCTGACCTCAGTCCCAGTTAAGAGGTGCCATAATTCACCCTGCTGGCCTCCATTGGTTTAGTACTTAAGTCTGTGGCTTTGTCCTGTGTATAGCTCCTGCAGACTTTCTCCACTACTCTCCTCCTTCACCAGATATATGACCTCCAGCTGAACAGTGCCACATTTGGGCCTTTTTCTAGTTACAAACTGCTTCTCCACCGGGCAGCACTGTGAATACACGGATCTTGCCTGATATATTGTCCTGCCTGGTGTTTTTGCAGTATATTTTTGTCAGTAATTGAGCTCCAACACGGAAATGCACCCTTACAGTGAGTGAGAGATGTGATCTCCTGCTTGTGTCTTCCTACCCAGTATCTTATTGCTAAATATATGACTTCATTTTAGAACCGACATTCCCTTCACTCTGTAACGTACTGATAATACTGATTATCTTACAGGAATGAAAGCTATACCTTAAACACACCTTAAATACTCTTTACCATGGAGCCACTGCGGCCGCTGTACTTAATACACACTCTACGTACTTTGTACACTATTAGCGTACAAAGTCCCGTGCTGTGTATGGACTTAGCGTACAAACGCCGCGCTGACGGTACAAAGTACACACAGCGCGTACACACCCAATGAACACACTTTAAACCTTATACAGCAATGTGATGCGTTACTAATACACTTTAAACCTTATGCAGCAATGCAGTGTGATGTTATTACACTTTAAACCTTATGCAGCAATGCAGTGTGATGCTATTACACTTTAAACCTTATGCAGCAATGCAGTGTGATGCTATCACACTTTAAACCTTATGCAGTGAAAGAAAGACACGACACCAGTCTGTGGCTAAACCACTGGGTTCCGACACCACAGCGTATTATTGCTGAAAGGGGGTTACAATATAAACAATACAATAATACAGAATAATGGCTACAGTCAATGTTACATACGTGAGTGGATTCGCTTGTGCTACCCGGTCCGGTCCTCCGTCATCTGATAGATAATGTTGTGAGTCTTGTGTCTGACCAGGCCTGCAACAACGTGGATGTCATTTTCATCAGCTTCTCAATGCGTCCATTGGAGCCGGTCAATTACAGCCGCGTTTGTAATGTACAGTGCATCATTAAGAACGTGATATCCCGTGAGAGCCCCCAATTGATAATGCTGATTATCTTACAGGAATGAAAGCTATACCTTAAACACACCTTAAATACTCTTTACCATGGAGCCGCTGCGGCCGCTGTACTTAATACACACTCTACGTACTTTGTACGCTATTAGCGTACAAAGTCCCGTGCTGTGTACGGACTTAGCGTACAAACGCCGTGCTGACGGTACAAAGTACACACAGCGCGTACACACCCAATGAACACACTTTAAACCTTATACAGCAATGTGATGCGTTACTAATACACTTTAAACCTTATGCAGCAATGCAGTGTGATGTTATTACACTTTAAACCTTATGCAGCAATGCAGTGTGATGCTATTACACTTTAAACCTTATGCAGCAATGCAATGTGATGTTATTACACTTTAAACCTTATGCAGCAATGCAGTGTGATGCTATTATACTTTAAACCTTATGCAGCAATGCAGTGTGATGCTATTACACTTTAAACCTTATGCAGTGAAAGAAAGACACGACACCAGTCTGTGGCTAAACCACTGGGTTCCGACACCACAGCGTATTATTGCTGAAAGGGGGTTACAATATAAACAATATAATACAACAGAATACAGTCAATGTTACATATGTGAGTGGATTCGCTTGTGCTACCCGGTCCGGTCCTCCGTCATCTGATAGATAACGTTGTGAGTCTTGTGTCTGACCAGGCCTGCAACAACGTGGATGTCATTTTCATCAGCTTCTCAATGCGTCCATTGGATCCGGTCAATTACAGCCGCGTTTGTAATGTACAGTGCATCATTAAGAACGTGATATCCCGTGAGAGCCCCCAATTGATAATGCTGATTATCTTACAGGAATGAAAGCTATACCTTAAACACACCTTAAATACTCTTTACCATGGAGCCGCTGCGGCCGCTGTACTTAATACACACTCTACGTACTTTGTACGCTATTAGCGTACAAAGTCCCGTGCTGTGTACGGACTTAGCGTACAAACGCCGCGCTGACGGTACAAAGTACACACAGCGCGTACACACCCAATGAACACACTTTAAACCTTATACAGCAATGTGATGCGTTACTAATACACTTAAAACCTTATGCAGCAATGCAGTATGATAGTATTACACTTTAAACCTTATGCAGCAATGCAGTGTGATGCTATTACACTTTAAACCTTATGCAGCAATGCAGTGTGATGCTATTACACTTTAAACCTTATGCAGTGAAAGAAAGACACGACACCAGTCTATGGCTAAACCACTGGGTTCCGACACCACAGCGTATTATTGCTGAAAGGGGGTTACAATATAAACAATACAATACAACAGAATACAGTCAATGTTACATACGTGAGTGGATTCGCTTGCGCTACCCGGTCCGGTCCTCCGTCATCTGATAGATAACGTTGTGAGTCTTGTGTCTGACCAGGCCTGCAGCAGGCTCTCTTTATACAATTCTTCCAAAAAGCAATACAATAGATACTGTAATCTCTTTGTCCATTGGACACAGAGATGCACATTTACAGTACAGGAGAGGTCATAGGTCAGTTTGAATAGGTAGGCGATGTCTTTCCCAACTGCTCTTGTGGGTGGTCTCCTCTGGATTCCCGCCGCATACATAATGTACAGTAAATACAGTTTATATCTATATTCTGCTCCTGCACATAACTATCCGCAGGAACATGCGATCTTTCTCAAACCAACACCGGAATGTTACCCTTAAAATACCCTTCAGCTGGATACCAACCACCACCTTATAACCTTGTTCTGTCCCCTCCTATTCTGTAAAGGTGAATCCCTTTGTTCTGAAACCATTTAAACTGCTGTTACTTTCTGATGTGGTGCAGGGAAACTATGTGTACATTGTGCACTATTTGGATTAAATATGTAATATGTTTTGATAGCCTTCCATGCGCCCACAAACTCTACCGTAAATACTCATACCACGCGCTAATACGCAGGACCGCGGGAGTGACCATACGCAAATTGCGAATATGCGCACGCACAGCAGAGCAAGTACGCGCACGGAGGCCATCTGTGCGTAGTTTGTACGTGATGTGTGTACTGCAATATTTTTCGACTTTGACAGTCCACCCTTTGGCAGTCACCAATAACTGCCACTATCTAATCACAAACAGAAAAATATCAATACAATATCTACAGAAGTTTGGATAGTCGGGGGAGAGTTGTACGTGGGAAATGTATGACCTAATGGGATAGTAGAAAGCATGTATGTATGAATCCATGTCTGAGGGGCATGTATCATCGTGCCATATATGTTCTAAATAAGCTTCGAGGTATTGCGAAGTATACATTAAATCCTTCTTATCCCGTATTAAGGGTCTGTAAGTGGGCCAACAAACACTACCGAGCTCTTTTCGGCTTCTTGTTCCAACAAATGGGGTGCACATTTAGTTGATGATACATGCAGGGGGAAACATATGTGAGTGCTAGTATATGTGGATTACACCTATCGACTATGTGTGCCATTAACTGAAGGTTGCAGAGATGAAGATAAGACATATAAATAAAATACATTCACATAAACATTTTGGGTAGGGCTGATGTCTTTTTCCAGATGGATGTATCTGGGCAGAGGGGGAGACAAAAGAAAAACGGGTGAACGAAACAGGCCATGAAATTCATTTGCAATCCTTATCATATCACAGTCCCTATGGATGGGTCGTAAACTAAATCTGCTGCTGTAACAGTACCCTTGCTCCTTAGACTCATCAATTTTGTGCAGTGCTTGCGCCGCGTCAGAATTCGAACACACCTAAGTATCAAACCAATAATTATGACGCCTCCCAGGATACAAAGGAGAAACTTCCCTACACTCATGATGACATTTTGAGCCCACTCTCCTAAACCTGAGAACCAATTGCGTGGAATCAGTTCCTGCTTGTAAGCTGGTAACTCCCTTCCCGTATACCTGAAGGTGTCGTTATACATCTCAGTGATATTATCTATCAAGTTCGCTAGCGCATGGATATACCTATAATTTATAATTCCTCTGGCAGTACGGGTGATGTCTAATGCGAGAAGGAATTGAATCCCGGTGGATTCGTGGATCAAATCAGAGGCTGCGTGCTCTGTCCTATCTGTGAGGTGTCTCTTGATGAGGTGTTCATAGTGAGTATGAGTATAAGGAGCCTGAGCACTGCGGTGAACGTCTTTCATCTTATCATGGGTTATGGTCATGACCTCTGGCAGTACTCTCCCAATATAACACAATCCCTCTGAGCTCGGGGCAAGCCACTTGTACGCCTTCCTCCCACATATGAAATAGGCATCATCTGGGAGAACATAGGGGACAAAATATGACATCACCATATTACAAACGTTCCAAGTAAAGAAACTTATCCCTAGTTCTCCCATCTGCTCAGTACAAGTATCGGGCTGGATGATATGGGCACAATACCCTGACGATACTTTTCCAACCCACATGGTCTTGCTTCCACGAGTTTACCTATACCGAAAATACCTCCCACTGTGGCTATTTTGCATACAAGTTCAGAGTCTATGGGTATCCTATCAGCTCTGTGTGAAAAGGTCATTGTCTGGTTATTCCACGTCACTTCCCAATTTCCCGGTTTTCGGTAATTGGAAATATTGAAACACAATAAGGACCTGTCTACATGATACTGGTGGAGCTTCAAACTAGGGGGCCAAGAAATATTGAATTTCTTGTCCACCGGTCTCCCACCCCGTAATTCGAATACCTCATCTATTGCTAAAGGGTATGGTACTAATCCTGACTTGCTCTGACCTTGAGGTACCTGTGAGCACACCCAACATTCTGTCTGGTTTAAGACTTTACCCACTAGTGAGTGGTAATCACTCAACGGATGACGGTCCATGTCGATATTAAGGTTGGACTGACATCTCTGGATGCACCCATCCTCAACTATATTCTCACAGTTCCTACAAATACAATATTCATCAGACAATAACCCCTCACAGTGCCTCCGAGCTCCCTGACTACCAGAGCGCTTACTGATGCTAGCCTTTACTTGAGCGATGTGCTGCTCCTGAGATTCTACAAATTCATACTTGTCATCAGAACCCATTCCAGATCCCTGCTCGACCTCTCTGGGACCCTCACCAAAACAAACTGTCTTGATCAAAACCAGAATTACTAATAGAACCCTAAACGCAGTCTCTTGTGATCGATCCATTTCGTTTAGGGAAAGGAGGAAAATAAGAAGGGGAAAAGACAGGAAAATGCAGGGGGAGGTGAAAAAACAAAAGAATGATACTACAACCGTTCTAGATCTGTGCTCGGATGCCCTTCAACAGTCCTGCCTCTCAACCTTCCCGGAACAGACACTCCAGTGATACGAGGTTCTCTACACTCTGCTGTTTGTCACGAGTTCTCTGCGGGTCAGCGGCCTTTCTGTAGGGAACATAAATCTTGCATTTCAATGTGTTTAACTGTTGTGTATTATCAGTTGTGTGAAGTAAACCATCTGTGGAAAGTGAAAAGAGAAAGGAAATAATAAAAAGAAAATTTTTCAGATTTCGTTCACCATCAGGCTGTCATGCCATCATGCATATCGGTGTCTATATACAGTATCCCTTCACCCATATTCCCATTCTCCACCCTTTGTGCATGACCAGGCACACTGATACTGGTGTCCCTATGCTGGTGAGATATACTGGATTTGGGCAGAACTCTGAAAGACCAAGTAGGCCTGTGGCGTCTGAACTGTAACCCTGTCGGTGAACGTAAGAGATGAAGAGGAAGCTTTGAAGACAAATTACATAGAGTTTAGTAACAGATAAGTTGGTAGAGGCC
Source organism: Pseudophryne corroboree (assembly GCF_028390025.1). Lineage (NCBI taxonomy): Eukaryota > Metazoa > Chordata > Amphibia > Anura > Myobatrachidae > Pseudophryne > Pseudophryne corroboree. Next base: position 232,664,299 of record NC_086450.1, read on the forward strand.
AAGAAAATTTTTACAAAGTTTGACATCTGGATTGGGCACTAAGGTGAATGATTCTCTACTCGGTCTGCTCCCCCCAAAAAAAATCTATGTGTGTTATATCTCTACTGGGACTATCCCAGCCATCAATCCAGTGTCCTGTCCATTTTAAATTCATAGGGAACCCGGTATCTTTGAGATAATTTCCTCTACCTGTGATGGACATGTATCTAGAACAGCGAAATGCAACCTAAGTCTTCGTGGTTATCCAACATAATTCGTACTTCCTGGGCGGGAGCACGCTATATGTATACCATCTCTAACAAAACTTCTGCTAGAGAAATTAGAGGTCACTTCTGCTAGAGAAAGAAGCAGAAGTTTAGAGACCTCCTCCTAACCCCAGTAAGTTCTGTCAAAAGGGTAAAGTTGCATTTATTCCATTCTTCCCATTAACCGTATCTGTGTTTTCTATATGGCTCGTGACTCCTTACTATATGTCCCTTGATCCCGTCTATGTGTTTAATAACGTGGCTTGTTTTCTCTGTCTAGGGGCTATGTGCTCTACTACTCTTGCAATCTCTAGAAAAATGTTCTTTATTTTTTTACAAATGTAACAATTTCTCGGTCTTTTCTTACCACCAGGGTTTTGGGGTTTAGGCTGATGAGACTCTGGTGTAAGAGCCTGTATACTTTCTATCCTCAGCCTCTCCTCCTGCTGTTCTCTACGCCTAGCAATATTCTTATGGTGTTCAATTGCGCACTGTCTACGACAAGCTACTGTGGCCCCTCTCCAATCAGGCCAAAAATGTTTGTACCCTGTCCCTTACTGTCTGATTGAGTCTGTCCATTAATACAAAAACAGCTACCTCCCTGTAATTTGCATCGTTCCCTGTATCTGATACCCCATGTATCTATCTATTATTTGCAGGTCCTGATGGAAATATTCAGACGTCATTTCATTTTCCCTCTGCTTTATGGAAAAAATGTTTCTCCATTTAACAGTTGTGGGGAAATACAACTCTGGTTGTATGTTAATTTGCTCTAAGTTCTCCTGATTGTGTTTTGTCAGTCATAAGACTATCCGACTCTAATCTACAATCAGTGATACATTTTTGGGTGTCAATATTAGGAGGTAGGCACGCTTTCAAAAATATCCGCCAGTGTTTGTTTGTCGGTTCATACGCATTACCCAGATCTCTGAAAAATTTCTGACATCTGGCTAAATGCTTCCGAAGGTCGGGGAATTCTGAAATGATTGATCGCAGCTCATCTCTGGGCCACGGGCAATACATTGCATTATTCCTGGTGAGGATTATTCCCTGACTATCGGTTCCCCCATTGGGGGTTACTATTTCCAAGACAGGGTGTAATCCTACCATTCTGTTCCTAATCTGTTTACTGTGAGGTGTTGATGTATCTGTGCAATGAACTGTCTCACACTTACCGGTAGCTGTGACCTCACCAGTTCTTTCATTGGGGAATATTGTTACTGCTCTACCTGGTTGGACAGGCCCCACCTGAGTTTCATGCAGCAAGGTGACTGCTTGGAGGAGAGCTGTGATTTGGCTGGATATATTTGTTATTAAAAAAAAGATATAGATTCAATATATATATTACAAAGTACAGTATACCTATAGTTACAACTCATACAGTAAGCAGTTAAAACATACAGTTACATACAATTACAGTTACAGGCCAGCGATACAATTACCATTCTCTCCAATGCATCTTATGTCTCTCTCTCTCTGTAAATAAATACAGGAACTGATCTGCCAGCAAGTCCATCATCCTCTTGTGACCTATAACCTTGAAAAGACTTCAAAAACAGGATACATCTTGCAAAAAAAAAAAAAATTAGGGTTAATACATTGTTTTTACATATTACTATATTTTACGGATATACCATTGACTGTAGCCATCTTCTCCACCGCAATATACGGTAGTGGTGGTGGTGCGGTCGCCATTATTTTCCCGCTAGGTTTGGAACCTGCTGCGCGAGCTAATTCTCTTTGTATATCCCCCTCCTGTTGCCATAAATTTAAACAATCTGTGGGGTAAATTTACTAAGCTCCCGATTTTGACCGAGATGCCGTTTTTTCATCAAAGTGTCATCTCGGTAATTTACTAAGCAATAATCACGGCAGTGATGAGGGCATTCGTAATTTTTTGCAAGTCCAAGAAAAAAATTACGAATGAATACACCATCGGTCAAAACGCGGCTGTTTAAGTATGAATCTCGGTAATTTACTAAGAAGTGCAAAGCAAAAAAAAAACAAACACTGCCGTGAAAAATTACAACTCGTAAAAAAGTGCTTAAAAAAAACAGACCTGCTTTTTTTTTCCGTGATTGGATAGGCATGCAGGGATCCATGAGATCCGTGCATGTATATCAGTGGGAAGGGGTGGGAAAGTTGTTATTTTATTAAAAAAAATTGCGTGGGGTCCCCCCTCCTAAGCATAACCAGCCTCGGGCTCTTTGAGCCGATCCTGGTTGCAGAAATATGGGGAAAAAATTGACAGGGGTTCCCCCATATTTAAGCAACCAGCATCGGGCTCTGCGCCTGGTCCTGGTTCCAAAAATACGGGGGACAAAAAGAGTAGGGGTCCCCCGTATTTTTAAAACCAGCACCGGGCTCCACTAGCTGGACAGATAATGCCACAGCCGGGGGTCACTTTGATATAGTGCCCTGCGGCCGTGGCATCAAAAATCCAACTAGTCACCCCTGGCCGGGGTACCCTGGGGGAGTGGGGACCCCTTCAATCAAGGGGTCCCCCCCCCAGCCACCCAAGGGCCAGGGGTGAAGCCCGAGGCTGTCCCCCCCCATCCAATGGGCTGCGGATGGGGAGGCTGATAGCCTTTTGTGATAATGAAAATATATTGTTTTTAGTAGCAGTACTACAAGGCCCAGCAAGCCTCCCCCGCATGCTGGTACTTGGAGAACCACAAGTACCAGCATGCGACGGAAAAATGGGCCCGCTGGTACCTGTAGTACTACTACTAAAAAAATACCCAAAAAAAGACAAGACACACACACCGTGAAAGTAAAGATTTATTACATACATGCACACAAACATACATACATACTTACCTTATGTTCACACGCAGGTCGGTCCTCTTCTCCAGTAGAATCCAAGGGGTACCTGTTGAATAAATTCTACTCACCAGATCGCGGGTCCCAGGGTCCTCGGGGCATCCATTTGTAATCCACGTACTTGCATAAAATAAGAAAACGGAAAGCCGAGCCACGAACTGAAAGGGGCCCCATGTTTTCACATGGGACTCCTTTCCCCGAATGCCAGAAACCCACTCTGACTGATGTCTAAGTGGGTTTCTTCAGCCAATCAGGGAGTGCTACGTTGTAGCACTCTCCTGATCGGCTGTGTGCTCCTGTACTGTCTGACAGGCGGCACACGGCAGTGTAACAATGTAGCGCCTATGCGCTCCATTGTAACCAATGCTGGGAACTTTCTGCCCTGCGGTTGACCTAAAGTGACGTCACCGCTGAGCAGAAAGTTCCCAGCATTGGTTACAATGGAGCGCATAGGCGCTACATTGTAACACTGCCGTGTGCTGCCTGTCATTCAGTACAGGAGCACACAGCCGATCAGGAGAGTGCTACAACGTGGCACTCCCTGATTGGCTGAGGAAACCCACTTAGACAGAAGTCAGAGTGGGTTTTCTGGCAGTCGGGAAAAGGGGATCCATGTGCAAACATGGGTCCCCTTTTAGTTCGTGGCTCGGGTCAGCGTTTTGTTATTTTTTTCAAGTACGTGGATTACACCTGGATTCCCCGAGGAGCCTGGACCCCTGGATCTCGTGAGTATAATTTCTTCAACAGGTACCCCTTGGATTCTACTGGAGAAGAGGACCGACCTGCGTGGGAACATAAGGTAAGTATGTATGTATGTGTGTATGTATGTAATAAAATTATACTTTCACGGTGTGTGTGTCTTGTGTTTTTTTGGGTATTTTTTTAGTAGTAGTACTACAGGTACCAGCGGGCCCGTTTTTCCGCCGCATGCTGGTACTTGTGGTTCTCCAAGTACCAGCATGCGGGGGAGGCTTGCTGGGACTTGTAGTACTGCTACTAAAAACAATATCTGTTCTTTTACAACAAAGGCTATCAGCCCCCCCATCCGCAGCCCATTGGATGGGGGGGGACAGCCTCGGGCTTCACCCCTGGCCCTTGGGTGGCTGGGGGGGGGGACCCCTTGATTGAAGGGGTCCCCACTCCCCCAGGGTACCCCGGCCAGGGGTGACTAGTTGGATTTTTGATGCCACGGCCGCAGGGCACTAGATAAAAGTGACCCCCGGCTGTGGCATTATCTGTCCAGCTAGTGGAGCCCGGTGCTGGTTTTAAAAATACGGGGGACCCCTACTCTTTTTGTCCCCCGTATTTTTGGAACCAGGACCAGGCGCAGAGCCCGATGCTGGTTGCTTAAATATGGGGGAACCCCTGTCATTTTTTTCCCCATATTTCTGCAACCAGGATCGGCTCAAAGAGCCCGAGGCTGGTTATGCTTAGGAGGGGGGACCCCACGCAATTTTTTTTTTTATATTTTACAGTGTTTAATTTAAAAAAAACAAAATAAATGAACCCCAGCACGGATCACACAGATCCGGCCGAGATTCATTGTAAAAAAGTCGGCAGTGTTTTGCTAATCACTGCCGTAAAAATAGAAAAAAAACCACGAATGACATCGACATCGGAACAAAAGAAAAACCCGAATACGACAGCTTAGTAAATTAGTCGTAATCAATTCAAAAAGTTGCAGTTTTACACTTTCGATGTCATTCGTGATTGAACTTTGACCTTTTCCCGAAAATTACGAATGTTAGTAAATTTACCCCTGTATGTCTAATCCTTTGTTTATGGATTTAAGAAGACATATTTTACTGCATACATTCTGCAGTGCCTCTGGTTCAAAGCCGCCCACCCTAGGGAATGGTACCCTATCCTTGTTAGTCATACATACCCACTCATTGCATAAAACTTCTGTGTGTGAACCATATTTTTCACACATGATAAACCTTGCTGAGCCTTTTGGCCACAATTCTGCCTAAACCTTGTCTAAACGTCTCTTACTTGAGCAAATGGCTTCCATATTTGTGGGTCTTTAACAATAACTTTAAAAAAATTCCCACAAACACCAAAATACTCAATATAAGTAGACGGTGGAAGTATACCCGAGCGCCTTCCACTCGCTCTCGCCCACGCTGGCTAGTGCAACGATACACTGTTGGTAGCGGATCACAATGTACCCAACTTAGGGCTCCTATCAGACCTTACACCGTAATTTCTTTCGGTGGAGGTTCTGTTTGGAATATTTTCCTGCGAGAGGCAGCGAAAAATTCCTTTTCGGTATCTTTCAACTGGAATTGTTTGTAGGGTGAAAAACAGAGAAATTAGATAACTATCCTTCACCCTTTCCAGTGAAGCCCACCAGGGAGATTTCCCGACGTTGTCAAAGAAAAAAACCTTTTTGTCTATTCAATCACGTCTGCGTATGCTCTTCCACAGCGCATATGACACAATGGTATCATGTTGTGCTGTGCAGAACACACGGACATGCGATGCAATAGCACAGCCTATAGATACTAGTTATCTATATGCCCTACAATTGCTGTAGACCACCTTAGCCTAGACCACTCCAGACCACTTTAGACCACTTCAGTTGTATGGGATACCACTTCAGACCACTTCAGTTCCTAATAACGCAGGGTAGCGAACCCTACGCCACCGGGCCTCTACTAACCCAGTGTTACCACTTCAGACCACTTCAGTTCTTGGGTTCAGTATCCACTCACTCCTGCATTCGCTCACTCAAATACACTTTATTTTTCTGTACAGAAAATTTGGATTCATTCAAGTTGGCAGCTTTACCCCCAGAGGCAATTTTTTTTTTTTATTTACACTAAATTTTGTTTTTATATTAAATTTCTTTAGAAACCGGGTAGTTTGCTGCTATTGTAGTGTGGCTACTGTCCCACCTTTAAACTAAATGAACTATTGTGTAATTTGTACTTAGCGACCGTACTTCTTACGCAATTTGCGTAAACACGCTACTGTGCGTGTCTCTTACGCCGCGTGTGCAGTTCCGTACTTTGTCCACGACACGTGTACAAAACCGTACATCCGCAATAGCACAAATCATACAATTCTATAAATGTGAGCAATACCAACTATAATTGCTCACTTAACACAACACACATTGTTTCTGTATAAACCTTATTACGACTGGGCCAGACCTGCGTTTTGTGTCTTACATTTACTTCCTTAAACATTTATTATTATTTTTTTTGTCTTAACTATATAGCAACAAATGTATTCGGTTTCATACAGCTCTATATGAATCTAGCAATGATCAATAATTTAAATGATATGATTCAGATTGGATAGCCATCTTGCAGAACATACATTTATATAAACACACACATAATTATAATATTATATATATGTACCATTCACTGGTCTCCTATGGGACTCATTCACCCATTCAGTGCTTCTAATTTGCATATCAATGCTATGTGCTTTTGGCTGCCTGTAAAGGTGGTTTTTCACTGCTAGGAAAAAGCAGTTACACAGGTTAATTTGCATTTCAATGGCTATCTTATAGCAAGCAGAGTTAACTAAATCCTAGAGGTAAAAGAAAAAAAACTTTGTTTATATCTGTGTGTAATTCTTACATCAAGTATTCATCTCACTATTAACTTTCACTAGGCCCTATTGAAACTATTTGTAATTCACTATGGCATGGGTTAAATAAATGCATTGGTAACTCATAAATTGTGTTTCATGTGACCAAGGAAAGCTGATTATTTTGAGCAGACTAAAAATCTGCCATTTAGAAAAATGACCTTCCCAAAATGGCCGCTGCTCCTCCCCCTTCCACATCCACGAGGGTTACACAAAATGGTGGACAGGCCATGTGGTTAGTCCAAAATGGAGGACAGACCATGCGGCTTCCTTTATCACAAAAAAATCCCACATCATACAAGCACCAGAAGTTATTTTAGGCCTGAGTTAAAAATAAAAACTATATCAAGGCTATGCAGCAACTTTTAAATGTACTTTTAAACCTACTTAACAGATAAACAATCCAATCTGAATCAAACACAATATGACTTATTTGAACCTTGTTTTGCAACAATAAAAATAAATTTTAGCATCTTAAATATTATGAGAAACGCATTGCCCCTTGAATTTCATATCAGCGGCTTACTGATACCACAACAATACCTTAACGTGGATGTAATTTTCATCAGCTTCTCAATGCGTCCATTGGAGCCGGTCAATTACATCCGCGTTTGTAATGTACAGTGCATCATTAAGAACGTGATATCCCGTGAGAGCCCCCAATTGATAATGCTGATTATCTTACAGGAATGAAAGCTATACCTTAAACACACCTTAAATACTCTTTACCATGGAGCCGCTGTGGCCGCTGTACTTAATACACACTCTACGTACTTTGTACGCTATTAGCGTACAAAGTCCCGTGCTGTGTACGGACTTAGCGTACAAACGCCGCGTTGACGGTACAAAGTACATACAGCGCGTACACACCCAATGAACACACTTTAAACCTTATACAGCAATGTGATGCGTTACTAATACACTTTAAACCTTATGCAGCAATGCAGTGTGATGGTATTACACTTTAAACCTTATGCAGCAATGCAGTGTTATGCTATTACACTTTAAACCTTATGCAGCAATGCAGTGTGATGCTATTACACTTTAAACCTTATGCAGTGAAAGAAAGACACGACACCAGTCTGTGGCTAAACCACTGGGTTCCGACACCACAGCGTATTATTGCTGAAAGGGGGTTACAATATAAACAATACAATACAACAGAATACAGTCAATGTTACATACGTGAGTGGATTCGCTTGCGCTACCCGGTCCGGTCCTCCGTCATCTGATAGATAACGTTGTGAGTCTTGTGTCTGACCAGGCCTGCAGCAGGCTCTCTTTATACAATTCTTCCAAAAAGCAATTGTCACGATCCGGGTATCTGGACACCATTACTTACCCTTCAGATGCCTCCTAAGGCTGGCTCAGCGTTCCAGGACCGGATCCCGCTGTTCCTGAGTTTCCACATGCAGAATGTCAGAGTGGTGATTTCATCAGCCGTGGCCTCCGCTGTGCCCGCGTGGTTAAATGTGCGCTTGTCAGTCTGGCGTCTCCTGTCTCCTGTGGCCGGCGTCGCCATTACTGTTTCAATTCTCACATGGATTACAAACCAAACTTCCCTCCAAGTGTCTGCATGGGCGCAGCCATCTTGGATTTTGTCATCTGATTATTTCCACCAATCTGCTGTCTGTTTTGTTGATTTGCATAATTGCCTAGCCAACCCCTTCCTTGCTGCAGGTATAAGTATGCTGTGCCTGAACAAGGAAGGCGTCAGTGCTTTGGTTGTCAAACCTAGTTCCAGTTTGTCTCTCTTCTGTGAATGTCTTCCAGGTTCCAGCTCCTGTCTCCAGACTTCTGCTATAGAGACCCGCACCAGCATTCCATCTGCGGTGTAGCCTGACTCTCCGATCCGTTCTGGACTCACCTGTTTCTAGCTACACAATCACCTGCTTCCAGCCCAGCTTCCAGCAGTGTATAGCTTCTCTTAAAGGGCCGGTGTCCTTTTCTGCAGTTTACCACTCTCCACCGGTATTATTATTTCACCGCTCTCAAACTCCAAACTTCATTATTATTTCATCGCTCTCAAGTTCGTTTATTATTTAACTGGTTCCAGCCAGTATCCACTCCGTACCAACAACAGTCTGGTTCCAGCCAGTATCCACAGCAGCCGTTTTACCTTCAGCAGCCCAGCCTTTCTTGGAACATCAGCTGGTACGATCCTGGGTTCTCTCCATTGCTACAGTCAGGCCTGGTAAGGACTTTCCAACTAGAAGATTATAAGAACTGTCTCACACTACCAGTGCCTGTGGCCCTTGCCACCCTGTAGTACCCAGGAATTGTATTTATCCTCTGTTGACTTTTATGTTTCCTTTTACTGCTGCTGTGTTACGGAGTTTGTCATAATAAACATCATTGACTTTTATCCTGGTTGTCGTGGTCACGCCTTCGGGCAGTTATTCTACATGTTACTTACATGTCTAGGGGTCTGATACAACCTCCCAGGTTCCGTTACATCTCAGCCCCTACAACTGAGGCTGCCTCCCGTCAGCTCAGGCCCTCAGTTGTGACAGCAATACAATAGATACTGTAACCTCTTTGTCCATTGGACACAGGGATGCACATTTACAGTACAGGAGAGGTCATAGGTCGGTTTGAATAGGTAGGCGATGTCTTTCCCAACTGCTCTTGCGGGTGGTCTCCTCTGGATTTCCGCCGCATACATAATGTACAGTAAATACAGTTTATATCTATATTCTGCTCCTGCACATAACTATCCGCAGGAACATGCGATCTTTCTCAAACCAACACCGGAATGTTACCCTTAAAATACCCTTCAGCTGGATACCAAACACCACCTTATAACCTTGTTCTGTCCCCTCCTATTCTGTAAAGGTGAATCCCTTTGTTCTAAAACCATTGAAACTGCTGTTATTTTCTGATGTGGTGCAGGGAGACTATGTGTACATTGTGCACTATTTGGATTAAATATGTAATATGTTTTGATAGCCTTCCATGTGCCCACAAACTCTACCGTAAATAATCATACCACGCGCTAATACGCAGGACCGTGGGAGCGACCATAAGCAAATTGTGAATATGCGCATGCACAGCAGAGCAAGTACGCGCACGGAGGCCATCTGTGCGTAGTTTGTACGTGATGGGTGTACTGCAATATTTTTCGACTTTGACAGTACCGGTCTCCGCGGCCTCCTTGTGCTTCATTACCCGCCAGCTTCCTTTTTGTTTCTCTCATTACGCTGCCTAAGAAATCTAGAGGAGCGCTTCCCCGTCCAATATCTTTTTCAATTCAGAAACAGCCTTGGACGTCACCCTCCGGTCGAGGAATATCTGTGCCTCCCACGAAAAGTCCTAATCAGAATGAGCCAACCAGTTCCTTCACAGTACCGGGTGTGGATCCCAACTCTGAGGACCCCTTCACGGTAAAAACCCTCTGTCAGGTCATGGTGGCCTTTAAATCAGATCTTTCTCAGGACCTGACTGCTGCAGTATGTGAAGCTAAGGTCGAACTCTCAGCTATTGGCGATAGGACGGATAATCTCGAGCGTAAAATGGAGGAGCTGGTGGCGTCACACAATGACCTCATTACAGCCAGGGCCGGTGCAAGGTTTCTCAGCACCCTAGGCAAATCTTCATTGCCCGCCCCCCACCACCCCCCATCCCCCATTCTCCCAATACTCGGCCTCTCAGATGATTTAAAGTGCAGTGGCGGCATCTTATGAGTTATATAGGGATAGGATATTAGGGTTAGTTTGTTGGATGAGGTTAGGTCGGGTATAAGGGATAGGATATGAGGGTTACTTTACTGGTTTGATTTCAGATATTAGGGTTAGGGGTTATGATTAGGGAGAGGTTTGGAGGGAGATTACAGTATTTGCTGGCGTATAAGACTACTTTTTTGCTCTGAAAAACATGCCTCCAAGTGGGGGGGTCGTCTTATACGCCGGGTGCACTTCAGTTGGGATAGACATAGCTGCCATAGTGGCCTTCCGATACTCGCCCGGTGCCCATAGTGGCCTCCCGATGCCCGCCCACCTCATTCTACTCACCATCCAGTATCGCGCGATATCCAGTGCGGCCGCGGCGGGTCACTAGTGCCAATTACAGGGAGATGCAGGGACTGGCCGGAGGCGCTGCAGTCGCGTTGTGGCCGTACAATGGTGACAATGACAGGTACTATAATGGCACTAATACTAATACTAATGGCACTCATGTGAAACCGGTAACACTAAATGCACACAGGGGTATACTTTTATACATTTTACAACTTTCTCCTCGCCCCCTCCCCCCTTCTTATGCATACCTTGATAAATACTCCCTATCCAAATCTCTTATCAGGTCATAATATATAGAGATGAGCGCCGGAAATTTTTCGGGTTTTGTGTTTTGGTTTTGGGTTCGGTTCCGCGGCCGTGTTTTGGGTTCGACCGCGTTTTGGCAAAACCTCACCGAATTTTTTTTGTCGGATTCGGGTGTGTTTTGGATTCGGGTGTTTTTTTAAAAAAACCCTAAAAAACAGCTTAAATCATAGAATTTGGGGGTAATTTTGATCCCAAAGTATTATTAACCTCAAAAAACATAATTTACACTCATTTTCAGCCTATTCTGAACACATCACACCTCACAATATTATTTTTAGTCCTAAAATTTGCACCGAGGTCGCTGTGTGAGTAAGATAAGCGACCCTAGTGGCCGACACAAACACCGGGCCCATCTAGGAGTGGCACTGCAGTGTCACGCAGGATGGCCCTTCCAAAAAACCCTCCCCAAACAGCACATGACGCAAAGAAAAAAAGAGGCGCAATGAGGTAGCTGACTGTGTGAGTAAGATTAGCGACCCTAGTGGCCGACACAAACACCGGGCACATCTAGGAGTGGCACTGCAGTGTCACGCAGGATGTCCCTTCCAAAAAACCCTCCCCAAACAGCACATGACGCAAAGAAAAAAAGAGGCGCAATGAGGTAGCTGTGTGAGTAAGATTAGCGACCCTAGTGGCCGACACAAACACCGGGCCCATCTAGGAGTGGCACTGCAGTGTCACGCAGGATGTCCCTTCCAAAAAACCCTCCCCAATCAGCACATGATGCAAAGAAAAAGAAAAGAAAAAAGAGGTGCAAGATGGAATTATCCTTGGGCCCTCCCACCCACCCTTATGTTGTATAAACAAAACAGGACATGCACACTTTAACCAACCCATCATTTCAGTGACAGGGTCTGCCACACGACTGTGACTGATATGACGGGTTGGTTTGGACCCCCCCCAAAAAAGAAGCAATTAATCTCTCCTTGCACAAACTGGCTCTACAGAGGCAAGATGTCCACCTCATCTTCACCCTCCGATATATCACCGTGTACATCCCCCTCCTCACAGATTATCAATTCGTCCCCACTGGAATCCACCATCTCAGCTCCCTGTGTACTTTGTGGAGGCAATTGCTGCTGGTCAATGTCTCCGCGGAGGAATTGATTATAATTCATTTTAATGAACATCATCTTCTCCACATTTTCTGGATGTAACCTCGTACGCCGATTGCTGACAAGGTAAGCGGCGGCACTAAACACTCTTTCGGAGTACACACTTGTGGGAGGGCAACTTAGGTAGAATAAAGCCAGTTTGTGCAAGGGCCTCCAAATTGCCTCTTTTTCCTGCCAGTATAAGTACGGACTGTGTGACGTGCCTACTTGGATGCGGTCACTCATATAATCCTCCACCATTCTATCAATGTTGAGAGAATCATATGCAGTGACAGTAGACGACATGTCCGTAATCGTTGTCAGGTCCTTCAGTCCGGACCAGATGTCAGCATCAGCAGTCGCTCCAGACTGCCCTGCATCACCGCCAGCGGGTGGGCTCGGAATTCTGAGCCTTTTCCTCGCACCCCCAGTTGCGGGAGAATGTGAAGGAGGAGATGTTGACAGGTCGCGTTCCGCTTGACTTGACAATTTTGTCACCAGCAGGTCTTTCAACCCCAGCAGACCTGTGTCTGCCGGAAAGAGAGATCCAAGGTAGGCTTTAAATCTAGGATCGAGCACGGTGGCCAAAATGTAGTGCTCTGATTTCAACAGATTGACCACCCGTGAATCCTTGTTAAGCGAATTAAGGGCTGCATCCACAAGTCCCACATGCCTAGCGGAATCGCTCCGTGTTAGCTCCTTCTTCAATGCCTCCAGCTTCTTCTGCAAAAGCCTGATGAGGGGAATGACCTGACTCAGGCTGGCAGTGTCTGAACTGACTTCACGTGTGGCAAGTTCAAAGGGCATCAGAACCTTGCACAACGTTGAAATCATTCTCCACTGCACTTGAGACAGGTGCATTCCATCTCCTATATCGTGCTCAATTGTATAGGCTTGAATGGCCTTTTGCTGCTCCTCCAACCTCTGAAGCATATAGAGGGTTGAATTCCACCTCGTTACCACTTCTTGCTTCAGATGATGGCAGGGCAGGTTCAGTAGTTTTTGGTGGTGCTCCAGTCTTCTGTACGTGGTGCCTGTACGCCAAAAGTGTCCCGCAATTTTTCTGGCCACCGACAGCATCTCTTGCACGCCCCTGTCGTTTTTTAAAAAATTCTGCACCACCAAATTCAAGGTATGTGCAAAACATGGGACGTGCTGGAATTTGCCCATATTTAATGCACACACAATATTGCTGGCGTTGTCCGATGCCACAAATCCACAGGAGAGTCCAATTGGGGTAAGCCATTCCGCGATGATCTTCCTCAGTTGCCGTAAGAGGTTTTCAGCTGTGTGCGTATTCTGGAAAGCGGTGATACAAAGCGTAGCCTGCCTAGGAAAGAGTTGGCGTTTGCGAGATGCTGCTACTGGTGCCGCCGCTGCTGTTCTTGCGGCGGGAGTCCATACATCTACCCAGTGGGCTGTCACAGTCATATAGTCCTGACCCTGCCCTGCTCCACTTGTCCACATGTCCGTGGTTAAGTGGACATTGGGTACAACTGCATTTTTTAGGAGACTGGTGAGTCTTTTTCTGACGTCCGTGTACATTCTCGGTATCGCCTGCCTAGAGAAGTGGAACCTAGATGGTATTTGGTAACGGGGGCACACTGCCTCAATAAATTGTCTAGTTCCCTGTGAACTAACGGCGGATACCGGACGCACGTCTAACACCAACATAGTTGTCAAGGACTCAGTTATCCGCTTTGCAGTAGGATGACTGCTGTGATATTTCATCTTCCTCGCAAAGGACTGTTGAACAGTCAATTGCTTACTGGAAGTAGTAAAAGTGGGCTTACGACTTCCCCTCTGGGATGACCATCGACTCCCAGCGGCAACAACAGCAGCGCCAGCAGCAGTAGGCGTTACACGCAAGGATGCATCGGAGGAATCCCAGGCAGGAGAGGACTCGTCAGACTTGCCAGTGACATGGCCTGCAGGACTATTGGCATTCCTGGGGAAGGAGGAAATTGACACTGAGGGAGTTGGTGGGGTGGTTTGCGTGAGCTTGGTTACAAGAGGAAGGGATTTACTGGTCAGTGGACTGCTTCCGCTGTCACCCAAAGTTTTTGAACTTGTCACTGACTTATTATGAATGCGCTGCAGGTGACGTATAAGGGAGGATGTTCCGAGGTGGTTAACGTCCTTACCCCTACTTATTACAGCTTGACAAAGGGAACACACGGCTTGACACCTGTTGTCCGCATTTCTGGTGAAATACCTCCACACCGAAGAGCTGATTTTTTTGGTATTTTCACCTGGCATGTCAACGGCCATATTCCTCCCACGGACAACAGGTGTCTCCCCGGGTGCCTGACTTAAACAAACCACCTCACCATCAGAATCCTCCTGGTCAATTTCCTCCCCAGCGCCAGCAACACCCATATCCTCCTCATCCTGGTGTACTTCAACACTGACATCTTCAATCTGACTATCAGGAACTGGACTGCGGGTGCTCCTTCCAGCACTTGCAGGGGGCATGCAAATAGTGGAAGGCGCATGCTCTTCACGTCCAGTGTTGGGAAGGTCAGGCATCGCAAACGACACAATTGGACTCTCCTTGTGGATTTGGGATTTCAAAGAACGCACAGTTCTTTGCGGTGCTTTTGCCAGCTTGAGTCTTTTCAGTTTTCTAGCGAGAGGCTGAGTGCTTCCATCCTCATGTGAAGCTGAACCACTAGCCATGAACATAGGCCAGGGCCTCAGCCGTTCCTTGCCACTCCGTGTGGTAAATGGCATATTGGCAAGTTTACGCTTCTCCTCCGACAATTTTATTTTAGGTTTTGGAGTCCTTTTTTTTCTGATATTTGGTGTTTTGGATTTGACATGCTCTGTACTATGACATTGGGCATCGGCCTTGGCAGACGACGTTGCTGGCATTTCATCGTCTCGGCCATGACTAGTGGCAGCAGCTTCAGCACGAGGTGGAAGTGGATCTTGATCTTTCCCTAATTTTGGAACCTCAACTTTTTTGTTCTCCATATTTTATAGGCAGAACTAAAAGGCACCTCAGGTAAACAATGGAGATGGATGGATTGGATACTAGTATACAATTATGGACGGACTGCCACGGTTAGGTGGTATAAAAAAACCACGGTTAGGTGGTATATATTATAATAATAATACAATTATGGATGGACGGACTGCCTGCCGACTGCCGACACAGAGGTAGCCACAGCCGTGAACTACCGCACTGTACACTGGTTGATAAAGAGATAGTAGTATACTCGTAACAACTAGTATGACACTATGACGACGGTATAAAGAATGAAAAAAAAACCACGGTTAGGTGGTATATATTATAATAATAATACAATTATGGATGGACGGACTGCCTGCCGACTGCCGACACAGAGGTAGCCACAGCCGTGAACTACCGCACTGTACACTGGTTGATAAAGAGATAGTAGTATACTCGTAACAACTAGTATGACACTATGACGACGGTATAAAGAATGAAAAAAAAACCACGGTTAGGTGGTATATATTATAATAATAATACAATTATGGATGGACGGACTGCCTGCCGACTGCCGACACAGAGGTAGCCACAGCCGTGAACTACCGCACTGTACACTGGTTGATAAAGAGATAGTAGTATACTCGTAACAACTAGTATGACACTATGACGACGGTATAAAGAATGAAAAAAAAACCACGGTTAGGTGGTATATATTATAATAATAATACAATTATGGATGGACGGACTGCCTGCCGACTGCCGACACAGAGGTAGCCACAGCCGTGAACTACCGCACTGTACACTGGTTGATAAAGAGATAGTAGTATACTCGTAACAACTAGTAT
Organism: Pseudophryne corroboree; assembly: GCF_028390025.1. Lineage (NCBI taxonomy): Eukaryota > Metazoa > Chordata > Amphibia > Anura > Myobatrachidae > Pseudophryne > Pseudophryne corroboree. The sequence continues at coordinate 232,680,190 of NC_086450.1, forward strand.
GACACTATGACGACGGTATAAAGAATGCAAAAAAAACCACAGTTAGGTGGTATATATTATAATAATAATACAATTATGGATGGACGGACTGCCTGCCGACTGCCGACACAGAGGTAGCCACAGCCGTGAACTACCGCACTGTACACTGGTTGATAAAGAGATAGTAGTATACTCGTAACAACTAGTATGACACTATGACGGTATAAAGAATGAAAAAAAAACCACGGTTAGGTGGTATATATTATAATAATAATACAATTATGGATGGACGGACTGCCTGCCGACTGCCGACACAGAGGTAGCCACAGCCGTGAACTACCGCACTGTACACTGGTTGATAAAGAGATAGTAGTATACTCGTAACAATTAGGATGACACTATGACGGTATAAAGAATGAAAAAAAAACCACGGTTAGGTGGTAGGTATATAATAATAAATAATACAATTCTGGTCGGACGGACTGCCTGCCGTGTGCCGACACAGAGGTAGCCACAGCCGTGAACTACCGCACTGTACACTGGTTGATAAAGAGATAGTAGTATACTCGTAACAATTAGGATGACACTATGACGGTATAAAGAATGAAAAAAAAACCACGGTTAGGTGGTAGGTATATAATAATAAATAATACAATTCTGGTCGGACGGACTGCCTGCCGTGTGCCGACACAGAGGTAGCCACAGCCGTGAACTACCGCACTGTACACTGGTTGATAAAGAGATAGTAGTATACTCGTAACAATTAGGATGACACTATGACGGTATAAAGAATGAAAAAAAAACCACGGTTAGGTGGTAGGTATATAATAATAAATAATACAATTCTGGTCGGACGGACTGCCTGCCGTGTGCCGACACAGAGGTAGCCACAGCCGTGAACTACCGCACTGTACACTGGTTGATAAAGAGATAGTAGTATACTCGTAACAATTAGGATGACACTATGACGGTATAAAGAATGAAAAAAAAACCACGGTTAGGTGGTAGGTATATAATAATAAATAATACAATTCTGGTCGGACGGACTGCCTGCCGTGTGCCGACACAGAGGTAGCCACAGCCGTGAACTACCGCACTGTACACTGGTTGATAAAGAGATAGTAGTATACTCGTAACAATTAGGATGACACTATGACGGTATAAAGAATGAAAAAAAAACCACGGTTAGGTGGTAGGTATATAATAATAAATAATACAATTCTGGTCGGACGGACTGCCTGCCGTGTGCCGACACAGAGGTAGCCACAGCCGTGAACTACCGCACTGTACTGTGTCTGCTGCTAATATAGACTGGTTGATATTTAAAGAGATATTAGTAGTATACAACAATACTATACTGGTGGTCAGGCACTGGTCACCACTCCTGCAGCAAAAGTGTGCACTGTTAATTAATATAATTGTACTCCTGGCTCCTGCTAACAACCTGCAGTGCTCCCCAGTCTCCCCCACAATTAATTATAAGCTTTTAATTTATACATTGATGACTGTGCAGCACACTGGGCTGAGCTGAGTGCACACAGACTGAGTCACACTGTGTGACTGACTGTGCTGTGTATCGTTTTTTTTTTCAGGCAGAGAACGGATATAGCAGAGAGAAGTGAACGGATATATTATATTAAATAAAAGTTAACTAGCAACTGCACTGGTCACTGACTGTGGTAAACTAACTCTGTCTGCGACTCTGCACAATCTCTCTCTATCTAATCTATCTATCTCTATTCTAATGGAGAGGACGCCAGACACGTCCTCTCCCTATCAATCTCAATGCACGAGTGAAAATGGCGGCGACGCGCGGCTCCTTATATAGAATCCGAGTCTCGCGATAGAATCCGAGCCTCGCGAGAATCCGACAGCGTCATGATGACGTTCGGGCGCGCTCGGGTTAACCGAGCAAGGCGGGAAGATCCGAGTCGCTCGGACCCGTGGAAAAAAAAGTGAAGTTCGTGCGGGTTCGGATTCAAAGAAACCGAACCCGCTCATCTCTAATAATATACAGTATGTCACAAATCTGATGTTCTTTTACGTTTTATTTGGTGTGTGGAAGGGGGTAGTCTTATACGGCGAGTATATAACAAACTCTATATTTTGAGTGGAAATGTTGGGGGTCGTCTTATACGCCCAGTCGTCTTATACGCCGGCAAATACGGGTATATAATATTATTATTATTATCCTTTATTTATATGGCGCCACAAAGGATCCACAGCGCCCATTACACAGTACATAATCAGATGAGCAAACAAGAAAACAGCACTTACAGTACAAGACAATATAGGACAGGTATAGAAAACCCGGGGTTAGGTCCCATCAAAAGGAGTATGGAGTATAAGATAGTGTAAGTATAAAAAGGAAAGGCACATGAGGAAAGAAGTCCCTGCTCTTGCGAGCTTACAATCTAAAAGGTGAAGGGCTGACAGACCGGGGTGACACAGAAGGGGTTGACAGTGAGCACAGACAAGAGGGCATATATATATATATATATATATATATGTGTGTGTGTGTATTCTGTTGGCCACACCCACTAGTCGGACTTCACTAGTCGGACTTCGCAGGGGGTGTGTGCTTACTACATCTGGCTCCAGAGCCGGATTAAGGGGGGTGCCCCGGGGGTCAGTACCCCGGGCCCTCCTGTCTTAAGGGGCCCCCCGGCCGGAGCTCTGCACCGCTCTACAGGTTGCCGGGGCAGGAGGGATCCACGCTGTGCATGTGGCTTCCTTCCCCGATCCTCTGGGGCAGCACGGTCGGGGACTGAGTCAAGCAATCTCCAGCCTTCTCTGCAGCCAGACAGAGGTGCTGCTGGCGGAAGAGGCTGGAGATTGCTTGACTCAGTCCCCGACCATGCTGCCCGAGAGGAGGGGTGAGGAAGCCGCATGCACAGCCACACTCCTCCCCTGGCAGCGTGGATCCCTCATACCCCGGCAGCCTGGTGTCACTGTCTTCTCTTCTCTCCCTGCTGCAGCGCGGCTCCCGTTGCCTGTGACCACGGGAGGTGAGCAGCGGGGTGGAGGTGGGGGGGTAACTGTGGGGGTTGGTGGTCCGCGGAGGGGCCCTGCTGTCTTGGCTGCCCTGGGCCCCCCGAGGGCTTAATCCGGCCCTGTCTGGCTCCAATATATACCTGAATATAAATATAATGTAAATCACATCACGTCTAATACAATAGGACATTTTTTTGTAGTTCAAGTCTTCAGACCTACTGTATTAGCCATAAGTTTTAATTAATAATTAGACTTCTACCAGCCACCTAATGCACAGATAAATAGCATTACTTTATTACTTATAATATTAAAAAAAAATAATACATGTATTTCATTAATTTGAAATATGTGATTTATAGATATATGAATTGAAAAGTTTTAATTAAATATATATATATTTTTTACAAATATTGTAGGTAATAAAATAATGCTATTTATAGTGTCGTGAATAGGGATACCTCCAGTGCCCATGGCATTAGGGATATAAAGGAGTTAAATATAAGAATATGTCTAATCAGACCTATGCACTAGATGGATGGTATAATTAATAATTGAAAATTTATTGCTAATAGGTCTGAGGTCTTGAACTTAAAAAAAAAATGGCCATTGGGACACTGGAAACTATCTACAGTATGTCCCTGAATTTTTTATAAGTAATATCAGGAGCTGATATATATATATATATATATATATACACACACACTATATAGTCACACATTTTGACATGTTATTGAGGTAGCTGACACCTCTCAGTCACTAGAGAGGTGCAGCTGCCGCAGAACCTCCTGCTGGTCAAATGACAGCCAGCTGAGGTGCAAGACACTGACTGTGGTTGTCTGTCCTTCTGGCTGATCCCGTGGCACTCAATGAGGGTGGACAGCCAGCAGATTTAGCCCTTGAAGAAGAACTCCTGTATGGGGTAGTGGCTGCTGGGCTTGGACTCTCCGCCACCGCCGCTGCACCGGTCAGGCCGCTGGCAGGGAGGGCAGATCAGCTGGTGGTTGGCGGCACTTTCTCCCCAGGTGAAAGTGCCGCCCCCGGTCGTGGCCTCCTCCTCGGTTCTCCTGCTGGGCTTGGACTCTCCGCCGCCGCCGCACCGGTCATGCCGCTGGCAGGGAGGGCAGATCAGCTGGTGAATGACGGCACTTTCTCCCCAGGTGAAAGTGCCGCCCCCGATCGTGGCCTCCTCCTCGGACTCCACTCCAGCAGCAGCGACGCCGCTCAACAGGTCGGGGGAAGAGGGGCGGGCCGCCAATAAGAAGCACCGCCCGCGAGATTTAAAATCCGGCACCGTCCGCGAGCCAATCACAGCTCACGGGGCGCCGGACAATTAGGAAAAGGGCACGGCGAGCCAATCGACACTTGCCACGTCATAGCCCCCGGCTTCTGACGTCAGACGCCGGGCGGGAGCCGAAGCAAGAAGAAGCTGCGCCGAAGAGCGGTGAAGAGTCGGGCGGAGCCAGGAAGGAGAAGACCTCGCGGAAGAGCGCTGAAGACGCCGCAGGGAGGAGAAGACGGGAGGCCACGCGGAAGAGCGGAGAAGAGCCGGGCGGCACCAGAGAAGATGTCCAGCGGCGGCTGAACGTAAAGAGGCGACGGCGGCGCCGCTGGCCAGGACGGGCCAGCGGCCGAAAGAGTGAAGAGGAGCGACGGAGAGGCCACCAGGGGTGGGAAGAAAAGAGCTGATGAAGCTCCCCCCCTGGTGCCTCTCCCACCGGGTCAGGTAGGCCCTTTTCAGGTGCCCCTACCACCCCCTCTCCTCCCTAGACCACCAGGGATCGGGCACTAGGCCCGTAGGCACAGTCAGGCCCTCCCGGCCTGTGGGTAAATAGTCGGGCCTTCTCGGACCGTGGCCACATATAGTCGGGACCCCGGCCCGTGGCCCTATTAGTCGGGCACTAGGCCCATGGGGAATCAGTCAGGCCACAGGCCTGTGGCACTAGTAGGCGGGCATTAGGCCCGAGGGGCAATATCAGGCATTAGGCCTGTGGGGCATTAGAGGGCATTAGGCTCTGGTTCATTTATGCTTAGGGTTATAAGATGACCCTGGGCCTTAGGCCCAGGTCACCCAACGGGTACCAAGTTAGGCGGGCGCTAGGCCCGAGGGTAATGTCAGGCCTCTGGCCTGTGTGTGATTAGGGGTGCTAGGCCCAGTAAATAAGTGATCCCTGAGGTGTATAGGTAGGCAGGCCCGCTTGGCCTGAGCCCCATATAAGGAAGTGTACAGGAGGTGGGTAGGCTGTACGGCACCCCCCCCCCAGAGAGCAGGTAGGGATTTAAAGGGACAGCACCGTTTAATCTTGTACTCTGATATTGTGATGTATGTTGTTAGTTACCGTGCAGGGCAAAGTGTTTGTTTTAAAGTTTGTGCATAGTTTGTGTTGCACCACCCACACAAGCTAGTTTGAGGGCTCTGTTCATGTAGCTAGTGTAGCGGACGCACACTAGGGTAGTTCTTGGCCCTGCACGGCTGTTTTCTCTTTACCTCCTTACAAGGACCTGTAAGTGGAGAAGATCGGAGTGCAAGACTTGTGACGGTGAGTAACATCGGTCCGCAGTTAGGAGGAACGGCACTCAGCAATCTCCTTCCTCCTAGGTCATCGTGTCCGTGTCCAACTGGAGATTTCCAGGTCCGTTCAAGGTTCCTATACCTGAAGGTGAGAGAGTGCGGCGCCTGGTGAGTAGTGAGTCTACACCTGCACGGCAGCAGGCACTACACCGCACTGCTACCCTCTTACATTGGCTTCTTTATTTATCGAAGTCCTCCATGTTGGTTCCTTCCCTAGAGAAATGTTAGAGGCCCAAGTAGTAGCAATTCCCAAACCAGGGAAGGACCCAGCCTATTGCCAAAATTACCGCCCAATTGCACTGCTTCATAATGATGTCAAATTATATGCTAAGATTGTAGCATCCCGTCTTAACGCTTATGTACCCTTTTTGTTACATCCGGATCAGATTAGGTTTGTGTCTGGCAGGCAGGCCTCCGACAACACCCGTTGAGTCTTTAATTTAATTGATGCATCCTCTGGGGATGATGGGTTCCTTTTGCTCTCTTTAGACGCTGAGAAAGCGTTCAACAGATTAAACTGGTCTTACATGCGCACTGTTCTAACTAAATTTGGAATTTCTGATCAGATTTTGTCGTCAATCTTAGCATTATACAGATCGCCAACGGCAAGGGTGTTCAGTAATGGCTTCCTGTCAGACACATTCCTAATTTCTAATGGTACGCTTCAGGGTTGCCATCTCTCGCCCCTGATATTTGTACTTGTGATAGAACCCTTACCTGCTAAGGTTAGATCAGACAAAGCATTTCCAGGGTTAACTTGTGGTCAATTTTCTCATAAACTGTGTCTCTTTGCTGACGATATACTTTTATTTGTTTCACACCCTTCCTCCTCCCTTTCTCATCTCCATTCTTTATTGAATAGTTTTAGTTAAGCCTCCTATTATAAATTAAGCACAACTAAAACTGGTGCTTTGCCTATTTATTTACCAGATACAGTTACAGCTACTTTACGCTCTCAATATCCATATAATTGGAAATCTGAATCGCTTATACATCTAGGGATATATATTCCCTCCTCTACCGCTAAAGTCTTTGATGTGAACCTACCTCCCATGATAATTACCTTTCAAACCTTGACATCCTCTTGGCTTTTATATGAAATATCCTGGTTAGGCCGTTTAGCTGCCTTTAAAATGTCCTTACTACCCAAGTTTATGTATCTATTTAGGACCATAACTTATTCTTTCCCTAAATATTACCTTGATAAATGCAGACTTATTTTGACAAAATATTTATGGAAATCCCATCCCCCTAAATTAGCGCATACTAGAATGATCCTTCCTCATCACTGAGGAGGTATTGCTCTCCCTGATTTAGTTTCATACAAAGAAGCTTGTTTGCTAGCTCAACTAAAAGGTTGGAGGCTAACCCATTCTATGTCCCTGCGGGCACAAATTGAGAGTGTTGGATGTTTAGGCTACCCCCTAGAAGACCTGCTATGGACTCCAAAAGCCCTCCGCTCCTTAAACATATCCATTTTTCCTTCCACGGTCTCATCTTTACGAGTATGGGATAATCTAATAGGTAGACTTCCCGGATTTATTGCCCCATATGCAGCTTTTTCACTGATAGCTGTTAGTAGGTTAATACCCAATTTAAATATTTCTGTTTGGAGCGCCTGTGTTCCTTTTTTTGAATATATGTTTGATTTTACTGGTGTGTACATCTCCCCTCCCCTTTCACTCTGTTTCCCCCTCCATCTTTCCTATTCTTTTTTTCAGTACCCCCCCCCCCCCCATATCTGTATAAAATTTCAATAAAAACTATTGATGTTAAAATATAACTGGGGAGCACTTATAAAAACAGAAAGGAACAGGGGACAGGGGCCTGCCAAAAATCCTTCACTCTGTGGCCCACAACAGCAGAATATAGGGGTTGCAATCCCAACCAAGGTGACAGCAGGCAGGCGTATGGGGAAGGGGGCCAGCGGGTAAAATATTGGCAAAGAGGAGGCTCTGCCAGGGCATTGTGAGAGGAAGGCACTAACCACAACCAGGACCTGCCTGAGTGACTGGGCTAATAGAAGAGCTACCTGCAGGCTCCTGCTGGCAGATGGGGACAGCTCCACTTCTCCTGGGTAGTCTGCATCAGAAAGCTGGTGAAGAGGATCAGGAGGGCTCACCTGGAGGTCTCTGGGCACTGACAAGGGCAAGTTGGAGGCACCGTGCCTGAGCGGGTCCCCCCTCTGGTGGGATACCGTTGTTCGGTCGACAGAGCTTAGGTCGACAGTCATTAGGTGGACCACTGAAGGTAAACATGCATTAGGTCGACATGGTCAATAGGTTGACATGGTCATTAGGTCAACATGTCCTTGGTCGACAGGTCAAAAGGTCGACATGAGGTTTTCGCATATTATATTGTAAAAAAAAAATTGGACTTTTTCATACTTGACAATCCACGCGGACTACAATTGGGAACGGTAACCTGATCCGAGCGCAGTGGTAGCGGAGCAAGGCACCTTGCCCGAAGCATGGCGAGCGAAGCGAGCCATGCGAGGGGACATGATGCACTAATTGGGGTTCCCCATCACTTTACGAAGAAAACGACACCAAAAAAAGTCCAAAAAACCATGTCGACCTTTTGGCCTGTCGACCTAATGCATGTCGACCTTCCATGGTCGACGCAAGTTGAGTCGACTCAACGACCCATACCCACTCCGGTTTGTGGCGATAAGTTGAGGCCGCGGCTTTCAGGTACGTAAAAGCTGCAAACTGCAGAGGTGTCTCCTGACTCTGCAGACCTTGTCCCCCAATATGGTGAGTCTCAACAGGCATATGGCGGCAGATGGGGAACTACGCTGGGAGCTCAGGAAGGTACATCCACTTGCAAGGCCATGCCCTGGCCCTAGGCTACTGTGGCCGGTTCCGGGGAAAAAGGTGTGCGGCGCCCTGCAACCAAACACCCAGTAACGGCGGGAACAAAGTGCTGACTGCCCCCCTGCCCACTGCTCTATCTTTACTGACTCTGAGGGCACCGCAATCCCTCCCAGTCGTGTCTCCTCCTGTGCTCTACCTCTGCTACAAATATACACAGGCAGAGCCTCGGGAGAGGAGAACGAAGTGCTGCAGCGTTAATTACTTGGCGCAAGGGGAGCAGCGTGCCCCAGGCCCATGTGATAGCCTGGGCCCCATAGCAACTGCATCTCCTGCACCTATGGTAGTTACGCCACTGCCCACCGGGCAGAATGCTGTGGTTGGGGCCCATGCTTAGGAGTGTGGCCAGCCACCATAGGCTTTGCTAACCATTACAGAGTTCGTGGTCTTGGCCCCTTTATAAATATTTACAGTAAGTACTGCTAGTGTATGCATTATAATGTACAAGATTAATAATTGCAATGCACTGTAGAAAATGCACCATAGTCCTGTACAATAAATTATAACATGTGTACATGTTAGTACTGATTTTAACAGTAAAAACTGTAAAAGAAAATGTCCAAATTAAACTCTAGGCATTAATAAAATGGAATCTCGAGGAGTGCTGCCCATTTTGTTGTTGGTTTGCATGGTTCATCTAGTACGTGTGCGCAGTTACAGCCTTCACTTATCCACACCCCCACTTCAAAATTTCCACTTCAAGCACTATATATATATATAAGATCTGCTGCTCAGGAACTGAGCCTGCGTATATATCATCATTAGGAGCTCAGCTGATCATTTGTGCTACCTGGCAGTTTAGGGTGCAGTGTTGGGCAGTGACAGGCAAGAATACATACAATTTACCGGCGGCCGGGAAGCCGGCTGTCCGTATCCTGACAGCTGCATTCCACCGGAGCTCGCCACAGGATCTATTCCCACTCTTTGGATGTCGTGATCACCCACGAGTGGGAATAATCCTGTTTTGCCGGGATTCCTGGGGGCTTAACCCTATATCTGCAGATATACGCAACTAAGATCTCCGTATTATCTGACTATTATTATGTAGAAATATTATTCACTCGGTGTGCATTAGGGAACACAGTTTTTTTCCTTTGCCGGGATTCCGTCTGGCAGCATTGCTGGCTGGAGGGATTCTGGCGTCGGTATCCTGACCGTCAGGATCCTGACAGCCGGCAAATTGAACGGATCCCCCACTTGTGAGTTTGGACACAGCACAACCAGTACAGCAGAGTATAGAGCAGTGTGTGTTAGAGTGAAATGGCACAAGTGCCACCCACAGTGCCAAGTTATATAGAAGCCAGGAGGCAAACAAAAATCAAGTGTTGCTCCCAATCGCCCAGAAGAGTGAGTACGGTTCCTGGATCCAGCTTCTGCCTGTCTGCAGCCACTCGAGCGATTATGTGATTTGCGCTTAATTCTCTTGGAGGAGGCAGCCAGGAAGTCGGCAAGTGTGCTGCAGAGGAGCGTGAAAGAGCATAGGGAACATAAGTTAAGTGTATTTCCTACAGTTATTTCATGTATATTATTCAGCTTAGTAGAACTTTACTCGCTGTGTAAGATATCTGTTAATATGTTATAAACTGGCTCAGATCTGGGAACAAGTGATTTAAAAACACATGTTGTTTTGCAAACCAACAAACATCACAGTATTAAAATAATCAATAAAACACAAGGTGGTCTGCATACTGCATTGACTAATACTTTTAGAAGCCTTCTAAGTGTTGTTTCTTTTTAAATAGTTTTATAACATTTAGAATAATATAATGGGGAAGCAACATGAGTATTACAAAAATACCCCGCAAACCTTACTTTCTATCCTTTGTGACTTTACATGCTGGACCAGCATTCAATCACAGCTAATGCTATAAATTTGCAGAGCGTTATTAGGGGATATTTTAAACAGGGGAAATCTCTGGGGGGGTTTACAATTTATGCATTACTGCTCAGTGCAGTCTATTTTTCTTGCAGGGTGTGTTAAGAATACACGGAATGTGTCCCTGAGCAGCGCAGCACTGGCTGCTGTCATTACTCTTCAATTGTCTTGCTGTTAAAAAGCAAATAGTAATACTTTATAATACAGGCTGCACAATGCCTTATGGGTCAGCTCCAAAGCAGCTCTTAGTGCAGCCTATTTCCAAGTATTCAATCATGTTTCCAAGAAATTAGTTACTTTAATAATTCTTCCCACAAAAGCATATTTTTGCTAAGTCTCATGGCACCGTAGCTCTGGGTGTATAATTATGTTTTCTTGTGATGTATATATATTGAATGTTATAGTGCTATATTACTGCATGTGACAGTTTGAATATTTGATGATCGGTATATTTAAGCTACTCTTTTTCAGTTTTGTAGCCGTAAATCAGGGAAATGAAAACGTATGCATGTTTTCCTTCTAGTTACTAGGAACGCTTTCCCTCCCCAGTATATGTAAAAGAATATAACCAAAGTAAAACATCTCTCTACTGAAGGGGTTCCCAACCATGGACTCAGACTAACAATCCAGATTTTAAGGATAGCCATACTTAAAAACAGGTAACTTAATTAGTACCCAGGGCCGGCAACAGAAATCTTGGGGCCCCATACACTGATATCTCTGGGGCCCCCCTACCCCCTCAACTCTTCCCCTCAATATAAATGTGTGTATATATATATATATATATATATATATATACTTATATATATATATATATATATAAATATACAGTATATACATACACACGCACACATATACAAACACATATACAAACATACATATATAAGCACACATACATGTACATATACTACACAGACACAAACATACATATATAGACACAGACCCACAGATTGTCACAACGGTGAGGGAGATTGCAAGGACCCAGGAGGGACTGACCTTGTCTGTAGGGACATCACATTGGTAAAGCTGCAGTCGGCTGCTGTCTGATATTCCCAGTCAGTGTGCTTGGCAGTGCTGTGCCGCTCAGCTCCTCGGAGTCAGCGGCAGCAGCAGGGGGCGGGCTGGCGCGGGTTCATGCGTAGTGACGCCGCAACGCTGGCAACACAGCACGGGACCAGCTCAGACCAAGTGATGGGTATGCGGCGGGGGTGGTGTTTGTATTGGGAAGTAATTGTCTGTTAATTGACGTATGGGCGTCCCGGAGTGCACGGGAGCCACAGCTTTCTTAGGCACTGCCTACACATTTCTTGTGCCCCTGATGCTCGGGGCCCCCCTGATCCTTGGGGCCCCATACGGGTGTCCCCTTTGACCCCCCCTGTCGCCGGGCCTGTTAGTACCTCAATTATTTTGACAACCATCTGTGCTCAAGCATGGTTAGCACTAAATCATGGATTGTAAGTGTGCCTTGAGGCCGAGGTTGGGATCACTGCTCTACTGTGACCATTTTTGAAAGTGTCAACACACACAGCGATACTTCTAGTTTCTAATATTGATAAACTGACGCAGTACCTGCCTCCTACTACTTAAGGCCCCCATCCACTAGTGAGATACGGCCTGTTTTTATGTGATTGAGACAAATTGCTGAGACGGATTGCATGAAAAGTGTCACATTGCATGTACTTTCTGCTGCGGGGTACACTGGGCTCCACAAGGAAAGACAATGGGGTGTAGAGTAGGATCTTGATCCGAGGCACCAACAGGCTCAAAAGCTTTGACTGTTCCCAGGATGCATAGCGCCGCCTCCTCTATAACCCCGCCTCCCTGCACAGGAGCTCAATTTTGTAGTTGGTGCTACAGATAGCAGGCACATAACAGAGAGGCAGCTCTAAGTAGAGCTTTTTTTGAAGAAAAAGTGAAGACTACAAGGGCAGCAGCAGTGTGTAAATGCAGAACCGGCCCTAACCAATATGATGCCCTAGGCAAGATTTTTGCTGGTGCCCCCTAGCACCAACGCTGGTTCTGCCTCTGACCTTGCACCTCTTTCCCAGCACCATTACCTCTCACCCATAGCAGTCCTTGTACCCCTATATTTTAAATAGGAACAGTTCGCACATTTGACGCACAGCCCAAAAAGGGGCATCTTCTTGCTGGCAAGGGACATGGCCACACAATAGTAACCCCAATTCCAATTACACCACACAGTGCTGCAACTTTATTCACATTTGATCATGCGATAGTATCCATAATTCAGATTACATCCCACAGTAGTATCACTTTACCTTATAAACGTTACTCCTCACAGTAGAGCCCCTTATTCACATTACATCACACTGAATTGCTCCTTATTCACATTACACCACACCTTATTGCTCTTTATTCACATTAGACGACACAGTAGTGCCCTTTCTATTTGCAACGCCACATAGTAGAGCACCTTATACACATAATGCCACACATTAGTAATGCATTTATACACAATTCCACACAGTAAAGCCCCTTACACATATGAGACACATTAATGTCCTTATAAACATAATGCACCTTACACATTATGACAACCTTTATTAATGCCCTTTTACACATAATGTCCCTTACACATATGCCGCACATTATTAATGCCCTTATACACATAATGACACACATAGTGCCCCCTACACATTTGCTGCACATTATTAGTGCCCTATACACATAATGACACACATACAGTAGTACCATGTTACACATATGCCGCACATTATTAATGCCCTTATACACATAATGACACACATAGTGGCCCTTTACACATATGTTGCACATTATTAATGCATTTTTACATGACACACATAATGCTCCTTACACATATTCTGAACACTACTGCACAACCAACCCACTCACATGCACACAGCACTCACACTACCACTAACACTGTGACCTTTGCCTCTGCTTGGATACAGATGTGTCCTCATAAATCTTGCATCAATGCTAACGTTGGGCACTTTTTTTTAAAGAAAATGCATCGTATTTGCATTGCTATGTGGCTAGGATGCACAAGCAGCTTCTCCTGATTAAACTGATATGCAGCATGCCAATATACTGTGTGAGACTGTGGTTGTATCTGCACATAAAATGCTACATACAGAATATAGGCATGCCGCATATCATTTTAATCAGCAGAAGCTGCTGATGCACCTAGGCATATCAAATGCCCTAGGCAATTGCCTAATTTGCCTATGCCTATTGACGGCTCTGTGTAAATGTCAGGAGACATTCACTGCTGCAGCTCCAGCTCTCCCCAGTGGCGCTGTACACTCCCGTGCCCTGGTTGCCGGGTAACTACAGCAGGATGCTCCGTTTTTTTTTCCAGTTAGACACACACGGCTGGGGCTCTCCAGGATCGCGTGGCCGCGCTCCAGGAGGTGATAAGTGGGTCCCGTTCGTGGGACCCGCGCTGTATCGCGATCAGGCGCGGACGGTGGGAGGCGGGCCGCGCGCTGGCGGTGGACACTGTGGCATACAGGCGACCCCACTAGATCACCAGGGCAAGGGTACAGGTCAGGTTTTCTCTCATAAACCTATTTACATTGGCCCGCAGTACCAGGTGGTTTTGCCAGCAGAGGGGATAAGGCTTAGACCTGTAGCCCCTCCCTCAGCCCCAGGGCGCCATTTACAGTAAATGTTCCCACCCTGGAGCTGCATATCTGTCTCTCCCTCACTCCCAGTCAGTGTTTGGGCGCCATTTCTCTCAGCTACACTGTTCCTGGGACTGCTTGGGCAAATCCTCCTTTGTAAAGCTGCCTGATAGTCAGCGCTGTGACTTTACAAGACACTGAAGTATTCTACATGTCATTAAGAAAAAGTGCATTTAGTCAGGGTTCTCTGGTACAAGTTCCCTGTGATATACATCCAGTTTTTTACTGTGCAGTGTTATATCTATTGACTACATAGCTATATACTGTATAAGCTAGTCCAGTGCAGTATTATTGTTTGTAATAACCTCTGCATTGTACAACTGTGACTATATGTGTGTGCATTAGCTGGCTGGGTGAATTTTATATTCTATAACCTGAGGGGGCTTGGTGCGTCAGGTTTATAATACTGTAATATAGGATATTCACAAGATATACTCTAATTGTATTTTCTCTGTGATTTTAGTCACCATATCTCTCCTGTACCCCTGCTTGTGCTGACTACACTGTGGCTACACTAGGCAAGAGGTATTGTGCTGCTGACAATTGTACTGTGTTACCTGATATTGCAAGTTATATCATGTCTGCTTCTGAGGGTAACGGTTCTGGGGCTGGACACACTACCGGTGTTGCTGACACCACAGATCACTATGTGAATATAGCAGCTGAGGGCTCTGGTTCTGGGGGCTCCTTGCCCCCCAGTGGGACTGTGGCAACGGGGGTCCATAATGAAGCGCCGTGGGCTACTTTCTCCACGCTTCTAAATACGCTAGTTACTAAACTAACGCCCCCTATGGGACCTCCTAACCCGCCGTGGGCAGATAACTTGCCCGCTCAATTGAAGAAATTGAACCAGTCTTTGACTACTAAAAAGTCTGACCCTCGCTCGCCTAAGACCAAGGGGTCCGCTAAGCGAGCTCTTACCTCCTCACAGTCCACTGCTGTCACTGACACCTCGTCTGATGAAGATGGCGCTAACACTGACCCCACAGATTCTGATACAGATACTGCTGATAGGGAGGGTAGCTCACAAGTGGATGTTCCTGATCTCTTGGAGGCTATTAAATTGATTCTACAGATTACGGATGACCTCGAGCCATCCGTCCCTCCTAAGAAACCAGATAGGTTCAAGCGTCAGAAGGTGGTTAAACAAGTTTTACCTCATTCTGATCACCTGGTGGATATACGTCAGGAATCCTGGGGAAATCCAGAGAAGAAGTTTGTGCCTCACAAGAAGATGCTGGCTCACTATCCCCTCGCGCCAGAGCTGTCAAAAAATTGGGAGACGCCTCCTCCAGTGGACTCGCATGTGGCAAGGATGGTGGTTTCCTCAGCTCTACCACTCACTACGGTCACGTCTCTGAAAGAGCCTACGGATAAACGTGTGGAGGGTTGTCTGAAAGCGATTTACACCCTCACGGGTGCTGCACAAGGGCCCACTATTGCAGCAACATGGGCTGCAGAGGCTATTGAAGCCTAGAGTTGGAAGCTGAAATCTCTTCTGACCATGCTAGACAGTGCTTTTCATATATTGTCACAGCTTCTCACTATATTAAAGAGGCAGCTTCTGATGCCGGTATTCTAGCAGCCAAGGCCTCTACTACGTCAGTCCTGGCTCGCCGGATATTGTGGCTGAAATCCTGGTCCGTGGATCTGGATTCTAGAAAAACCCTGGAGGTACTCCCTTTCAAGGGAGATATTCTGTTTGGAGAGGACTTAAATAAGATAGTAGCTGATTTGGCTACTGCCAAAACTGCCTGTCTGCCAAGTACCGCTCCTTCTATGCCGAAGGCTAAAAGTACTTCCTTTCGTCCCTTTCGTCCTTCAGGTAAAGCAAAAGGTCAGGTGTACCACAAACAGGCCCGCACTTCCAAACCTGGTAAGCGAAACCCCAAAAGAGCCTGGGCTGCCCGTCAGCCAGCTTCCAAGACCGATAAGCCTGCCGCGGGGCGGGCCTCCCCCTGGGGGGCCAGCTTCTAAGGTATACTCAGGATTGGTTAAAGACCACTTCAGATGCCTGGGTACGGGAAGTCGTCACTCAAGGTTACGCCATAGCCTTCAAAAAATGCCCCCCTCATCGATTTTGCCTGACAGACGTCCCTTCAGACCAGACAAAGGCAAAGACTCTCCATTTGGTGGTACAGACCCTCCTGGACTCAGGAGTGGTAGTACAGGTGCCTCTTGCTCAGAGAGGCCAGGGGTACTATTCTCCGCTGTTTCTAGTCCCGAAACCGAATGGGTCCTTTACGGCCCATTCTCAACCTCAAGGCTTTGAACAAGTTTGTTAGAGTCTCCAAGTTCCGTATGGAAACCCTTCGCTCTATTGTTCTGGCCTTGGAACCTGGGGATTATATGGTCTTCCTGGATATACAGGATGCTTACCTGCATATTCCTATAGCAGTGTCGCATCAGCAACACCTGAGGTTTGCGGTTGGCAACCTCCATTACCAGTTTCAGGCGTTACCTTTTGGTTTAACCACGGCTCCGCAAGTCTTCACCAAAGTTATGGCGGTGATGACGGTGGTACTCCGCCGTCAAGGGGTCAGGATCCTACCGTATCTGGACAACTTGTTGATCCTGGAAAATTCCCTAGAAATTCTCCTACGTCACCTAAATCTGACTGTCCGGTTTCTGCAAGCCCACGGGTGGCTCATCAACTGGAAGAAATCCTCCCTGGTCCCTGTTCAGAGCATGGTGCACCTGGGAGCACTATTGGACACTCACAACCAGCGGTTGTTCTTGTCTCAGGAGAAAGTCCTGAAGCTTCCGGACAGGATTCGTTGCTTCCTCTCTCGTCCACAAGTGTCGATACACTAGGCGATGCAGGTGCGGGGCCTCATGGTGTCAGCATTCGACATGGTGGAGTATGCTCAATTCCATTCTCGCCCCCTCCAGAGGCTGATTCTGGCCAAGTGGGACAGCCTGCCTCACCGGATCAGGTCTCACATGATCTCATTGACTCCGGAGGTCCGTCTGTCGTTGTACTGGTGGCTCCAGGACCAATGATTGTGCAGGGGCCGTCCCTTCTGGATATCTGACTGGGTCCTGTTGACGACAGATGCCAGACTAAGGAGTTGGGGTGCGGTGTTGGAGCAACACTCCCTTCAGGGTCGGTGGACAAAGGAGGAGTCTCTCCTCCCGATCAACATCCTTGAATTGCGGGAGGTCTTCAACTCATTGAATCTGGCCCAGCATTTAATTCAGAACCATCCTGTTCAAATACAGTCGGACAACGCCACCACAGTGGCTTACATAAATCATCAAGGCGGTACTCGAAGCCGCTTGGCAATGAAGGAAGTCTCACGGATTCTTCAATGGGCAGAACGCCATCTACCAGCCATATCGGCAATATTCATTCCGGGAGTCCTGAATTGGGAAGCGGACTTTCTCAGTCGTCAGGACGTACACGCCAGAGAGTGGGGTCCTCCATCCAGAAGTGTTTCAACTCCTAGTGGAAAGGTGGGGCCTTCCAGACGTGGATCTGATGGCGTCTCGACACAATCACAAGGTTCCGGTCTTCGGAGCAAGGACAAGGCATCCTCAAGCAGCATTCGTGGATGCGCTGGCGGTGCCGTGGAAGTTTCGGCTGCCGTACGTTTTCCCTCCGGTGTTGCTCCTGCCCAGGATAATTCGGAAGTTCAAGCAGGAAGGAGGAATCCTGCTTCTCATAGCTCCAGCGTGGCCCAGACGGCACTGGTTTTTAGACCTCCAGGGCCTCTCGTCAGAGCTTCCAGTTCTTCTTCCACAACGCCCAGACCTCCTCGTTCAGGGCCCCTGTGTGTTATGATACCAGTACGTCTGACCAGAGGTGATCTTATGACGGAGGTCAGAGTACTGGAATGGAATGCTGGTTACGGGAGCAGGATAGCCTAGTAACCCCTGGCGCCCTAACTCCGTTGTCTCGCCCGTGTTATCAGAAATCCCCTGCGAGACTATGGTTGCTTGAGCCCATGGCAGCCGCGTTTGAAGGGCGGATTATGTCTGCCCAACTCCGATGCCCCCTCAGGTCTTAATGGGAGACAAAGGGAAATCCGAGACAGGGTGATAACAAGGGGCCCTCTGACTAAGCAACCAGGCCAGGGGCTACAAGCTAACTAACTTAAACCAGAAGTATGTGCGGACAAACCGCCAGGGAAAAGGACAACCAAAAATCCACGAATCCGTTACTCCTATCCAGCACCGCTGGATACCAGAGTGGATTTGTGGGAGCGGAATCCTCCGCAAAAGCTCCGAAACACAATATAACCAAATAATAAATAGTAAGCGGTCAAGCCGCAACACACGGCTACGCCGCGACTCACGAACACCACAGGATGTTAAAGGTGCTCGGTCAGGACTCCAGGAAAAGAAGACAACTTCCGAGTATTGGACCACTGAGGACAAGAACGACCGGATAGACAGGACTGGAAAACTCTCTGCAACAGACACAGCAAACAGGAAGCTATTACCGGCGTCTGTGAGAAGTCCAGAGAGTGCTTTTAACTGGGAGCTCTCCAATCAGGAGCCAGACAGGGTAATTAACAATCATGCCGTGCAGCTGCATGCTGCACGGCCAGGATACCAATGAGGTGATTAATCTAGACCCAGCAACGGGGAACGCGGTCCGACAGTGGCGTCCCCGTTGCTAGGGTCTGAGCGGCTCCGTGCGCCCGGCGTCTAACGTTGCTAGGGAGCCGGCGGCTGTCCGCATGCGGCGTCCCTAGTTGCTAGGCGCCGGGCCGCACTGACGGGCGGACCCTCGGCGCCTAACAGTACCCCCCCTTGAGGAGGGGTCAAGGAAGCCCTAAGGCCAGGTTTCTGAGGAAATTCTCGAAAAAATGCCTTTTTGAGCCTCGGGGCATGGAGATCCTCATCCAGGACCCAAGACCTTTCTTCTGGACCATAACCTCTCCAATGTACCAAAAAATAAAGCCGACCCCGGGACAACTTGGAATCGAGAACCTTCTCCACCAAGAACTCCTGCTGACCCTGTACATCTATTGGTGATTTCCCCTGAGAGATCTTCCGAGGAAATCTACTGGAAGAAACGTATGGTTTCAACAAGGAGCAATGGAAAGTATTTCCGATCCGGAGAGTTCTTGGTAAACGTAACCGGAAAGCAACTGGATTGATTTTTTTTATAATATGAAATGGTCCAATAAATTTAGGGCCCAATCTGGCTGAGGTTTGTCGAAGTCTAATGTTGCGAGTCGACAACCACACCCTATCTCCAACTTTAAAAGTGCACGGCCGCCGGAGCCTGTCAGAAATTTTTTTCTCCCGAAATGCCGCTTTTCTGAGAGCAAGGTGCACTTTTCTCCAAATGAGTCTGAAATGAGCGGTCAAGGTCAGTGAGGAGACAGAGGAATGTTGAAAAAAGGAATTAGCTCTGGGGTGAAAACCAAAAACTGTAAAAAATGGAGACACATTGGTGGAGGAATGACAGGCATTGTTGTAAGCAAACTCCGCCAACGGAAGAAACTCGGACCAGTCATTTTGGAGTTTGGCCGAGTACAAACGCAAATATTGTTTTAATGATTGATTAACTCGCTCAGTCTGCCCGTTGGATTGGGGATGGTAGCCAGACGTTAAAGACAATTTCATCTTTAAAGAGGCACAAAAAGACTTCCAAAATTGTGCAATGAATTGTGGACCCCGATCAGAAACAATATCAGTGGGTAACCCATGGAGTCTGAAAACATGGCGGAGGAACAAAACTGCCAATCCCTGGGCAGATGGCAATCGGGGAAGGGCAATGAAATGGGCCATCTTGCTAAAACGGTCAACTACCACCCATATGACTCGGCATCCGGCTGACAGAGGGAGGTCCACCACAAAATCCATGGAAATATGAGACCATGGCCTGAGAGGAACATTCAAGGGCATAAGTTGACCGATAGGCAAGGAACGGGGAACTTTATGCTGTGCACAGACCTGACACGAAAAAACAAACTCCTTAATGTCTTTGGAAAGACCAGGCCACCATACTGAGCGGGAGACTAATTCCAAAGTCTTAGCGATCCCCGGATGCCCGGCAACTTTGCTATCATGAAACTCCGTCAAAACAGTTGCTCTCAAAAACTCAGGGACATAAAGACGACCAGCAGGAGTATTTCCAGGAGCTTGATGTTGAAGCTGCTTTAACTGGGTAAATAAATCTTGTGTGAGGCCTGCCCGAATGACTGAAGACGGAAGTATGGGAGTAACAGGACTGTTATCATGAACTGGAAGAAAACTGCGTGACAGGGCATCCGCCTTGGCATTCTTGGAACCTGGCCTGAAGGTGATAATAAACTTGAAACGAGTAAAAAATAAAGCCCAACGAGCTTGCCGGGCATTCAGCCGTCTAGCTGATTCAATGTACTGAAGATTTTTGTGATCAGTCAAAACTGAAATGGTATGTGTTGCTCCCTCAAGCCAATGCCTCCACTCCTCGAAAGCCCATTTAATAGCCAGTAATTCCCGGTTACCAACATCGTAGTTGGATTCAGCAGATGAGAATTTCCTGGACATAAAGGCACAAGGATGTAATTCTAGAGAATCCGGATCCTTCTGAGATAGGATAGCCCCTACTCCAACCTCCGAGGCATCAACCTCAACAATGAAAGGCAATTCTGGGTTGGGATGTCTGAGGACCGGGGCTGAGACAAAGGCTTGTTTCAAGGCCTGAAAAGATAACTCAGCTTCACGTGACCAGTTGGTTGGATCCGCTCCCTTCTTAGTCAGTGCCACAATGGGAGCAACTAGGTCGGAGAAAGAGTGAATAAATCTTCTATAATAATTCGCAAACCCTAAAAAGCGCTGAATTGCTTTTAAGTTGGTGGGTTGCGCCCAACTAAGGATGGCTTGGAGCTTCTTCGGTTCCATACAGAATCCCCGAGGGGAAATAATGTACCCTAAAAAGGATACCTCCGTGACATGAAATTCACACTTCTCCAGCTTGGCATATAGGTGATTTTCACGTAATTTTTTTAGAACCTGACGCACCTGGGTAACGTGTTGTTCAATAGAGTCAGAATATATCAAGATATCGTCTAAATAGACAACTACGAATCTTCCAAGAAAATCACGGAGCACATCGTTAATGAGATCCTGGAAAACTGCCGGAGCGTTAGACAGGCCGAATGGCATAACCAGATACTCATAGTGACCTGACTGAGTACTGAATGCCGTTTTCCACTCATCCCCTGACTTAATTCGGATGAGGTTATATGCTCCTCTCAGGTCAATCTTAGAAAAAATCACAGCCGAACGTAGCTGATCAAAGAGGACAGAAATCAGCGGCAAAGGGTAAGTATTTTTTACTGAGATTTTATTCAAGGCTCTAAAGTCAATGCAAGGTCTGAGTGATCCATCCTTCTTCTCCACAAAGAAGAAGCCTGCACTTAAAGGGGATTTAGACGGCCTGATAAATCCTTTCCCTAGGCTTTCTTTAACATATTCATTCATGGCCACAGTTTCTGGTCCGGACAATGCATATAACCTTCCCTTAGGCAAAGTGGCACCAGGAATTAGCTCAATAGCACAATCATAAGGCCGATGGGGAGGCAGAATGTCCGCATTGCCCTTGGAAAATACATCAACAAAACCCTGGTATTCCACAGGAATGGGTGCGGGAATGACAGCAGCTATTCTGATGGGAAGCGTAATACATTCCTTATTACAGATGGTACCCCACTGTGAGATCTCCCCCGACTGCCAATCAATGATGGGATTATGAAAGGCCAGCCAAGGGTGACCCAGAACCACTGGAACTGCTGGGCAATGGGTAAGGAAAAATTCAATTTTTTCGGAATGAAGAGCTCCTACCGAAAATAGTACAGGAGGTGTACAGAGAGAAATAACCCCATTGGACAAGGGACTCCCATCTAAACCATGCATGGTGATACACCTACCCAAGGCTAACTGAGGAATACCTAAGGCCTTGGCCCACGTTAAGTCCATAAAGTTCCCTGCAGCTCCACTGTCAACAAAAGCCGACACCGAGGAACAGAGGCTGCCAAAGGAAACTTTAGCTGGGACTAACAGTGAATTATTTGAGGAGATAAGCTGCAGACCAAAGTGAACCCCCTCACAATTCACTTGGTCGAGGCGTTTCCCGACTTGTTCGGACAATTACGGGCAAAATGTCCCTTACTCCCACAGTACAAACAAAGACCAGAATTTTGCCTTCTGGTTCTTTCTTCAGGAGACAGCTTGGAGAGACCTATCTGCATGGGCTCCTCTATGTCCACAGGAATGGAAAAAACACCAGGAGTAGACCCGACAGATGCTCCTTTTTCAGCCCTCCGCTCTCTGAGACGACGATCAATCTTAATAGAAAGCTCCATGAGTTTATCAAGAGTCTCAGGAGCGGGATACTGAAGGAGACTGTCTTTTATAGACTCAGATAAGCCGAGGCAAAACTGACTGCGCAGGGCTGGGTCATTCCATCCACAGTCGTTCGACCAACGGCGAAACTCCGTACAATAAATCTCTGCGGGATTCTTACCCTGTCTGAGAGCACGCAAATGACTCTCGGCGGATGCCTCTCTATCAGGGTCATCATACAATAGCCCTAAAGACCCCAGAAAGGCGTCTACAGACAACAATGCCGGATCGTCTGTTCTTAAACCAAAAGCCCAGGTCTGGGGATCCCCCTGAAGTAAAGAAATAATAATTCCGACCCGCTGAGATTCCGTACCTGAGGAGACTGGTCTTAAACGAAAATAAAGTTTACAAGACTCTTTAAAATTAAAAAACTGCTTTCTATCCCCAGAAAAACGGTCAGGCAAATGCATTTTTGGTTCAGGAACGACCCTCGGGGAAGTCCGTAACAGATCTTCCTGTGACCTCACCCGAAGGGATAGATCCTGAACCATCTGAGTAAGTTCTTGAATCTGACTAACTAGAAGCTGGCCAGGATTTGGCCCTACACCAGTGGGATTCATGAGGCCGACAAATCTTCCAAACTGAAATAAGGGAAAAAATCAAACCCTGTTTAATTTTAAATTTTAGTCAGGCCGGTAATAATGTTATGATACCAGTACGTCTGACCAGAGGTGATCTTATGACGGAGGTCAGAGTACTGGAATGGAATGCTGGTTACGGGAGCAGGATAGCCTAGTAACCCCTGGCGCCCTAACTCCGTTGTCTCGCCCGTGTTATCAGAAATCCCCTGCGAGACTATGGTTGCTTGAGCCCATGGCAGCCGCGTTTGAAGGGCGGATTATGTCTGCCCAACTCCGATGCCCCCTCAGGTCTTAATGGGAGACAAAGGGAAATCCGAGACAGGGTGATAACAAGGGGCCCTCTGACTAAGCAACCAGGCCAGGGGCTACAAGCTAACTAACTTAAACCAGAAGTATGTGCGGACAAACCGCCAGGGAAAAGGACAACCAAAAATCCACGAATCCGTTACTCCTATCCAGCAACGCTGGATACCAGAGTGGATTTGTGGGAGCGGAATCCTCCGCAAAAGCTCCGAAACACAATATAACCAAATAATAAATAGTAAGCGGTCAAGCCGCAACACACGGCTACGCCGCGACTCACGAACACCACAGGATGTTAAAGGTGCTCGGTCAGGACTCCAGGAAAAGATGACAACTTCCGAGTATTGGACCACTGAGGACAAGAACGACCGGATAGACAGGACTGGAAAACTCTCTGCAACAGACACAGCAAACAGGAAGCTATTACCGGCGTCTGTGAGAAGTCCAGAGAGTGCTTTTAACTGGGAGCTCTCCAATCAGGAGCCAGACAGGGTAATTAACAATCATGCCGTGCAGCTGCATGCTGCACGGCCAGGATACCAATGAGGTGATTAATCTAGACCCAGCAACGGGGAACGCGGTCCGACAGTGGCGTCCCCGTTGCTAGGGTCTGAGCGGCTCCGTGCGCCCGGCGTCTAACGTTGCTAGGGAGCCGGCGGCTGTCCGCATGCGGCGTCCCTAGTTGCTAGGCGCCGGGCCGCACTGACGGGCGGACCCTCGGCGCCTAACACTGTGTCTACCAGGACCTGGCCCGGCTGTCTTTGACGGCGTGGCTCTTGAAGCGTCCGTCTTGAGGGCTAAAGGGTTTTCTGAGGCGGTCATTAAAACTATGTTGCGGGCCCGGAAACCGGCTTCTGCTCGGATTTACCATAGGGTCTGGCTTTCTTACTTTGTTTGGTGCGCATCTAACAATTATGACGCTTCCAAGTTTAGTGCAGCCAAGCTTTTGGCTTTTCTTCAGCAGGGCCTGGATTTAGGCCTGCATCTGGCCTCCCTCAAGGTTCACATTTCTGCCTTGTCAGTGTGGTTTCAGAGAAAAATTGCGACCTTACCTGATGTGCATACCTGTACTCACGGTGTGTTGCGTATCCAACCTCCCTATGTCCCGCCTGTGGCTCCTTGGGACTTGTCGGTGGTTTTGGAGGCGTTACAACAGTCTCCGTTTGAACCTCTTGGTTCAGCTGATCTTAAGTGACTTTCCATTAAGGTGGTGTTTCTGCTGGCTATTGCCTCAGCTAGAAGAGTGTCAGATTTGGGTGCCTTGTCTTGTAGTTCCCCATATCTGATATTTCATCGTGACCGGGCGGTTCTTAGGACTCGTTCCGGATATTTACCTAAGGTGGTTTCTTCGTTCCACCTTAACCAGGAGATTGTGGTTCTGGCACTTGTTTCCTCTGATCTGTTTCCCAAAGAGTGGTCTTTGGATGTGGTACGGGCTCTCCGTATCTATGTGAAGAGAACTGCTTCTATTAGGAAATCTGATTCTCTCTTTGTTCTGTTTGGATTTCACAAACGGGGCTGGCCTACTCACAAGCAGACTTTGGCCAGATGGATTAGAGTGGTGAATGCACATGCTTATGTGAAGGCTGGTCTGTCAGCTCCTGCTCACATTACGGCCCATTCTACTCGGTCCGTTGGACATTCTTGGGCGGCCCGCCGTGGTGCGACCCTTGAACAATTGTGCAAGGCGGCTACGTGGTCCTCAGTGAACACGTTCATAAGGTTCTATGCCTTCGATATTGCCGCTTCCCAGGATGCTTCCTTTGGACGCCGGGTTCTTGTGCCCACTACAGTGCATCCCCTCCCATGAGGAACTGCTTTAGGACATCCCCATTGTCTTTCCTTGTGGAGCCCAGTGTACCCCGCAGCAGAAAACGAGATTTATGGTTAGAACTTACCGTTGTTAAATCTCTTTCTGCGAGGTACACTGGGATCCACAGGGCGCCCACCCTGACGCACTTAGCTTCTTTGGGTTGGTATGGCATTAGGCGCTGACACTTCTCCTGTCGTGAGAGTGTGGTGTATGTGGCTACTAACTGTTGTTGTCTCTTTTCCTGCTACTGCATTGGGCTGCTTAACTAAAAACTGAGCTCCTGTGCAGGGAGGCGGGGTTATAGAGGAGGCGGCGCTATGCATCTTGGGAACAGTCCAAGCTTTTGAGCCTGTTGGTGCCTCGGATCAAGATCCTACTCTACACCCCATTGTCTTTCCTTGTGGAGCCCAGTGTACCTCGCAGAAAGAGATTTAACAACGGTAAGTTCTTACCATAAATCTCGTTTTCTGTGCGATTGCGATGCGAGGCATGCTCCCGTGTATCTCACATCGCAATCGCAGATCACACAGGCTGCCCATTATATTTATCTCAATTGCACAGAAATAGGTTTAATAATTAGATTGCATGAGATAAATCACATGTAAAAAATACACTCAAGTAGCAAATCACAATCGCAGGGCTCCTGGGAAGCTCCCAGCCAGATTGCAGGAAAAATGGATCCAACTCATTGCTGAGATAAAACTCCCTAGTGGATGGGGCCATTACAGTACCTGCCTCCTTAGCAAAGTTTCTTTCTGTCTGAATACTGGAGTAATAAATGCCTGTAGATCAACCTTATGCGTTGCTCCTGGACTTTACAGTACCAAATTATGGGTTAAATTAATCAACTAGGCATATAGTAATAGTGAGTTACGAATGCTCCCTTTTACTATATACACAGGACATTATTCAGAGATGGATGCAGTCTACTCACCATTGGAGATGTACGCAAACATTGGGTTTGTTTACATCTGTTAAACAGGGCCACAGCACCAGATAATAGCATCAATGTTACAGTACTTGGTGGTTCACTATACTACAAAGTTCACATTCATACCCCTATACCTCACCAGTCACTTTGACGCGCAATCCTGGCAGGTGAGCCACACTGTTTACTCCTCTATCTATGTGTTAGGGACCAAGCTCAATGTCTTCCCACTTTGGGTAGGTTCACTCAGTGGTAAAACCATTGCAATTGCATCAACACTGTCCAGTAGAGATATCCCTTCTGACATACAGTATGTCTGTGTCTTTTTAAACCCCTCTCACAGTCTCACTTACCCGGGGTTGCCCATATTGCCGTCTATTCCTGTGGGCTTAATGGGCAGTTGCCCAAGGGCCACACGATTCTGAGGGCCCCCCACCACACTGGAGCTTGCAGCTGCGGCAGATCATGGCACACAACTGAGGACTTTAGGGCAGCGCTCTGTCCCTGCGATGACACTCCGCTGCATCATCGGGGTATTGTTCGTAAAAAATACCCTGATGTTCTGCTGCGCATGTGCCACCCCCACCGGCATCGCCGCTACCGCCGCCCAGTCGCCCCCCCCTTCCCCCAGCGCAACTATCTTCGCACGCCGCAGACTTCTCCCCCAGCAAGTCAATATACTTTCCAGTCCAAGGAGCCGGTTCACGCTGCTCCTGCTGGGCTGCCGGGCGCCGGATCCTGTGTGCTGCGTTGACCCCCGATGCTGTAAAGTATGCTGCTGCTTTGCAGTGTCACTTTACTGCATCGGGGTCACAGCGCAGCACATGGTGGACCCGGCACCCGGCAGTGCTCACTGGCTTCCTGGACCGGTCAGTATATTTTTTTCTGTTATCACAGGGCACACTGCAATATTTTTTCACATTTTTTTTGCCCACATTGCATTTACCATTATAAGTATGGCGAATGCGATGTGGGTTACTAAAAAAAAAGTGAATTAAAGGGTTTGTAGCAGTTTTTCATGAAAACTGCTCCAAATGCCCTGTAATACATTCAGGTGATACTAAAATAATGTGAAAAGGGTGTGAAAACACCCTTTTTCACATAATTTTAGTAAAAGTAATGTTAATAAATGGGCCTCTTAATACTGTAGAACCCCTAACATTTTAATCTCGGTGATTTATTGTCCAGTAAATCTTTTGTGTGCCAAAGAAAACAGGATTTTAATACCTACCGGTAAATCCTTTTCTCCTAGTCCGCAGAGGATGCTGGGGTCCACTTCAGTACCATGGGGTATAGATGGTTCCGCAGGAGCCATGGGAACTCTAAGACTTTTCAAAGGGTGTGAACTGGCTCCTTCCTCTATGCCCCTCCTCCAGACTCCAGTTATAGGAACTGTGCCCAGGGAGATGGACATTTCGAGGAATGGATTTACTTTTATACTAATGGTGAGATTCATACCAGCTCACACCTCAACCATGCCGCACAACATGGCATTCAACATAACACACGCCAACAGGCATGAACCATTTGCAGCAACATGCTGAAAACAAATGTAACACAACTTGTGTAACTATAATGAACAAACTGCAGGTAAAGTACGCACTGGGTCGGGTGCTCAGCATCCTCTACGAACTAGGAGAAAAGGATTTACCGGTAGGTATTAAAATCCTGTTTTCTCATACGTCCTAGAAGATGCTGGGGTCCACTTCAGTACCATGGGGTTATACCAAAGCTCCAGTACGGGCGGGAGAGTGCGGATAACCCTGCAGCACCGATTGACCAAACTTGAGGTCCTCATCGGCCAAAATGTCAAACTTATAAAATTTAGCAAATGTGTTTGACCCTGACACATACAGGACAAACAGAGCCTCTGTTTTCCATATCCAAGCTGTTCTTGCGACATAAATCTTCAAAGCTCTAACCACATCCAGAGACTTTGACTCAGTGAAAGTGTCAGTAGCCACTGGCACCACAATAGGTTGGTTTATGTGGAAGGACGAAACCACCTTTGGAAGAAATTGTTGACGAGTTCTTAACTCTGCCCTATCTTCATGGAAGATCAGGTAAGGGCTCTTGTGAGACAAGCCCCCCAACTCAGACACCCGCCTTGCGGATGCCAAGTCCAAAAGCATCACCACTTTCCAACTTCAATTCTCTCTCCTGTAGAGGTTCAAACCAATCTGATTGAAGGAACTGCAACACCACATTAAGGTCCCATGGTGCCACTGGAGGCACAAATGGAGGCTGGATGTGCGGAACCCCTTTCACGAACGTCTGAACTTCTGGAAAGGAGGCCAATTGTTTTTGAAAGAAAACTGATAAGGTCGAAAGCTGGACCTTGATTGACCCCAATCTAAGGCCCGCATCCACACCAGCCTGCAGAAAATGGAGAAAACGTCTCAACTCAAACTCTTCCGTAGGAGCCTTCTTGGATTCACACCAAGACACATATTTTCTCCAAATACGGTGGTAATGTTTAGACGTTACTCATTTCCTGGCCTGAATAAGAGTGGGGATGACTTCCTTGGGAATACCCTTTCAGGCTAGGATCCAGCGCTCAACAGCCATGCCATCAAACGTAGCCGCGGTAAGTCTTGATACACACACGGCCCCTACTGTAGTAGGTCCTCTCGAGGAGGAAGAGGCTGAGGATCTTCTATGAGTAACTCCTGAAGATCTGGATACCAAGCCCTCCTTGGCCAGTCTGGGGCAATGAAGATTGCTCGAACTCTTGTTCTTCTTATCTTGAGAACTTTTGGAATCAGTGGAAGTGGAGGGAAAACCTATACCGACCGAAACAACCACTGGGTCACCAGTGCATCCACTGCTATTGCTTGTGGGTCTCTCGACCTGGAACAATATCTATGAAGCTTCTTGTTTAGACAAGATGCCATCATGTCTACTTGAGGAACTCTCCAAAGACTTGTCACCTCTGCGAAGACTTCTTGGTGGAGGCCCCACTCTCCTGGATGGAGATCGTGTCTTTTGAGGAAGTCTGCTTCCCAGTTGTCCACTCCCAGAATGAAAATTGCTGACAGAGCTCTTACATGTCTTTCTGCCCAGAGGAGAATCCTTGTCACCTCTGCCATTGCCACTCTGCTTTTCATTCCGCCTTGCCTGTTTATGTACGTGACTGCTGTTACATTGTCCGATTGGATCTGCACGGGATGATCTTGAAGAAGATGTACCGCTTGTAGAAGGCCGTTGTAAATGGCTCTCAATTCCAGAATGTTTATGTGAAGGCAGGCTTCCTGACTTGACCATTTTCCTTGGAAGCTTTCCCCCTGTGTGACAGCTCCCCAGCCTCGGAGACTTGCATCCGTGGTTACCAGGACCCAGTCCTGAATCCCGAACCTGCGTCCCTCTAATAGGTGAGAACTGTGTAGCCACCACAGGAGCGAAATCCTGGCTTTGGGGGACAGGATTATTTTCCGGTGCATGTGTAGGTGGGATCCGGGCCACTTGTCCAACAGGTCCCACTGGAATACTCTGGCATGAAATCGGCCAAACTGTATGGCCTCGTAGTCCGCTACCATTTTCCCCAACAACCGAATGCATTGATGGATCGACATGCTTGTTGGTTTCAATATTTGTTTGACCATTTTCTGGATTTCCAGAGCCTTTTCCACTGGAAGAAATACTCTCTGTACTTCTGTGTCCAGTATCATCCCTAAAAAGGACAATCTTGTCGTTGGTTCCAACTGCGACTTTGGAAAATTCATGATCCAACCGTGTTGTTGGAGTATTAACAGGGAGAGTGCAATGTTCTGCACCAACTGTTCCCTGGATCTCGCTTTTATCAGGAGATCGTCCAGATAAGGAATTATATTGACTCCTTTTTGACGAACATAACCTTGGTGAATACCCTCGGTGCCGTGGAGAGTCCGAATGGCAACGTCTGGAACTGGTAATTGCAATCCTGTACTGCGAATCTCAGATAAGCTTTGTGAGGAGGATAAATGGGAACATGCAAGTAAGCATCCTTTATGTCTATCGACACCATGAAGTCGCCCTCCTCCAGACTGGATCTTGAACTAGAACCTTTTCAGGTAGACATTCAGATTTTTCAGGTTTAAAATCGGTCTGACCGAGCCGTCCGGCTTCGGAACTACGAAGAGGCTTGAATAAAAACCTTCTCCTTGCTGGGACAAGGGTACCAGGACAATGACCTGATCCTGACACAATTTTTGAATTGCTGTTGTTAGTTACTGCCTCTCTTTCTGGAAGAGAAGCTGGCAAGGTCGATCTGAATAATCGGCATGGGGGGACGTCTTGAAACTCCAGTTTGTACCCATGGGACACTATTTGTAAGACCCATGGGTCCAGGCCAGATTGAAGCCAGATTTGACTGAAAAGTTTCAGACGTGCTCCCACCCGAGCGGACTCCCGCAAGGGAGCCCCAGCGTCATGCTGCAGAGTTGGCAGAAGCAGGGATTGACTTCTGCTCCTGGGATCAGGGAGACGCTGCGGATTTCTTTCCTTTTTCCCTTCCCCTACCTGCAAAGAAGGGGGAACCTTTGGCCTTTTTGTATTTGTTGGGCCAAAAGGACTGCATGTGAGAGTGATGTGTCTTTTTTGCCGGTGCAGGAGCATAAGGAAAGAATGTCGACCTACCTGCGGTAGCTGCCGAGACTAACGCATCCAGCCCATCACCAAATAAGGCCTCATCTTTATACGGGCGAGCCTCCATATTTCTTTTGGAATCTGCATCAGCATTCCACTTGCGAATCCACAACGCCCTCTGAGCCGATACTGCCATGGTAGTGGCTGTTGAACCCAAGAGTCCAATATCCTTCCTAGCTTCCAGCATGTATGCGGCAGCGTCTTTGATATTACCTAACATTAGGAGTATCTCGTCACTATCAATCGTGTCAATTTCCGATGACAAGTTATCTGACCATTTTTCGATAGCATGACTCACCCACGTGCAAGCAATGGTGGGTCTGAGCAGCATACCATTGGCCACATAAATAGATTTTAACGTTGTCTCCATTTTGCGGTCTGCCGGCTCCTTCAGTGAAGCCGTCCCAGGTGCAGGGAGAATCACCTTTTTTGTTAACCTTGACAGTGCACTGTCTAACACCGGGGGTGACTACCATCTTTTCCTGTCCTCTAATGGAAAAGGATAAGCAATCTGAATCCTGTTGGGAATATGAAATTTCTTTTCAGGATTCACCCAAAAAGAGTATTTAGCTCGTGGGAAGGAGGGACAGTTATCTTAAATTTCTTTTCCTTATAGAAATAAGCCTTCTCCTGAGCTACAGTAGGGGCTTCTGTAACTTCTAAGACCTCCTTTTAGCAACAATCATGTATTGTATGCTTTTTGCCAATTTAGGATCTATCCCCCTGGAATCACTATCGTCGACACAGGAGTCCGTGTCGGTATCAGTATGTACAATGTTTGCAAACGGTCTCTTATGTGACCCAGAAGGGTCGCCTGCGGATGAGAAAACAGAACCCTGAAAAATCACATCTTCCACTGATTTTCTCCAGCTTTCTGCAAGAGACTCAGACTTATCTAATCTCCTACTGATATGATTCACACTATCACGTATTTCTTTCACCCATTCAGGCTCGTGGTGTGCCAGCAGCGCCAACACATTACAACTCTGTGTCCCTAATATGGCTCCCTCAGGGGAAGAACTCCCTGCCTCAGACATGTCACACACGTGCACAAACACACCACAGACACTCCGGGACTTATAGGGGACAGACCCACAGTAAAATCTGTCAGAAGGACACAGATAGGAGCAGCCAGTTCACAAACCCGGCGCCAGTAACACAATGCCTGTGAAATATAAAATGCCCACTGACATGCAGCGCTTTTTTATAATGTAAATACACAATATAAAGCACCAATTTCACTGCGCCCCCCCCCCCCCCAATTTTGCACCCTGATACTTGTATTCAGTAGTGGAGGAGGACCAGCGTTGTCTCTGCAGCCTGAGGAGAGAGAGAGAAAATGGTGCTGAGCAGTGTGCTGGCTGACTGAGGAGGAAGCTCCGCCCCTGCAATGGCGCATTTCTCCTCAGAGATTCTGATCATTATATTTATACTGGCGGGAGTAGGGCTGTGCCTCGGCATCTTATGCCCCTTTTCTACCAGTTTTATAAGGTTTCATGCTGCCCTGGGCGCCCCCCCGCGCCCTGCACCCTGCAGTGCCTGTGTTGTGTGGGCAGTATGGCGCGCTGCGCTCCCGCCAGCCGCGCGGTACCTTTAGCCGTCACCTTGATTGAAGATCTCTCTTCTAACACTCACCTGTCTTCTGACTTCTGGCTCTGCAAGGGGGGTGACGGCGTGCTGTGGGATTGAGCATCTAGGCACAGCTGGCGTTCTGTACCCTTCAGGAGCTAATGGTGTCCTGTCAGCCAGAAACAGAGCCATGAAACTATTTAGGAAGTTGGTTCCTACTTCTGCCCCCTCAGTCCCACGAAGCAGGGAGACTGTTGCCAGCAGTCCTCCCTGAAAATAATAAACCTAACATCCGGTCTGCCTGGACACATTTCTAAAACTGAGATCTGGAGGAGGGGCATAGAGGGAGGAGACAGTTCACACCCTTTGAAAAGTCTTAAAGTGCCCATGGCTACTGCGGAACCATCTATACCCCATGGTACTGAAGTGGACCCCAGCATCCTCTAGGATGTATGAGAAAATGACAATATGCTGTAGGCAGGCCCGGCTACAGGAGTTAGGGTGGGAGCCTAAGGGTACAGCTGTATTGTGCCCTAAAGATCAATGGGGACCCAGCGGGGTCCACAGAAAAATCTAGCTGTACCCACTGCCTGTGCCTGTATGATCAGTGGCGCAAGCAGCTACTGTTCTGTCCGGGGAGTAGTGGTGCAAGTCAGTGGCGTGCAGTAAGGTCAGTGGCCGGTGAGGCATGCCCGCTAAAGTCGCTGCTATGGTCACCGCCAGAGGTGGATTTAGCCCCCACGGGACCCTAAGCAAGACACCGATTTGGGGTCCACTTCCTCATACACTCCATAGCACTATATCTGTCATCACCGCCACTGGCTGTGCATGCTGTGCTTGTGTCTCCTTCCCTAACATGTACTTAAGCGATAGCAGCAGCGCAGGTTCTACCTGCACTACTGCAGCAGGGGCAGATTCCAGAGTCTCCTCTCGGGCAGCGCGGGGACAGACTCCCCAGCAGTAGCAGGTCTCCCTGCAGCTGCACCCGCATATCCGCCTTGCTCCTTAAGCCGGTGGAGAGTGGTGGCAAAGCTGATCACCTGCCTCCAGCATAATGGTTCCAAATCATCTACCGCTCCCCAGTATAGGGAACACAGGCCATCCCACAACTCCTGCAATCTGTATAATACCTAGTCCCCTAACACACTCCACACTGCCAGTACACAGCCACTCCTCAGACACCACAGTGCTCAGGTAGAACAGCCCACCCCAATCCCCTCTCCTATTAGACTGTCAGCTCCTCAGAGTAGACAAGCGACGAAGAGCTGCAGCAGCTGCCACCCGCACACCCCCTCTCTCGCTACACCCGTCGCTGCCATATCAGCTGGCTCCAGATTACGGTGTCTTCGACTCAGCAACTGGAACCCGGGGTGACAGTAAGGAGGAGGGGCACTAATAAAATCAGCCGGGTATGTGATAAAATATCTGGGGGGATAATTGCCTGCTCCTACCACCTGGCGCATTTCAACTGGTCCAGGTGTGTCTGGGTAACCACAGCCCCAGTCCCACTTACACTTACTCCATCCTCACACAAAGGCTGTCTGTGCCCCACCAAGGCCAGCTGCCAGTGAGAATAAAGCACAGAGGCAGGAGGTAGGAGGGTGGATGGTAGGGGATGTGAGGGAGCTTCGTCGGATACCTGTCGGTAGCTGCCGGTTCATATCGCTGACAGCCTGCTGGTGAGGAGCCATTCAGCGCAATCAAAATGCACCAGCTACCCTCCATGATTCAGCCCTGTCTGGGGCCCCCTGCAACCCGCCGGGCAGCTTTGGCCGCATAGTGGTGGTAAATCCGCTACTGACTGCCGCCTCTGCCCGCTACTGTACTGCCGCCCCGCCAGCTATTGCCCCTACCGCTAATTTCGATGCCGCCGCAAATGTACAGGGAGCAGCGGGAGCCAGGGTCTGGCAGTGAGTGCAGCTCATGTAGTGCCGTTTACCTTTGTGAAAAGGACGCTACTCCCGGCTTCCAGCGATGACCAGTAGGTGTGGAGGAACAGGTGCAGGGGCCTGTCACTGAGGCACTTATACTAGTGCCGCTTACTGTGCCTTTTTTAATGGGCTTTTACAGCCCTCTCCTTGGCCCCGCCCCCCGCTTCCGGCCCTTTATCATTGGCCGCTGGAGGCACTACTCTCAGTGCCTCCGAGACACATTTAAACCTATTTTATAAATAAAAATTATTACAATAATATAAAGCATATACTTAAGACACAGTATTTTCTTTATATTATTGTAATCATTAATGACAGGGGAGGCACTGCCTCCCCTGCCTCCCCTGACTGCACGTCCCTGGTGCAAGTATGCAGGTACGCTCGGGTACGTAGTACCAGTAACTATTTGACAGCATGTACGCAGTACCACCCATTGCACACTTTTCACCCGTGACTGCCATGCAATTATAATGCGCTGCTGAGCAACAAGACCATGGTTTTCGGCAGCATGACGGCGCCTCCCACTTTGTCAGGGCTACAGGGAGTGAGACTATGAAATCATGAGTTCGCATAACACTTCCTCTCCTGGCGGCCGCGGCTGGTGCAAAGAGGGGAATCTGGGGACTGGGCTGGTGCCTTTTTCCGCTGTGTCCAGCTGTTTCCCTTCACTCAGCTCGAGTGACACATCGGCACTGAGCGGCTTCTGTTCTTCACAGACTGGGCTGCTGGGCATGTCTCTGGCTTCACTGTGTGGGGTAATTAATATTTTTATATAATGTGGACACTGAGGGGGTGATTCAGATAGGATCGCTGGGCTGTAAACTTTGCTGTCCTGCGTTCAGATAGTCACCGCTCCCAGGGGGAGTGTAAATTTGCAGTGCAAGTGTGCGATCACATGTGTATGCCGAGCTGCAAAAATCCAGTGTGTGCACAGCCCAGGACTTACTCCTACAGTGCGATGAGAACAGGCTGATCAGGGCCGGAGCTGACGTCACAAACCCTCCCTGAAAATGCTTGGCCACGCCTGTGTTTTTCCGGACACTCCCAATAAACGCTCAGATGCCACCCACAAACGGCCTCTTCTTGTCAATCACCTTGCGAATGCCCATGCTATCAGATTTTTGCAAACCCTCCCGTCGCTGATCGGCGACGCCCTTTGTTATTGTCCGACATGCATGCGCATTGCGGTGCATATGCATGCGCTGTTAGGACCTGATCGCCCGCTGTGTGAAAACGCACAGCAGCGATCAGATCTGAATCCCCCACTAATACAGGGTGTTCGGAAAGTCACTGTGTACTTTTCATAAAGCAGTGAAAACAGTGAAGTGAAGCAGGGGAGAAGTTGTCCATGGCAACCAATCAGAATTGAGGTAACATTTCTAATTTGCGTATTATAAAATTATACGGAGCAGCTGATTGGTTGCCATGGGCAACTTCTCCACTGCTTCACTTCTCCACTGTTTTTACTGCTTTATGAAAAGACCCCATATTTTGTTTGTAAAGTCAGTGTGCATTTATGTATATAGAGGTGTTTAGAAACAAAATAAAAAGGATCCAAGCCTATCTTGATGCTAATGGTGGTCATTTTCAACATTGTTTATAATTATCATTTGTGTTTACATCATGTATTATATATTGAAACGTGTGTTTATAAATATACATAAGTACACAGTGACTTTCCGAACACCCTGTATATATTTCTATTATTATGGGGGCATTACTATATATTTCTATTGTAATGTGGACACTACTATATTTATCTATTATTATGGGGCATTATTATATATTTCTATTGTAATGTGGATACTACTATATATATCTATTATACCAGGGGCACTACTACAGTATATATTCCTGTTATAATGGAGGCATTACTATATATTATTATTAAATTGGGGGCATTACTATATATATATATATATATATATATATATATATATTTATTATAATTACTATTTACTGTATATTTATTATGCTGGGGCATTGCTTCTGAGTATACCCCCCATATTCTCCTACCCACCCGTACTAAGATCTTATCAAAATAATGTTATCCCAATTCTACTTCTGCCACTAGTTACCTGCTATTGTGTTGTTTGTTTGTTTTTCCATTCCTCGCTTCCACCCCACCATGTGTTTTTCCTGTAATGTTTACCTCCACTGATTGCACACCTTGCCATTGTGCCCTACATGCAGGGTACATCATACTGCTACATAAGCGTCAGTTTTCCCATATATGAACTTGGTCCTTGTATGACTCACCTCCCACAGTGTAACCTTCAAAGTGCGCCCAACATGGCTGCCCTATATGGTACACTTGTGGATGGGATGAAAAATACATAGGCCTGATGGTTTTGATGGAACCCTACTCTGAACTGTAGGACTCTGAAATCACCCCCATTTTGTGTCATCTCTTCTAGGGGTGGACTACTCCACCCTGGGTAATCCTACGCTGAGCGCCCAAGATGGCTGCCGCACTTGGTACCTTGTGAGGGTGGAATACACAACCCTTGGAAGTTATTACCAAAATGCCTACACCAATCCTGCATTATGCTTTCTGTATGCTTAAGGTTTTCTTTTATCTCTGTGTGGCTTATCTATTGCTGTATTACTCAAATCCTCTGTATCGTGTGCATTGTTTTTGATATCTGTAAAGCGCCTTGAGTCCTGTTGGAGAAAGAGCGCTATATAAATAAAATTATTATTATTATTATTATTATTATTATTACTATATATTTAAATTATACTGGGGGTATCACTATATATTTCTATTGTAATGTGGGACACTACTATATATGTTTATTATTATGGGGCATTACTATATATTTCTATTGTTATGAGGACACTACTATATATTTTTATTATTATGGGGACATTACTATATATTTCTATTGTTATGTGGCCACTACTATATATTTCTATTATACTGAAGGCAGTACTATATATTTCTAGTCTTTCCTCCAGAGTGCAAATAAAAGGGACTGTGCTGTGTGGCCACAACCCTAGTGTCATGTAGCCACTCCCCCTAGTGTCATGTGGTCATGTCCCCTCATGACATGTGACCACACCATTTTTTGTCACAATCAGTACCACTAAGGAAATATTTCTACTGCACCACTGCCGGGGAGCCACTGTACTATAGCTTTATTGTACCAGCAGCGGCTGGTGCGATAAAGTTTTTTCCATTTATTGTGACACAGCGTGTGAGATGTCATGATGTCATGTGGCACAGCAGCACACTGTACAGTTGAAGGACTGCAGAGAAATCGCGGACATCCAGACGCCAAGAAGGTATGTGTGATACATGAGGAACACTGTGGACATGGAGGAAAACTGTGGGGGCTCACTGCATGGACACTGTGCATGCTGGCTGCAGGGACACTGGGGGCTGGCTGCAGGTACACTTTAGGGGGTGGCAGGAGGGACACTATGTATACTGACTGTAGGGACATGGGGGGTAATTCCAAGTTGATCGCAGCAGGAATTCTGTTAGCAGTTGGGCAAAACCATGTGCACTGCAGGGGAGGCAGATTTAACATGTGCAGAGAGAGTTAGATTTGGGTGTGGTGTGTTCAATCTGCAATCTAAATTGCAGTGTAAAAATAAAGCAGCCAGTATATACCCTGCACAGAAACAAAATAACCCACCAAATCTAACTTTCTCTGCAAATGTTATATCTGCCCCCCCTGCAGTGCACATGGTTTTGCCCAACTGCTAAAAAATTTCCTGCTGCGATCAACTTGGAATTACCCCCATTGTCGGCTCGCTGGAGGGACAGACTGTGGGCTGAATGGGGGGACACAGTGTGTGCTGGCTGCAAGGACCAGGTGTGCCAAGAGAGGGGGTACAGATTACCCAGGCCCAGGCATGCCAGGGGGCCCGGGCCAGAGCACACCAGTAGCCATTT
Organism: Pseudophryne corroboree; assembly: GCF_028390025.1. Lineage (NCBI taxonomy): Eukaryota > Metazoa > Chordata > Amphibia > Anura > Myobatrachidae > Pseudophryne > Pseudophryne corroboree. Next base: position 232,718,147 of record NC_086450.1, read on the forward strand.
TTTGGGGCGGGTAATTTTTTATTTTCTTTTTTATGAATCAGTGGACGTGCAAGTGGTGGGTCGGGCTGCTTGGAGGGGGAATGTATGTATGTATGTATGTATGTATGTATGTATGTATGTATGTGTGTGTGTGTGTGTGTGTGTGTGTGTGTCTGTGTCACCTGGCTGTTTGTCCCTTGTCATGGACGTCCCTCACAGCCACTTTTAGCAGCCGCACCTCTGTGAGGATCTCAAAATATGATCAGTCAGGTGGCTCTGGACGGCCTCTTCAGAATCAGCAGTCAGCTGTAGGCTTGATGTGCCAATCGGTACTGGGATGCCACCAGGACTTACGCCACTGGTGGTAGTGCGAGTTTAACCTCGGAGTGACGCGAGCCAATGCAGATGCAGCAAAAGACCAAAAGAGGATAGGAACTGCTCTAAGACAAAGGACAGGAGAAAAAACAATACACACTTAAACACAGAACTCTCCCAAACTCTGGACAGCTTTTGGCAGATGAGAACATGAAGTATGTAAACAGACAATACACTATAGAAAGAAGTTAGACAAAACAATGAGGAGACAGGGCCACTGGCAGTGGGAGTAGTGAGGGTATGCAGGCGAGGTAGATAACTGAGGAAACACAAGACTGTAAAGCAAGAAGATGAGGAATCCACAGCTAGTACTACAACCTAGAGACAAGGGCTCCCGATGCAACCAGGAACTAAGACCACCAGGGAGTGAGAGACAGACAACACATATATAGAAGACAAGAGCCAATGAGAGTCACAGCACAGCCAGCCTCCCCTAATTACCAACTCTCTGCAGCTGTGCTGCTGCCCGTCCACCAGCCTCCTGACAGACACAGCACCTGTGGTGCTGTAGGCAGCTGCTAACAAATAATAAATTCTATATAAATATTCTATAATACATGTATCCATTACCATAAGTGTTAGTATATATATATATATATATATATTTATATATAGATATATTAATATGACAAGAATTACTCTCCCACTGCGCTATTTCAAATAAAACACTAAAATTAATTAATTATATGGCTGCCTGTATCCTCTAAGTTCCCTGTTAGGAGGAACTAAATGTGTGAAAATATGAAACGAAATAGAGGAGATGGCGCCAAGGGAGTTATATCAACGCCCTACCTAAAAACGGACCCTAACAGTACTCTCCGGATAAATTACGTCAGATAACAAATACTAACATAAAAATTTATTAAAACAACATATAAACCCGACACAAATGTTCATAAGTATACAGAGTTGATACATTTACATTTGTCGCACAATTTGAACAATCAGTTTGTAGTGATGAGGAAAAAGCGTAGATATATCACTACGATTTCCTCCTTCTCCTTATTGTAGATTCGGAGGTAACATCAGATAATAGATAGATAAATAACCCAACGCGTTTCGTCTTGTTCCAAGACTTCATCAGGGGTAAAATCTCTTCATTTCAGAACATATTGTCAGCACATAAAAGGTCATTCAAAGATGTATGAACAACGTTTCAATATTTCAATGGGACTTGATTGATACAGCGAGGACCATACCTCATATATCATCAGCTTGAGTCTGACATTCAGATATTCGAATATAGGGAAGATTCATATGTGTATAGAATCTAACTGGTTCGCAAGCATAAGGAACCTCGTCGGTCAGCAGCTTGAACTTGACACTCAGAGACTCAGGAGTGAAGGCAATTCAAATGGGTATAATGTCTAACCAATTTTGAACACGTGGTAGACCCTCCAGTAGTGCAGTGCTGACAGCCAAGTCTCTGTATAAATATATTAATGTACATCTATCAATCTATCTCTATATGATTGCCCCAACATACTGTGGCCACACCCACTCCGGGGTGGGGTGGGGTGGGGGGGAGTTGTTGTACCGGGGGCCCAGTATTTCTCTTGGCAGCTCTGGCAGGGACACTGGGGGCTGGCTGCAGACATATAATAGGGGCTGGATGGAGGGACAGTGTGTTGGCTGGCTGAAGTGACACTGTGTGTTATCTGGTCGAACCTCTGCTATATGATGATGACATTGGTTATATTCCTCTGGAAACAGGCATCTTCCAAACCACTTGATCAACTACATGAATAGTGAATGCCCTCCCCCTCCTCCCTCCCCCGGGGTCACCCTCCCAAGCATATCCAGCATTGGACTTTTTCAGCCTGTCCTTGTACAGGAACTTCAGGGAAAAAACAGTGTGGGGGTTCCCCATATTTCAATGAACCAGCTGTGAACATTTGAGCTGTTCTGGGTGCTGTAAATACGGGGGAAAAATTGCATAGGTGTTCCAAGTATTTCCAGTACCAGCACTAGGCTCTTACTAACAGGGGGCAATGCCACAGCCAGGGAACACAGTTCAGTGGTCACCCCAGCCAAATCATTCATCCCCCCTAACTAGACCGGGGATTCCTGGGAAAGTGGGGATCCCCCAATAAAGAGGTCCCCCTTCTCCAGTTTACCCCAGACTTGGGCTGATATCCCCACCACCCCTGCTGGTGGGTGCGAGGTTGATAATTGGAAGTTGTAAAAATAAAAGAAGTAATATTGTCCTTTACAGGGCTAAAGGTCCCAACAAGCCTCCCCCGCATGCCGGTACTCGGAGAAGCATAAGTAACAGCATGCGGGCCATTTCTACATTGCAGCAAAACCCCACAGCCCATCCAAATTACAGCAATACCCCAACAACTTTCTTAATTAGAACAATATCCCAAGAAGGGTCATATTAATGTATAGGTACCCTGGGCAGTGCCCAGGACCCCACAATTCTAGGGGTCTTCGAGCAGGGTCAGGTGGTGGTCACATAATCAGAGCAATAAGGCAGCATACTGCCAGTAACCAGACAGCAAATGACTGTCAGCATGCTGATTGGTGGATGGGTAGAACTATGCACAAATAAGAGTGCTAACAGCCATTCACTGTATGGAAGCAAGTGGAGTAATGGAGCAGGACCACAGGAGGGGCATGTTATGATTTTTTATTTATTGGTTCCCTATAATGGTTATGTAGGGGCCCCAATGCATTGCTTTGCACAGCCCTACAATGCTGTTAGGACGGCCCTGGCAACCATTCTCCACAATATAGTAATTGGCTATCATAACCCCACACTACAGCAATAACCCCACCAACAAATACTACAGAAATATCACCACCACCCCTGCACACTATAGCAATATCACCATCTCCAACCACTCTACATCAATACCAGTACCACCAACCCCACACCATAGCTACACACTCCATGCATACACAAATACTAAGCACATCAGTGTGTGTGTGTGTGTGTGTGTAAAGCTAAAATTACCTTAAATAGTTGCTAATTTTATATGTTAAGCAGACTATTTTATTTTTGTATTGCAAATAGGTCTTTACAGTAGACATGTGTAACCCGCACTCTTACATATTGATACATGTTCTCCATAATATGTCATTCCATGTAACTTACACCCGGCCCACAAATTACATAACTGTTGTACCAGATACACAGTGAGTTGTACTAGCCAGGTCCACTCCATTGATATTACTCAGGTACACATGCATCATCCAGAATGTGCTCATCAGCTTAACTGCAACAGATCATTTCTCATCATTGATGGGCATCAGTGCAACCCTTAGACACCAAACCTTGGTCCCCACCAACTTACATGTCCTCACATCTTCCCCACCAACTCACATCCCTCTCACCTTATTATTTATTAACAGTTTCTTATATAGCGCAGCAAATTCCGTTGCGCTTTACAACCTTCGCAGAATCCAGTGGTTTCCCTGATCCATGCCCCATGGAAGGTGGCAGGGCCCTGCACCAATTGATGAGTCTGAACTGCAAAGCTTGTGTGTGACGTGTCCCCTGTTATCTGTGACCCACATCCCCTGATGGGTGCAAAATATATAAATCATTCACTGAACACAATCTGTAGGGGTAAAAACACATAAAATACATCAGACCACCTTGTTAGGCAACTAACCTATCAGAAAAGTCTTGATAAGGTTTAGGGCCCATCAGTTCCTGCAATAGACAATGTTCTCAGGAGTATTCATGTGATTGTTACAGGATTACGCAATAAAGGGGTCTCAGTCCCAAATTAAACATGTCTCTAAAATGTACTGCTCACTGGTTACATATTGACACCTTCAAGCAGCTATCAGACTTATTTTGGGTATGTATTGCTCGGACCAGTGAAGAAATAATTAGGTCACTGAGGAGATGGAGTGTATTGGATGGAACGTCACTGGTGAGTGGTTTAGTATGGAAGGGGAGTGGCTGTGTCCGTGGTGTCCCTTGGTATCTGGTTACACTTCTACTTAATAGCCCAAATCATGAAAACTCTTTAACTGCAATAGTAACAGAAAATAGAGTTAATTAAATAATTCACAACCCCCTCTGGCCTTATCTACGCATGTGGAATTTCACATGTCTTTTCTTTTAAAGTCAAATGCTCTGTAAATGCAGGGGCAAACGCAGGATTTAGTCTGGGGGGTTTCCGTGTGTGTGTGTATGTACGTATATATGTATACTGTATGTGTATGTATGTATGTATGTACAGTATATATATATATATATATATATATATATATAATGGAATGTAGCGGACGGCACTCCAGCATATGAATAAATCCAACAGAAGCCAGAAATAATAGCCAACGTTTCGGAGCGATGCTCCTTTATCAAGACTTAAAAGATACTGACAAAACATACATTTAAATACCTTACTGTATACTCACCACGTGCACACTGAAACCGCCGCAGCCGCCCGCTCCGGAATCCACATGACGTCATTGGCAGCCGCCGGCGCCCTGGATCCGTCGCAGGGGCGTGGGGCGGGGGGACTGAAAACCATCACTATGGTAACCAATATACACAGGCTGCGGAGAAACAGGCAACATAATTAACAATAATGCGTGCCCTGATCAAATCATAGTGGCACTATAATCTAAACAGATGGCTCACTATACTATGTATGCTGCCTAAAAATGATTGCAGATACTAAAATGTGCTATATTGATATCACATGCTAATAAGGCATATAGAATGCACAATATTTAAATTATACTGGGGGTATCACTATATATTTCTATTGTAATGTGGGACACTACTATATATGTTTATTATTATGGGGCATTACTATATATTTCTATTGTTATGAGGACACTACTATATATTTTTATTATTATGGGGACATTACTATATATTTCTATTGTTATGTGGCCATTACTATATATTTCTATTATACTGAAGGCAGTACTATATATTTCTAGTCTTTCCTCCAGAGTGCAAATAAAAGGGACTGTGCTGTGTGGCCACAACCCTAGTGTCATGTAGCCACTCCCCCTAGTGTCATGTGGTCATGTCCCCTCATGACATGTGACCACACCATTTTTTGTCACAATCAGTACCACTAAGGAAATATTTCTACTGCACCACTGCCGGGGAGCCACTGTACTATAGCTTTATTGTACCAGCAGCGGCTGGTGCGATAAAGTTTTTTCCATTTATTGTGACACAGCGTGTGAGATGTCATGATGTCATGTGGCACAGCAGCACACTGTACAGTTGAAGGACTGCAGAGAAACCGCGGACATCCAGACGCCAAGAAGGTATGTGTGATACATGAGGAACACTGTGGACATGGAGGAAAACTGTGGGGGCTCACTGCATGGACACTGTGCATGCTGGCTGCAGGGACACTGGGGGCTGGCTGCAGGTACACTTTAGGGGGTGGCAGGAGGGACACTATGTATACTGACTGTAGGGACATGGGGGGTAATTCCAAGTTGATCGCAGCAGGAATTCTGTTAGCAGTTGGGCAAAACCATGTGCACTGCAGGGGAGGCAGATTTAACATGTGCAGAGAGAGTTAGATTTGGGTGTGGTGTGTTCAATCTGCAATCTAAATTGCAGTGTAAAAATAAAGCAGCCAGTATATACCCTGCACAGAAACAAAATAACCCACCAAATCTAACTTTCTCTGCAAATGTTATATCTGCCCCCCCCTGCAGTGCACATGGTTTTGCCCAACTGCTAAAAAATTTCCTGCTGCGATCAACTTGGAATTACCCCCATTGTCGGCTCGCTGGAGGGACAGACTGTGGGCTGAATGGGGGGACACAGTGTGTGCTGGCTGCAAGGACCAGGTGTGCCAAGAGAGGGGGTACAGATTACCCAGGCCCAGGCATGCCAGGGGGCCCGGGCCAGAGCACACCAGTAGCCATTTTTTGGGGCGGGTAATTTTTTATTTTCTTTTTTATGAATCAGTGGACGTGCAAGTGGTGGGTCGGGCTGCTTGGAGGGGGAATGTATGTATGTATGTATGTATGTATGTATGTGTGTGTGTGTGTGTGTGTGTGTGTGTGTGTCTGTGTCACCTGGCTGTTTGTCCCTTGTCATGGACGTCCCTCACAGCCACTTTTAGCAGCCGCACCTCTGTGAGGATCTCAAAATATGATCAGTCAGGTGGCTCTGGACGGCCTCTTCAGAATCAGCAGTCAGCTGTAGGCTTGATGTGCCAATCGGTACTGGGATGCCACCAGGACTTACGCCACTGGTGGTAGTGCGAGTTTAACCTCGGAGTGACGCGAGCCAATGCAGATGCAGCAAAAGACCAAAAGAGGATAGGAACTGCTCTAAGACAAAGGACAGGAGAAAAAACAATACACACTTAAACACAGAACTCTCCCAAACTCTGGACAGCTTTTGGCAGATGAGAACATGAAGTATGTAAACAGACAATACACTATAGAAAGAAGTTAGACAAAACAATGAGGAGACAGGGCCACTGGCAGTGGGAGTAGTGAGGGTATGCAGGCGTGGTAGATAACTGAGGAAACACAAGACTGTAAAGCAAGAAGATGAGGAATCCACAGCTAGTACTACAACCTAGAGACAAGGGCTCCCGATGCAACCAGGAACTAAGACCACCAGGGAGTGAGAGACAGACAACACATATATAGAAGACAAGAGCCAATGAGAGTCACAGCACAGCCAGCCTCCCCTAATTACCAACTCTCTGCAGCTGTGCTGCTGCCCGTCCACCAGCCTCCTGACAGACACAGCACCTGTGGTGCTGTAGGCAGCTGCTAACAAATAATAAATTCTATATAAATATTCTATAATACATGTATCCATTACCATAAGTGTTAGTATATATATATATATATATATATATATATTTATATATATATATATATATATATATTTATATATAGATATATTAATATGACAAGAATTACTCTCCCACTGCGCTATTTCAAATAAAACACTAAAATTAATTAATTATATGGCTGCCTGTATCCTCTAAGTTCCCTGTTAGGAGGAACTAAATGTGTGAAAATATGAAACGAAATAGAGGAGATGGCGCCAAGGGAGTTATATCAACGCCCTACCTAAAAACGGACCCTTACAGTACTCTCCGGATAAATTACGTCAGATAACAAATACTAACATAAAAATTTATTAAAACAACATATAAACCCGACACAAATGTTCATAAGTATACAGAGTTGATACATTTACATTTGTCGCACAATTTGAACAATCAGTTTGTAGTGATGAGGAAAAAGCGTAGATAAATCACTACGATTTCCTCCTTCTCCTTATTGTAGATTCGGAGGTAACATCAGATAATAGATAGATAAATAACCCAACGCGTTTCGTCTTGTTCCAAGACTTCATCAGGGGTAAAATCTCTTCATTTCAGAACATATTGTCAGCACATAAAAGGTCATTCAAAGATGTATGAACAACGTTTCAATATTTCAATGGGACTTGATTGATACAGCGAGGACCATACCTCATATATCATCAGCTTGAGTCTGACATTCAGATATTCGAATATAGGGAAGATTCATATGTGTATAGAATCTAACTGGTTCGCAAGCATAAGGAACCTCGTCGGTCAGCAGCTTGAACTTGACACTCAGAGACTCAGGAGTGAAGGCAATTCAAATGGGTATAATGTCTAACCAATTTAGAACACGTGGTAGACCCTCCAGTAGTGCAGTGCTGACAGCCAAGTCTCTGTATAAATATATTAATGTACATCTATCAATCTATCTCTATATGATTGCCCCAACATACTGTGGCCACACCCACTCCGGGGTGGGGTGGGGTGGGGGGGAGTTGTTGTACCGGGGGCCCAGTATTTCTCTTGGCAGCTCTGGCAGGGACACTGGGGGCTGGCTGCAGACATATAATAGGGGCTGGATGGAGGGACAGTGTGTTGGCTGGCTGAAGTGACACTGTGTGTTATCTGGTCGAACCTCTGCTATATGATGATGACATTGGTTATATTCCTCTGGAAACAGGCATCTTCCAAACCACTTGATCAACTACATGAATAGTGAATGCCCTCCCCCCCCCCCCCTCCTCCCTCCCCCGGGGTCACCCTCCCAAGCATATCCAGCATTGGACTTTTTCAGCCTGTCCTTGTACAGGAACTTCAGGGAAAAAACAGTGTGGGGGTTCCCCATATTTCAATGAACCAGCTGTGAACATTTGAGCTGTTCTGGGTGCTGTAAATACGGGGGAAAAATTGCATAGGTGTTCCAAGTATTTCCAGTACCAGCACTAGGCTCTTACTAACAGGGGGCAATGCCACAGCCAGGGAACACAGTTCAGTGGTCACCCCAGCCAAATCATTCATCCCCCCTAACTAGACCGGGGATTCCTGGGAAAGTGGGGATCCCCCAATAAAGAGGTCCCCCTTCTCCAGTTTACCCCAGACTTGGGCTGATATCCCCACCACCCCTGCTGGTGGGTGCGAGGTTGATAATTGGAAGTTGTAAAAATAAAAGAAGTAATATTGTCCTTTACAGGGCTAAAGGTCCCAACAAGCCTCCCCCGCATGCCGGTACTTGGAGAAGCATAAGTAACAGCATGCGGGCCATTTCTACATTGCAGCAAAACCCCACAGCCCATCCAAATTACAGCAATACCCCAACAACTTTCTTAATTAGAACAATATCCCAAGAAGGGTCATATTAATGTATAGGTACCCTGGGCAGTGCCCAGGACCCCACAATTCTAGGGGTCTTCGAGCAGGGTCAGGTGGTGGTCACATAATCAGAGCAATAAGGCAGCATACTGCCAGTAACCAGACAGCAAATGACTGTCAGCATGCTGATTGGTGGATGGGTAGAACTATGCACAAATAAGAGTGCTAACAGCCATTCACTGTATGGAAGCAAGTGGAGTAATGGAGCAGGACCACAGGAGGGGCATGTTATGATTTTTTATTTATTGGTTCCCTATAATGGTTATGTAGGGGCCCCAATGCATTGCTTTGCACAGCCCTACAATGCTGTTAGGACGGCCCTGGCAACCATTCTCCACAATATAGTAATTGGCTATCATAACCCCACACTACAGCAATAACCCTACCAACAAATACTACAGAAATATCACCACCACCCCTGCACACTATAGCAATATCACCATCTCCAACCACTCTACATCAATACCAGTACCACCAACCCCACACCATAGCTACACACTCCATGCATACACAAATACTAAGCACATCAGTGTGTGTGTGTGTGTGTGTGTGTGTGTGTAAAGCTAAAATTACCTTAAATAGTTGCTAATTTTATATGTTAAGCAGACTATTTTATTTTTGTATTGCAAATAGGTCTTTACAGTAGACATGTGTAACCCGCACTCTTACATATTGATACATGTTCTCCATAATATGTCATTCCATGTAACTTACACCCGGCCCACAAATTACATAACTGTTGTACCAGATACACAGTGAGTTGTACTAGCCAGGTCCACTCCATTGATATTACTCAGGTACACATGCATCATCCAGAGTGTGCCCATCAGCTTGACTGCAACAGATCATTTCTCATCATTGATGGGCATCAGTGCAACCCTTAGACACCAAACCTTGGTCCCCACCAACTTACATGTCCTCACATCTTCCCCACCAACTCACATCCCTCTCACCTTATTATTTATTAACAGTTTCTTATATAGCGCAGCAAATTCCGTTGCGCTTTACAACCTTCGCAGAATCCAGTGGTTTCCCTGATCCATGCCCCATGGAAGGTGGCAGGGCCCTGCACCAATTGATGAGTCTGAACTGCAAAGCTTGTGTGTGACGTGTCCCCTGTTATCTGTGACCCACATCCCCTGATGGGTGCAAAATATATAAATCATTCACTGAACACAATCTGTAGGGGTAAAAACACATAAAATACATCAGACCACCTTGTTAAGAAAAGTCTTGATAAGGTTTAGGGCCCATCAGTTCCTGCAATAGACAATGTTTTCACTTTTCAGGAGTATTCATGTGATTGTTACAGGATTACGCAATAAAGGGGTCTCAGTCCCAAATTAAACATGTCTCTAAAATGTACTGCTCACTGGTTACATATTGACACCTTCAAGCAGCTATCAGACTTATTTTGGGTATGTATTGCTCGGACCAGTGAAGAAATAATTAGGTCACTGAGGAGATGGAGTGTATTGGATGGAACGTCACTGGTGAGTGGTTTAGTATGGAAGGGGAGTGGCTGTGTCCGTGGTGTCCCTTGGTATCTGGTTACACTTCTACTTAATAGCCCAAATCATGAAAACTCTTTAACTGCAATAGTAACAGAAAATAGAGTTAATTAAATAATTCACAACCCCCTCTGGCCTTATCTACGCATGTGGAATTTCACATGTCTTTTCTTTTAAAGTCAAATGCTCTGTAAATGCAGGGGCAAACGCAGGATTTAGTCTGGGGGGTTTCCGTGTGTGTGTGTATGTACGTATATATGTATACTGTATGTGTATGTATGTATGTACAGTATATATATATATATATATATATAATGGAATGTAGCGGACGGCACTCCAGCATATGAATAAATCCAACAGAAGCCAGAAATAATAGCCAACGTTTCGGAGCGATGCTCCTTTATCAAGACTTAAAAGATACTGACAAAACATACATTTAAATACCTTACTGTATACTCACCACGTGCACACTGAAACCGCCGCAGCCGCCCGCTCCGGAATCCACATGACGTCATTGGCAGCCGCCGGCGCCCTGGATCCGTCGCAGGGGCGTGGGGCGGGGGGACTGAAAACCATCACTATGGTAACCAATATACACAGGCTGCGGAGAAACAGGCAACATAATTAACAATAATGCGTGCCCTGATCAAATCATAGTGGCACTATAATCTAAACAGATGGCTCACTATACTATGTATGCTGCCTAAAAATGATTGCAGATACTAAAATGTGCTATATTGATATCACATGCTAATAAGGCATATAGAATGCACAATATTTAAATTATACTGGGGGTATCACTATATATTTCTATTGTAATGTGGGACACTACTATATATGTTTATTATTATGGGGCATTACTATATATTTCTATTGTTATGAGGACACTACTATATATTTTTATTATTATGGGGACATTACTATATATTTCTATTGTTATGTGGCCACTACTATATATTTCTATTATACTGAAGGCAGTACTATATATTTCTAGTCTTTCCTCCAGAGTGCAAATAAAAGGGACTGTGCTGTGTGGCCACAACCCTAGTGTCATGTAGCCACTCCCCCTAGTGTCATGTGGTCATGTCCCCTCATGACATGTGACCACACCATTTTTTGTCACAATCAGTACCACTAAGGAAATATTTCTACTGCACCACTGCCGGGGAGCCACTGTACTATAGCTTTATTGTACCAGCAGCGGCTGGTGCGATAAAGTTTTTTCCATTTATTGTGACACAGCGTGTGAGATGTCATGATGTCATGTGGCACAGCAGCACACTGTACAGTTGAAGGACTGCAGAGAAACCGCGGACATCCAGACGCCAAGAAGGTATGTGTGATACATGAGGAACACTGTGGACATGGAGGAAAACTGTGGGGGCTCACTGCATGGACACTGTGCATGCTGGCTGCAGGGACACTGGGGGCTGGCTGCAGGTACACTTTAGGGGGTGGCAGGAGGGACACTATGTATACTGACTGTAGGGACATGGGGGGTAATTCCAAGTTGATCGCAGCAGGAATTCTGTTAGCAGTTGGGCAAAACCATGTGCACTGCAGGGGAGGCAGATTTAACATGTGCAGAGAGAGTTAGATTTGGGTGTGGTGTGTTCAATCTGCAATCTAAATTGCAGTGTAAAAATAAAGCAGCCAGTATATACCCTGCACAGAAACAAAATAACCCACCAAATCTAACTTTCTCTGCAAATGTTATATCTGCCCCCCCCTGCAGTGCACATGGTTTTGCCCAACTGCTAAAAAATTTCCTGCTGCGATCAACTTGGAATTACCCCCATTGTCGGCTGGCTGGAGGGACAGACTGTGGGCTGAATGGGGGGACACAGTGTGTGCTGGCTGCAAGGACCAGGTGTGCCAAGAGAGGGGGTACAGATTACCCTGGCCCAGGCATGCCAGGGGGCCCGGGCCAGAGCACACCAGTAGCCATTTTTTGGGGCGGGTAATTTTTTATTTTCTTTTTTACGAATCAGTGGACGTGCAAGTGGTGGGTCGGGCTGCTTGGAGGGGGAATGTATGTATGTATGTATGTATGTATGTATGTATGTGTGTGTGTGTGTGTGTGTGTGTGTGTGTGTGTGTCTGTGTCACCTGGCTGTTTGTCCCTTGTCATGGACGTCCCTCACAGCCACTTTTAGCAGCCGCACCTCTGTGAGGATCTCAAAATATGATCAGTCAGGTGGCTCTGGACGGCCTCTTCAGAATCAGCAGTCAGCTGTAGGCTTGATGTGCCAATCGGTACTGGGATGCCACCAGGACTTACGCCACTGGTGGTAGTGCGAGTTTAACCTCGGAGTGACGCGAGCCAATGCAGATGCAGCAAAAGACCAAAAGAGGATAGGAACTGCTCTAAGACAAAGGACAGGAGAAAAAACAATACACACTTAAACACAGAACTCTCCCAAACTCTGGACAGCTTTTGGCAGATGAGAACATGAAGTATGTAAACAAACAATACACTATAGAAAGAAGTTAGACAAAACAATGAGGAGACAGGGCCACTGGCAGTGGGAGTAGTGAGGGTATGCAGGCGTGGTAGATAACTGAGGAAACACAAGACTGTAAAGCAAGAAGATGAGGAATCCACAGCTAGTACTACAACCTAGAGACAAGGGCTCCCGATGCAACCAGGAACTAAGACCACCAGGGAGTGAGAGACAGACAACACATATATAGAAGACAAGAGCCAATGAGAGTCACAGCACAGCCAGCCTCCCCTAATTACCAACTCTCTGAAGCTGTGCTGCTGCCCGTCCACCAGCCTCCTGACAGACACAGCACCTGTGGTGCTGTAGGCAGCTGCTAACAAATAATAAATTCTATATAAATATTCTATAATACATGTATCCATTACCATAAGTGTTAGTATATATATATATATATATATATATATATTTATATATATATATATATATATATATATATATTTATATATAGATATATTAATATGACAAGAATTACTCTCCCACTGCGCTATTTCAAATAAAACACTAAAATTAATTAATTATATGGCTGCCTGTATCCTCTAAGTTCCCTGTTAGGAGGAACTAAATGTGTGAAAATATGAAACGAAATAGAGGAGATGGCGCCAAGGGAGTTATATCAACGCCCTACCTAAAAACGGACCCTTACAGTACTCTCCGGATAAATTACGTCAGATAACAAATACTAACATAAAAATTTATTAAAACAACATATAAACCCGACACAAATGTTCATAAGTATACAGAGTTGATACATTTACATTTGTCGCACAATTTGAACAATCAGTTTGTAGTGATGAGGAAAAAGCGTAGATATATCACTACGATTTCCTCCTTCTCCTTATTGTAGATTCGGAGGTAACATCAGATAATAGATAGATAAATAACCCAACGCGTTTCGTCTTGTTCCAAGACTTCATCAGGGGTAAAATCTCTTCATTTCAGAACATATTGTCAGCACATAAAAGGTCATTCAAAGATGTATGAACAACGTTTCAATATTTCAATGGGACTTGATTGATACAGCGAGGACCATACCTCATATATCATCAGCTTGAGTCTGACATTCAGATATTCGAATATAGGGAAGATTCATATGTGTATAGAATCTAACTGGTTCGCAAGCATAAGGAACCTCGTCGGTCAGCAGCTTGAACTTGACACTCAGAGACTCAGGAGTGAAGGCAATTCAAATGGGTATAATGTCTAACCAATTTTGAACACGTGGTAGACCCTCCAGTAGTGCAGTGCTGACAGCCAAGTCTCTGTATAAATATATTAATGTACATCTATCAATCTATCTCTATATGATTGCCCCAACATACTGTGGCCACACCCACTCCGGGGTGGGGTGGGGTGGGGGGGAGTTGTTGTACCGGGGGCCCAGTATTTCTCTTGGCAGCTCTGGCAGGGACACTGGGGGCTGGCTGCAGACATATAATAGGGGCTGGATGGAGGGACAGTGTGTTGGCTGGCTGAAGTGACACTGTGTGTTATCTGGTCGAACCTCTGCTATATGATGATGACATTGGTTATATTCCTCTGGAAACAGGCATCTTCCAAACCACTTGATCAACTACATGAATAGTGAATGCCCTCCCCCCCCCCCCCCTCCTCCCTCCCCCGGGGTCACCCTCCCAAGCATATCCAGCATTGGACTTTTTCAGCCTGTCCTTGTACAGGAACTTCAGGGAAAAAACAGTGTGGGGGTTCCCCATATTTCAATGAACCAGCTGTGAACATTTGAGCTGTTCTGGGTGCTGTAAATACGGGGGAAAAATTGCATAGGTGTTCCAAGTATTTCCAGTACCAGCACTAGGCTCTTACTAACAGGGGGCAATGCCACAGCCAGGGAACACAGTTCAGTGGTCACCCCAGCCAAATCATTCATCCCCCCTAACTAGACCGGGGATTCCTGGGAAAGTGGGGATCCCCCAATAAAGAGGTCCCCCTTCTCCAGTTTACCCCAGACTTGGGCTGATATCCCCACCACCCCTGCTGGTGGGTGCGAGGTTGATAATTGGAAGTTGTAAAAATAAAAGAAGTAATATTGTCCTTTACAGGGCTAAAGGTCCCAACAAGCCTCCCCCGCATGCCGGTACTTGGAGAAGCATAAGTAACAGCATGCGGGCCATTTCTACATTGCAGCAAAACCCCACAGCCCATCCAAATTACAGCAATACCCCAACAACTTTCTTAATTAGAACAATATCCCAAGAAGGGTCATATTAATGTATAGGTACCCTGGGCAGTGCCCAGGACCCCACAATTCTAGGGGTCTTCGAGCAGGGTCAGGTGGTGGTCACATAATCAGAGCAATAAGGCAGCATACTGCCAGTAACCAGACAGCAAATGACTGTCAGCATGCTGATTGGTGGATGGGTAGAACTATGCACAAATAAGAGTGCTAACAGCCATTCACTGTATGGAAGCAAGTGGAGTAATGGAGCAGGACCACAGGAGGGGCATGTTATGATTTTTTATTTATTGGTTCCCTATAATGGTTATGTAGGGGCCCCAATGCATTGCTTTGCACAGCCCTACAATGCTGTTAGGACGGCCCTGGCAACCATTCTCCACAATATAGTAATTGGCTATCATAACCCCACACTACAGCAATAACCCCACCAACAAATACTACAGAAATATCACCACCACCCCTGCACACTATAGCAATATCACCATCTCCAACCACTCTACATCAATACCAGTACCACCAACCCCACACCATAGCTACACACTCCATGCATACACAAATACTAAGCACATCAGTGTGTGTGTGTGTGTGTGTGTGTGTGTGTGTGTGTGTGTGTGTGTAAAGCTAAAATTACCTTAAATAGTTGCTAATTTTATATGTTAAGCAGACTATTTTATTTTTGTATTGCAAATAGGTCTTTACAGTAGACATGTGTAACCCGCACTCTTACATATTGATACATGTTCTCCATAATATGTCATTCCATGTAACTTACACCCGGCCCACAAATTACATAACTGTTGTACCAGATACACAGTGAGTTGTACTAGCCAGGTCCACTCCATTGATATTACTCAGGTACACATGCATCATCCAGAGTGTGCCCATCAGCTTGACTGCAACAGATCATTTCTCATCATTGATGGGCATCAGTGCAACCCTTAGACACCAAACCTTGGTCCCCACCAACTTACATGTCCTCACATCTTCCCCACCAACTCACATCCCTCTCACCTTATTATTTATTAACAGTTTCTTATATAGCGCAGCAAATTCCGTTGCGCTTTACAACCTTCGCAGAATCCAGTGGTTTCCCTGATCCATGCCCCATGGAAGGTGGCAGGGCCCTGCACCAATTGATGAGTCTGAACTGCAAAGCTTGTGTGTGACGTGTCCCCTGTTATCTGTGACCCACATCCCCTGATGGGTGCAAAATATATAAATCATTCACTGAACACAATCTGTAGGGGTAAAAACACATAAAATACATCAGACCACCTTGTTAGGCAACTAACCTATCAGAAAAGTCTTGATAAGGTTTAGGGCCCATCAGTTCCTGCAATAGACAATGTTCTCAGGAGTATTCATGTGATTGTTACAGGATTACGCAATAAAGGGGTCTCAGTCCCAAATTAAACATGTCTCTAAAATGTACTGCTCACTGGTTACATATTGACACCTTCAAGCAGCTATCAGACTTAATTTGGGTATGTATTGCTCGGACCAGTGAAGAAATAATTAGGTCACTGAGGAGATGGAGTGTATTGGATGGAACGTCACTGGTGAGTGGTTTAGTATGGAAGGGGAGTGGCTGTGTCCGTGGTGTCCCTTGGTATCTGGTTACACTTCTACTTAATAGCCCAAATCATGAAAACTCTTTAACTGCAATAGTAACAGAAAATAGAGTTAATTAAATAATTCACAACCCCCTCTGGCCTTATCTACGCATGTGGAATTTCACATGTCTTTTCTTTTAAAGTCAAATGCTCTGTAAATGCAGGGGCAAACGCAGGATTTAGTCTGGGGGGTTTCCGTGTGTGTGTGTATGTACGTATATATGTATACTGTATGTGTATGTATGTATGTACAGTATATATATATATATATATATATATATATATATATAATGGAATGTAGCGGACGGCACTCCAGCATATGAATAAATCCAACAGAAGCCAGAAATAATAGCCAACGTTTCGGAGCGATGCTCCTTTATCAAGACTTAAAAGATACTGACAAAACATACATTTAAATACCTTACTGTATACTCACCACGTGCACACTGAAACCGCCGCAGCCGCCCGCTCCGGAATCCACATGATGTCATTGGCAGCCGCCGGCGCCCTGGATCCGTCGCAGGGGCGTGGGGCGGGGGGACTGAAAACCATCACTATGGTAACCAATATACACAGGCTGCGGAGAAACAGGCAACATAATTAACAATAATGCGTGCCCTGATCAAATCATAGTGGCACTATAATCTAAACAGATGGCTCACTATACTATGTATGCTGCCTAAAAATGATTGCAGATACTAAAATGTGCTATATTGATATCACATGCTAATAAGGCATATAGAATGCACAATATTTAAATTATACTGGGGGTATCACTATATATTTCTATTGTAATGTGGGACACTACTATATATGTTTATTATTATGGGGCATTACTATATATTTCTATTGTTATGAGGACATTACTATATATTTTTATTATTATGGGGACATTACTATATATTTCTATTGTTATGTGGCCACTACTATATATTTCTATTATACTGAAGGCAGTACTATATATTTCTAGTCTTTCCTCCAGAGTGCAAATAAAAGGGACTGTGCTGTGTGGCCACAACCCTAGTGTCATGTAGCCACTCCCCCTAGTGTCATGTGGTCATGTCCCCTCATGACATGTGACCACACCATTTTTTGTCACAATCAGTACCACTAAGGAAATATTTCTACTGCACCACTGCCGGGGAGCCACTGTACTATAGCTTTATTGTACCAGCAGCGGCTGGTGCGATAAAGTTTTTTCCATTTATTGTGACACAGCGTGTGAGATGTCATGATGTCATGTGGCACAGCAGCACACTGTACAGTTGAAGGACTGCAGAGAAACCGCGGACATCCAGACGCCAAGAAGGTATGTGTGATACATGAGGAACACTGTGGACATGGAGGAAAACTGTGGGGGCTCACTGCATGGACACTGTGCATGCTGGCTGCAGGGACACTGGGGGCTGGCTGCAGGTACACTTTAGGGGGTGGCAGGAGGGACACTATGTATACTGACTGTAGGGACATGGGGGGTAATTCCAAGTTGATCGCAGCAGGAATTCTGTTAGCAGTTGCCCAACTGCTAAAAAATTTCCTGCTGCGATCAACTTGGAATTACCCCCATTGTCTGCTGGCTGGAGGGACAGACTGTGGGCTGAATGGGGGGACACAGTGTGTGCTGGCTGCAAGGACCAGGTGTGCCAAGAGAGGGGGTACAGATTACCCAGGCCCAGGCATGCCAGGGGGCCCGGGCCAGAGCACACCAGTAGCCATTTTTTGGGGCGGGTAATTTTTTATTTTCTTTTTTATGAATCAGTGGACGTGCAAGTGGTGGATCGGGCTGCTTGGAGGGGGAATGTATGTATGTATGTATGTATGTATGTGTGTGTGTGTGTGTGTCTGTGTCACCTGGCTGTTTGTCCCTTGTCATGGACGTCCCTCACAGCCACTTTTAGCAGCCGCACCTCTGTGAGGATCTCAAAATATGATCAGTCAGGTGGCTCTGGACGGCCTCTTCAGAATCAGCAGTCAGCTGTAGGCTTGATGTGCCAATCGGTACTGGGATGCCACCAGGACTTACGCCACTGGTGGTAGTGCGAGTTTAACCTCGGAGTGACGCGAGCCAATGCAGATGCAGCAAAAGACCAAAAGAGGATAGGAACTGCTCTAAGACAAAGGACAGGAGAAAAAACAATACACACTTAAACACAGAACTCTCCCAAACTCTGGACAGCTTTTGGCAGATGAGAACATGAAGTATGTAAACAGACAATACACTATAGAAAGAAGTTAGACAAAACAATGAGGAGACAGGGCCACTGGCAGTGGGAGTAGTGAGGGTATGCAGGCGTGCTAGAAAACTGAGGAAACACAAGACTGTAAAGCAAGAAGATGAGGAATCCACAGCTAGTACTACAACCTAGAGACAAGGGCTCCCGATGCAACCAGGAACTAAGACCACCAGGGAGTGAGAGACAGACAACACATATATAGAAGACAAGAGCCAATGAGAGTCACAGCACAGCCAGCCTCCCCTAATTACCAACTCTCTGCAGCTGTGCTGCTGCCCGTCCACCAGCCTCCTGACAGACACAGCACCTGTGGTGCTGTAGGCAGCTGCTAACAAATAATAAATTCTATATAAATATTCTATAATACATGTATCCATTACCATAAGTGTTAGTATATATATATATATATATATATTTATATATAGATATATATATATATATATATATTTATATATAGATATATTAATATGACAAGAATTACTCTCCCACTGCGCTATTTCAAATAAAACACTAAAATTAATTAATTATATGGCTGCCTGTATCCTCTAAGTTCCCTGTTAGGAGGAACTAAATGTGTGAAAATATGAAACGAAATAGAGGAGATGGCGCCAAGGGAGTTATATCAACGCCCTACCTAAAAACGGACCCTTACAGTACTCTCCGGATAAATTACGTCAGATAACAAATACTAACATAAAAATTTATTAAAACAACATATAAACCCGACACAAATGTTCATAAGTATACAGAGTTGATACATTTACATTTGTCGCACAATTTGAACAATCAGTTTGTAGTGATGAGGAAAAAGCGTAGATATATCACTACGATTTCCTCCTCCTTATTGTAGATTCGGAGGTAACATCAGATAATAGATAGATAAATAACCCAACGCGTTTCGTCTTGTTCCAAGACTTCATCAGGGGTAAAATCTCTTCATTTCAGAACATATTGTCAGCACATAAAAGGTCATTCAAAGATGTATGAACAACGTTTCAATATTTCAATGGGACTTGATTGATACAGCGAGGACCATACCTCATATATCATCAGCTTGAGTCTGACATTCAGATATTCGAATATAGGGAAGATTCATATGTGTATAGAATCTAACTGGTTCGCAAGCATAAGGAACCTCGTCGGTCAGCAGCTTGAACTTGACACTCAGAGACTCAGGAGTGAAGGCAATTCAAATGGGTATAATGTCTAACCAATTTAGAACACGTGGTAGACCCTCCAGTAGTGCAGTGCTGACAGCCAAGTCTCTGTATAAATATATTAATGTACATCTATCAATCTATCTCTATATGATTGCCCCAACATACTGTGGCCACACCCACTCCGGGGTGGGGTGGGGTGGGGGGGAGTTGTTGTACCGGGGGCCCAGTATTTCTCTTGGCAGCTCTGGCAGGGACACTGGGGGCTGGCTGCAGACATATAATAGGGGCTGGATGGAGGGACAGTGTGTTGGCTGGCTGAAGTGACACTGTGTGTTATCTGGTCGAACCTCTGCTATATGATGATGACATTGGTTATATTCCTCTGGAAACAGGCATCTTCCAAACCACTTGATCAACTACATGAATAGTGAATGCCCCCCCCCCCCCCCCTCCTCCCTCCCCCGGGGTCACCCTCCCAAGCATATCCAGCATTGGACTTTTTCAGCCTGTCCTTGTACAGGAACTTCAGGGAAAAAACAGTGTGGGGGTTCCCCATATTTCAATGAACCAGCTGTGAACATTTGAGCTGTTCTGGGTGCTGTAAATACGGGGGAAAAATTGCATAGGTGTTCCAAGTATTTCCAGTACCAGCACTAGGCTCTTACTAACAGGGGGCAATGCCACAGCCAGGGAACACAGTTCAGTGGTCACCCCAGCCAAATCATTCATCCCCCCTAACTAGACCGGGGATTCCTGGGAAAGTGGGGATCCCCCAATAAAGAGGTCCCCCTTCTCCAGTTTACCCCAGACTTGGGCTGATATCCCCACCACCCCTGCTGGTGGGTGCGAGGTTGATAATTGGAAGTTGTAAAAATAAAAGAAGTAATATTGTCCTTTACAGGGCTAAAGGTCCCAACAAGCCTCCCCCGCATGCCGGTACTTGGAGAAGCATAAGTAACAGCATGCGGGCCATTTCTACATTGCAGCAAAACCCCACAGCCCATCCAAATTACAGCAATACCCCAACAACTTTCTTAATTAGAACAATATCCCAAGAAGGGTCATATTAATGTATAGGTACCCTGGGCAGTGCCCAGGACCCCACAATTCTAGGGGTCTTCGAGCAGGGTCAGGTGGTGGTCACATAATCAGAGCAATAAGGCAGCATACTGCCAGTAACCAGACAGCAAATGACTGTCAGCATGCTGATTGGTGGATGGGTAGAACTATGCACAAATAAGAGTGCTAACAGCCATTCACTGTATGGAAGCAAGTGGAGTAATGGAGCAGGACCACAGGAGGGGCATGTTATGATTTTTTATTTATTGGTTCCCTATAATGGTTATGTAGGGGCCCCAATGCATTGCTTTGCACAGCCCTACAATGCTGTTAGGACGGCCCTGGCAACCATTCTCCACAATATAGTAATTGGCTATCATAACCCCACACTACAGCAATAACCCCACCAACAAATACTACAGAAATATCACCACCACCCCTGCACACTATAGCAATATCACCATCTCCAACCACTCTACATCAATACCAGTACCACCAACCCCACACCATAGCTACACACTCCATGCATACACAAATACTAAGCACATCAGTGTGTGTGTGTGTGTGTGTGTGTGTGTGTGTGTGTGTGTAAAGCTAAAATTACCTTAAATAGTTGCTAATTTTATATGTTAAGCAGACTATTTTATTTTTGTATTGCAAATAGGTCTTTACAGTAGACATGTGTAACCCGCACTCTTACATATTGATACATGTTCTCCATAATATGTCATTCCATGTAACTTACACCCGGCCCACAAATTACATAACTGTTGTACCAGATACACAGTGAGTTGTACTAGCCAGGTCCACTCCATTGATATTACTCAGGTACACATGCATCATCCAGAGTGTGCCCATCAGCTTGACTGCAACAGATCATTTCTCATCATTGATGGGCATCAGTGCAACCCTTAGACACCAAACCTTGGTCCCCACCAACTTACATGTCCTCACATCTTCCCCACCAACTCACATCCCTCTCACCTTATTATTTATTAACAGTTTCTTATATAGCGCAGCAAATTCCGTTGCGCTTTACAACCTTCGCAGAATCCAGTGGTTTCCCTGATCCATGCCCCATGGAAGGTGGCAGGGCCCTGCACCAATTGATGAGTCTGAACTGCAAAGCTTGTGTGTGACGTGTCCCCTGTTATCTGTGACCCACATCCCCTGATGGGTGCAAAATATATAAATCATTCACTGAACACAATCTGTAGGGGTAAAAACACATAAAATACATCAGACCACCTTGTTAGGCAACTAACCTATCAGAAAAGTCTTGATAAGGTTTAGGGCCCATCAGTTCCTGCAATAGACAATGTTCTCAGGAGTATTCATGTGATTGTTACAGGATTACGCAATAAAGGGGTCTCAGTCCCAAATTAAACATGTCTCTAAAATGTACTGCTCACTGGTTACATATTGACACCTTCAAGCAGCTATCAGACTTAATTTGGGTATGTATTGCTCGGACCAGTGAAGAAATAATTAGGTCACTGAGGAGATGGAGTGTATTGGATGGAACGTCACTGGTGAGTGGTTTAGTATGGAAGGGGAGTGGCTGTGTCCGTGGTGTCCCTTGGTATCTGGTTACACTTCTACTTAATAGCCCAAATCATGAAAACTCTTTAACTGCAATAGTAACAGAAAATAGAGTTAATTAAATAATTCACAACCCCCTCTGGCCTTATCTACGCATGTGGAATTTCACATGTCTTTTCTTTTAAAGTCAAATGCTCTGTAAATGCAGGGGCAAACGCAGGATTTAGTCTGGGGGGTTTCCGTGTGTGTGTGTATGTACGTATATATGTATACTGTATGTGTATGTATGTATGTACAGTATATATATATATATATATATATATATATATAATGGAATGTAGCGGACGGCACTCCAGCATATGAATAAATCCAACAGAAGCCAGAAATAATAGCCAACGTTTCGGAGCGATGCTCCTTTATCAAGACTTAAAAGATACTGACAAAACATACATTTAAATACCTTACTGTATACTCACCACGTGCACACTGAAACCGCCGCAGCCGCCCGCTCCGGAATCCACATGACGTCATTGGCAGCCGCCGGCGCCCTGGATCCGTCGCAGGGGCGTGGGGCGGGGGGACTGAAAACCATCACTATGGTAACCAATATACACAGGCTGCGGAGAAACAGGCAACATAATTAACAATAATGCGTGCCCTGATCAAATCATAGTGGCACTATAATCTAAACAGATGGCTCACTATACTATGTATGCTGCCTAAAAATGATTGCAGATACTAAAATGTGCTATATTGATATCACATGCTAATAAGGCATATAGAATGCACAATATTTAAATTATACTGGGGGTATCACTATATATTTCTATTGTAATGTGGGACACTACTATATATGTTTATTATTATGGGGCATTACTATATATTTCTATTGTTATGAGGACACTACTATATATTTTTATTATTATGGGGACATTACTATATATTTCTATTGTTATGTGGCCACTACTATATATTTCTATTATACTGAAGGCAGTACTATATATTTCTAGTCTTTCCTCCAGAGTGCAAATAAAAGGGACTGTGCTGTGTGGCCACAACCCTAGTGTCATGTAGCCACTCCCCCTAGTGTCATGTGGTCATGTCCCCTCATGACATGTGACCACACCATTTTTTGTCACAATCAGTACCACTAAGGAAATATTTCTACTGCACCACTGCCGGGGAGCCACTGTACTATAGCTTTATTGTACCAGCAGCGGCTGGTGCGATAAAGTTTTTTCCATTTATTGTGACACAGCGTGTGAGATGTCATGATGTCATGTGGCACAGCAGCACACTGTACAGTTGAAGGACTGCAGAGAAACCGCGGACATCCAGACGCCAAGAAGGTATGTGTGATACATGAGGAACACTGTGGACATGGAGGAAAACTGTGGGGGCTCACTGCATGGACACTGTGCATGCTGGCTGCAGGGACACTGGGGGCTGGCTGCAGGTACACTTTAGGGGGTGGCAGGAGGGACACTATGTATACTGACTGTAGGGACATGGGGGGTAATTCCAAGTTGATCGCAGCAGGAATTCTGTTAGCAGTTGCCCAACTGCTAAAAAATTTCCTGCTGCGATCAACTTGGAATTACCCCCATTGTCTGCTGGCTGGAGGGACAGACTGCGGGCTGAATGGGGGGACACAGTGTGTGCTGGCTGCAAGGACCAGGTGTGCCAAGAGAGGGGGTACAGATTACCCAGGCCCAGGCATGCCAGGGGGCCCGGGCCAGAGCACACCAGTAGCCATTTTTTGGGGCGGGTAATTTTTTATTTTCTTTTTTATGAATCAGTGGACGTGCAAGTGGTGGATCGGGCAGCTTGGAGGGGGAATGTATGTATGTATGTATGTATGTATGTATGTGTGTGTGTGTGTGTGTGTGTGTCTGTGTCACCTGGCTGTTTGTCCCTTGTCATGGACGTCCCTCACAGCCACTTTTAGCAGCCTCACCTCTGTGAGGATCTCAAAATATGATCAGTCAGGTGGCTCTGGACGGCCTCTTCAGAATCAGCAGTCAGCTGTAGGCTTGATGTGCCAATCGGTACTGGGATGCCACCAGGACTTACGCCACTGGTGGTAGTGCGAGTTTAACCTCGGAGTGACGCGAGCCAATGCAGATGCAGCAAAAGACCAAAAGAGGATAGGAACTGCTCTAAGACAAAGGACAGGAGAAAAAACAATACACACTTAAACACAGAACTCTCCCAAACTCTGGACAGCTTTTGGCAGATGAGAACATGAAGTATGTAAACAGACAATACACTATAGAAAGAAGTTAGACAAAACAATGAGGAGACAGGGCCACTGGCAGTGGGAGTAGTGAGGGTATGCAGGCGTGGTAGATAACTGAGGAAACACAAGACTGTAAAGCAAGAAGATGAGGAATCCACAGCTAGTACTACAACCTAGAGACAAGGGCTCCCGATGCAACCAGGAACTAAGACCACCAGGGAGTGAGAGACAGACAACACATATATAGAAGACAAGAGCCAATGAGAGTCACAGCACAGCCAGCCTCCCCTAATTACCAACTCTCTGCAGCTGTGCTGCTGCCCGTCCACCAGCCTCCTGACAGACACAGCACCTGTGGTGCTGTAGGCAGCTGCTAACAAATAATAAATTCTATATAAATATTCTATAATACATGTATCCATTACCATAAGTGTTAGTATATATATATATATATATATATATATATATATATATATATATTATATATAGATATATTAATATGACAAGAATTACTCTCCCACTGCGCTATTTCAAATAAAACACTAAAATTAATTAATTATATGGCTGCCTGTATCCTCTAAGTTCCCTGTTAGGAGGAACTAAATGTGTGAAAATATGAAACGAAATAGAGGAGATGGCGCCAAGGGAGTTATATCAACGCCCTACCTAAAAACGGACCCTTACAGTACTCTCCGGATAAATTACGTCAGATAACAAATACTAACATAATAATTTATTAAAACAACATATAAACCCGACACAAATGTTCATAAGTATACAGAGTTGATACATTTACATTTGTCGCACAATTTGAACAATCAGTTTGTAGTGATGAGGAAAAAGCGTAGATATATCACTACGATTTCCTCCTTCTCCTTATTGTAGATTCGGAGGTAACATCAGATAATAGATAGATAAATAACCCAACGCGTTTCGTCTTGTTCCAAGACTTCATCAGGGGTAAAATCTCTTCATTTCAGAACATATTGTCAGCACATAAAAGGTCATTCAAAGATGTATGAACAACGTTTCAATATTTCAATGGGACTTGATTGATACAGCGAGGACCATACCTCATATATCATCAGCTTGAGTCTGACATTCAGATATTCGAATATAGGGAAGATTCATATGTGTATAGAATCTAACTGGTTCGCAAGCATAAGGAACCTCGTCGGTCAGCAGCTTGAACTTGACAGTCAGAGACTCAGGAGTGAAGGCAATTCAAATGGGTATAATGTCTAACCAATTTAGAACACGTGGTAGACCCTCCAGTAGTGCAGTGCTGACAGCCAAGTCTCTGTATAAATATATTAATGTACATCTATCAATCTATCTCTATATGATTGCCCCAACATACTGTGGCCACACCCACTCCGGGGTGGGGTGGGGTGGGGGGGAGTTGTTGTACCGGGGGCCCAGTATTTCTCTTGGCAGCTCTGGCAGGGACACTGGGGGCTGGCTGCAGACATATAATAGGGGCTGGATGGAGGGACAGTGTGTTGGCTGGCTGAAGTGACACTGTGTGTTATCTGGTCGAACCTCTGCTATATGATGATGACATTGGTTATATTCCTCTGGAAACAGGCATCTTCCAAACCACTTGATCAACTACATGAATAGTGAATGCCCTCCCCCCCCCCCCCCTCCTCCCTCCCCCGGGGTCACCCTCCCAAGCATATCCAGCATTGGACTTTTTCAGCCTGTCCTTGTACAGGAACTTCAGGGAAAAAACAGTGTGGGGGTTCCCCATATTTCAATGAACCAGCTGTGAACATTTGAGCTGTTCTGGGTGCTGTAAATACGGGGGAAAAATTGCATAGGTGTTCCAAGTATTTCCAGTACCAGCACTAGGCTCTTACTAACAGGGGGCAATGCCACAGCCAGGGAACACAGTTCAGTGGTCACCCCAGCCAAATCATTCATCCCCCCTAACTAGACCGGGGATTCCTGGGAAAGTGGGGATCCCCCAATAAAGAGGTCCCCCTTCTCCAGTTTACCCCAGACTTGGGCTGATATCCCCACCACCCCTGCTGGTGGGTGCGAGGTTGATAATTGGAAGTTGTAAAAATAAAAGAAGTAATATTGTCCTTTACAGGGCTAAAGGTCCCAACAAGCCTCCCCCGCATGCCGGTACTTGGAGAAGCATAAGTAACAGCATGCGGGCCATTTCTACATTGCAGCAAAACCCCACAGCCCATCCAAATTACAGCAATACCCCAACAACTTTCTTAATTAGAACAATATCCCAAGAAGGGTCATATTAATGTATAGGTACCCTGGGCAGTGCCCAGGACCCCACAATTCTAGGGGTCTTCGAGCAGGGTCAGGTGGTGGTCACATAATCAGAGCAATAAGGCAGCATACTGCCAGTAACCAGACAGCAAATGACTGTCAGCATGCTGATTGGTGGATGGGTAGAACTATGCACAAATAAGAGTGCTAACAGCCATTCACTGTATGGAAGCAAGTGGAGTAATGGAGCAGGACCACAGGAGGGGCATGTTATGATTTTTTATTTATTGGTTCCCTATAATGGTTATGTAGGGGCCCCAATGCATTGCTTTGCACAGCCCTACAATGCTGTTAGGACGGCCCTGGCAACCATTCTCCACAATATAGTAATTGGCTATCATAACCCCACACTACAGCAATAACCCCACCAACAAATACTACAGAAATATCACCACCACCCCTGCACACTATAGCAATATCACCATCTCCAACCACTCTACATCAATACCAGTACCACCAACCCCACACCATAGCTACACACTCCATGCATACACAAATACTAAGCACATCAGTGTGTGTGTGTGTGTGTGTGTGTGTGTGTGTGTGTGTGTGTGTGTAAAGCTAAAATTACCTTAAATAGTTGCTAATTTTATATGTTAAGCAGACTATTTTATTTTTGTATTGCAAATAGGTCTTTACAGTAGACATGTGTAACCCGCACTCTTACATATTGATACATGTTCTCCATAATATGTCATTCCATGTAACTTACACCCGGCCCACAAATTACATAACTG
The DNA here is from genome assembly GCF_028390025.1 of Pseudophryne corroboree. Classification (NCBI taxonomy): domain Eukaryota; kingdom Metazoa; phylum Chordata; class Amphibia; order Anura; family Myobatrachidae; genus Pseudophryne; species Pseudophryne corroboree. The sequence continues at coordinate 232,746,237 of NC_086450.1, forward strand.
TTGTACCAGATACACAGTGAGTTGTACTAGCCAGGTCCACTCCATTGATATTACTCAGGTACACATGCATCATCCAGAGTGTGCCCATCAGCTTGACTGCAACAGATCATTTCTCATCATTGATGGGCATCAGTGCAACCCTTAGACACCAAACCTTGGTCCCCACCAACTTACATGTCCTCACATCTTCCCCACCAACTCACATCCCTCTCACCTTATTATTTATTAACAGTTTCTTATATAGCGCAGCAAATTCCGTTGCGCTTTACAACCTTCGCAGAATCCAGTGGTTTCCCTGATCCATGCCCCATGGAAGGTGGCAGGGCCCTGCACCAATTGATGAGTCTGAACTGCAAAGCTTGTGTGTGACGTGTCCCCTGTTATCTGTGACCCACATCCCCTGATGGGTGCAAAATATATAAATCATTCACTGAACACAATCTGTAGGGGTAAAAACACATAAAATACATCAGACCACCTTGTTAGGCAACTAACCTATCAGAAAAGTCTTGATAAGGTTTAGGGCCCATCAGTTCCTGCAATAGACAATGTTCTCAGGAGTATTCATGTGATTGTTACAGGATTACGCAATAAAGGGGTCTCAGTCCCAAATTAAACATGTCTCTAAAATGTACTGCTCACTGGTTACATATTGACACCTTCAAGCAGCTATCAGACTTAATTTGGGTATGTATTGCTCGGACCAGTGAAGAAATAATTAGGTCACTGAGGAGATGGAGTGTATTGGATGGAACGTCACTGGTGAGTGGTTTAGTATGGAAGGGGAGTGGCTGTGTCCGTGGTGTCCCTTGGTATCTGGTTACACTTCTACTTAATAGCCCAAATCATGAAAACTCTTTAACTGCAATAGTAACAGAAAATAGAGTTAATTAAATAATTCACAACCCCCTCTGGCCTTATCTACGCATGTGGAATTTCACATGTCTTTTCTTTTAAAGTCAAATGCTCTGTAAATGCAGGGGCAAACGCAGGATTTAGTCTGGGGGGTTTCCGTGTGTGTGTGTATGTACGTATATATGTATACTGTATGTGTATGTATGTATGTACAGTATATATATATATATATATATATATATATATAATGGAATGTAGCGGACGGCACTCCAGCATATGAATAAATCCAACAGAAGCCAGAAATAATAGCCAACGTTTCGGAGCGATGCTCCTTTATCAAGACTTAAAAGATACTGACAAAACATACATTTAAATACCTTACTGTATACTCACCACGTGCACACTGAAACCGCCGCAGCCGCCCGCTCCGGAATCCACATGACGTCATTGGCAGCCGCCGGCGCCCTGGATCCGTCGCAGGGGCGTGGGGCGGGGGGACTGAAAACCATCACTATGGTAACCAATATACACAGGCTGTGGAGAAACAGGCAACATAATTAACAATAATGCGTGCCCTGATCAAATCATAGTGGCACTATAATCTAAACAGATGGCTCACTATACTATGTATGCTGCCTAAAAATGATTGCAGATACTAAAATGTGCTATATTGATATCACATGCTAATAAGGCATATAGAATGCACAATATTTAAATTATACTGGGGGTATCACTATATATTTCTATTGTAATGTGGGACACTACTATATATGTTTATTATTATGGGGCATTACTATATATTTCTATTGTTATGAGGACACTACTATATATTTTTATTATTATGGGGACATTACTATATATTTCTATTGTTATGTGGCCACTACTATATATTTCTATTATACTGAAGGCAGTACTATATATTTCTAGTCTTTCCTCCAGAGTGCAAATAAAAGGGACTGTGCTGTGTGGCCACAACCCTAGTGTCATGTAGCCACTCCCCCTAGTGTCATGTGGTCATGTCCCCTCATGACATGTGACCACACCATTTTTTGTCACAATCAGTACCACTAAGGAAATATTTCTACTGCACCACTGCCGGGGAGCCACTGTACTATAGCTTTATTGTACCAGCAGCGGCTGGTGCGATAAAGTTTTTTCCATTTATTGTGACACAGCGTGTGAGATGTCATGATGTCATGTGGCACAGCAGCACACTGTACAGTTGAAGGACTGCAGAGAAACCGCGGACATCCAGACGCCAAGAAGGTATGTGTGATACATGAGGAACACTGTGGACATGGAGGAAAACTGTGGGGGCTCACTGCATGGACACTGTGCATGCTGGCTGCAGGGACACTGGGGGCTGGCTGCAGGTACACTTTAGGGGGTGGCAGGAGGGACACTATGTATACTGACTGTAGGGACATGGGGGGTAATTCCAAGTTGATCGCAGCAGGAATTCTGTTAGCAGTTGCCCAACTGCTAAAAAATTTCCTGCTGCGATCAACTTGGAATTACCCCCATTGTCTGCTGGCTGGAGGGACAGACTGTGGGCTGAATGGGGGGACACAGTGTGTGCTGGCTGCAAGGACCAGGTGTGCCAAGAGAGGGGGTACAGATTACCCAGGCCCAGGCATGCCAGGGGGCCCGGGCCAGAGCACACCAGTAGCCATTTTTTGGGGCGGGTAATTTTTTATTTTCTTTTTTATGAATCAGTGGACATGCAAGTGGTGGATCGGGCTGCTTGGAGGGGGAATGTATGTATGTATGTATGTATGTATGTGTGTGTGTGTGTGTGTGTGTGTGTGTGTGTGTGTCTGTGTCACCTGGCTGTTTGTCCCTTGTCATGGACGTCCCTCACAGCCACTTTTAGCAGCCTCACCTCTGTGAGGATCTCAAAATATGATCAGTCAGGTGGCTCTGGACGGCCTCTTCAGAATCAGCAGTCAGCTGTAGGCTTGATGTGCCAATCGGTACTGGGATGCCACCAGGACTTACGCCACTGGTGGTAGTGCGAGTTTAACCTCGGAGTGACGCGAGCCAATGCAGATGCAGCAAAAGACCAAAAGAGGATAGGAACTGCTCTAAGACAAAGGACAGGAGAAAAAACAATACACACTTAAACACAGAACTCTCCCAAACTCTGGACAGCTTTTGGCAGATGAGAACATGAAGTATGTAAACAGACAATACACTATAGAAAGAAGTTAGACAAAACAATGAGGAGACAGGGCCACTGGCAGTGGGAGTAGTGAGGGTATGCAGGCGAGGTAGATAACTGAGGAAACACAAGACTGTAAAGCAAGAAGATGAGGAATCGACAGCTAGTACTACAACCTAGAGACAAGGGCTCCCGATGCAACCAGGAACTAAGACCACCAGGGAGTGAGAGACAGACAACACATATATAGAAGACAAGAGCCAATGAGAGTCACAGCACAGCCAGCCTCCCCTAATTACCAACTCTCTGCAGCTGTGCTGCTGCCCGTCCACCAGCCTCCTGACAGACACAGCACCTGTGGTGCTGTAGGCAGCTGCTAACAAATAATAAATTCTATATAAATATTCTATAATACATGTATCCATCACCATAAGTGTTAGTATATATATATATATATATATATATATTTCTCTAACGTCCTAGTGGATGCTGGGGACTCCGTCAGGACCATGGGGAATAGCGGCTCCGCAGGAGACAGGGCACAAAAGCAAGCTTTTAGGATCACATGGTGTGTACTGGCTCCTCCCCCTATGACCCTCCTCCAAGCCTCAGTTAGGTTTTTGTGCCCGTCCGAGCAGGGTGCAATCTAGGTGGCTCTCCTAAAGAGCTGCTTAGAAAAAGTTTTTAGGTTTATTATTTTCAGTGAGTCCTGCTGGCAACAGGCTCACTGCATCGAGGGACTTAGGGGAGAGATTTTCAACTCACCTGCGTGCAGGATGGATTGGAGTCTTAGGCTACTGGACATAGCTTCAGAGGGAGTCGGAACACAGGTCACCCTGGGGTTCGTCCCGGAGCCGCGCCGCCGATCCCCCTTACAGATGCTGAAGATCGAGGGTCCGGAAACAGGCAGCAGAAGGCTCTTCAGCCTTCATGAAGGTAGCGCACAGCACTGCAGCTGTGCGCCATTGTTGCTACACACTTCACACTGAACGGTCACGGAGGGTGCAGGGCGCTGCTGGGGGCGCCCTGGGCAGCAATATTTAATACCTTTGATGGCAAAGAATACATCACATATAGTCATTGAGGCTATATGTATGTATTTAACCCAGGCCAGATATCTCAAAACCCGGGAGAAAAGCCAGCCGAAAAGGGGGCGGGGCTTATTCTCCTCAGCACACAGCACCATTTTCCTGCTCAGCTCCGCTGTGAGGAAGGCTCCCAGGACTCTCCCCTGCACTGCACTACAGAAACAGGGTAACAAAGAGAAGGGGGGCATATTTTGGCGATATTTATATATTTAAAGCGCATATAACAAAAACAACACCTTTTAGGGTTGTTTATATACATTTTATAGCGCTTTTGGTGTGTGCTTGCAAACTCTCCCTCTGTCTCCCCAAAGGGCTAGTGGGGTCCTGTCTTCGATAAGAGCATTCCCTGTGTGTCTGCTGTGTGTCGGTACGTGTGTGTCGACATGTATGAGGACGATGTTGGTGTGGAGGCGGAGCAATTGCCGGTAATGGTGATGTCACCCCCTAGGGAGTCGACACCGGAATGGATGGCTTTAATTATGGAATTACGTGATAATGTTAGTACATTACAAAAGTCAGTTGACGAAATGAGACGGCCGGAAAACCAGTTAGTACCTGCTCAGGCGTCTCAGACACCGTCAGGGGCTGTAAAACGTCCCTTACCTCAGTCAGTCGACACAGGTACCGACACAGATGAATCTAGTGTCGACGGTGAAGAAACAAACGTATTTTCCAATAGGGCCACACGTTATATGATCACGGCAATGAAGGAGGCTTTGCAGATCTCTGATACTGCAGGTACCTCAAAAAGGGGTATTATGTGGGGGGTGAAAAAACTACCTGTAGCTTTTCCAGAATCAGAGGAATTGAATGACGTGTGTGATGAAGCGTGGGTTAACCCAGATAGAAAACTGCTAATTTCTAAGAAGTTATTGGCATTATACCCTTTCCCACCAGAGGTTAGGGCGCGCTGGGAAACACCCCCTAGGGTGGATAAAGCGCTCACACGTTTATCAAAACAAGTGGCGTTGCCGTCTCCAGATACGGCCGCCCTCAAGGATCCAGCAGATAGGAGGCTGGAAACTACCCTGAAGAGTATATACACGCATACTGGTGTTATACTCCGACCAGCAATAGCCTCAGCCTGGATGTGCAGTGCTGGGGTAGTGTGGTTGGATTCCCTGACTGAAAATATTGATACCCTGGATAGGGACAGTATTTTATTGACTCTAGAGCAATTAAAGGATGCGTTTCTTTATATGCGAGATGCTCAGAGGGATGTTTGCACTCTGGCATCGAGAGTAAGTGCGATGTCCATATCTGCCAGAAGAAGTTTATGGACGCGACAGTGGTCAGGTGATGCGGATTCCAAAAGGCATATGGAAGTATTGCCATATAAAGGAGAGGAATTATTTGGGGTTGGTCTATCGGATCTGGTGGCCACGGCAACTGCCGGCAAATCCACTTTTTTACCTCAGACCCCCTCCCAACAGAAAAAGACACCGTCTTTTCAGCCGCAGTCCTTTCGCTCCTATAAAAACAAGCGGGCAAAAGGACAGTCTTATCTGCCACGAGGCAGAGGAAAGGGTAAGAGAGGGCAGCAAGCAGCCCCTGCCCAGGACCAGAAGCCCGCCCCGGGTTCTACAAAGCCATCAGCATGACGCTGGGGCTTTACAAGCGGACTAAGGAGCGGTGGGGGGTCGACTAAAGATTTTCAGCAATCAGTGGGCTCGCTCACAGGTGGACCCGTGGATCCTGCAGATAGTATCTCAGGGTTACATGTTGGAATTCGAAAGATCTCCCCCTCGCCGTTTCCTAAAGTCTGCTTTACCAACGTCTCCCTCAGAAAGGGCGACGGTATTGGAAGCCATTCACAAGCTGTATTCTCAGCAGGTGATAGTCAAGGTACCCCTCCTACAACAGGGAAAGGGGTATTATTCCACACTATTTGTGGTACCGAAGCCGGACGGTTCGGTAAGACCTATTCTAAATCTGAAATCCTTGAACCTGTACATACAGAAATTCAAGTTCAAGATGGAGTCACTAAGAGCAGTGATAGCGAATCTGGAAGAAGGGGACTTCATGGTGTCCCTGGACATAAAAGATGCTTATCTGCATGTCCCAATTTACCCCTCACACCAAGGGTATCTCAGGTTCGTGATACAAGACTGTCATTATCAGTTTCAAACGCTGCCGTTTGGGTTGTCCACGGCACCTCGGGTCTTTACCAAGGTAATGACCGAAATGATGGTTCTTCAACGAAGAAAAGGCGTATTAATTATCCCTTACTTGGATGATCTCCTGATAAGGGCAAAGTCCAGAGAACAGCTGGAAGTCGGTGTAGCACTAACCCAAGTAGTGCTTCAACAACACGGGTGGATTCTGAATCTTCCAAAATCTCAATTGTCCCCGACAACACGTCTGCTGTTCCTGGGAATGATTCTGGACACGGTTCAGAAAAAGGTGTTTCTCCCGGAGGAGAAAGCAAGGGAGTTATCCGAACTTGTCAGGAACCTCCTAAAACCAGGAAATGTGTCAGTACATCAATGCACAAGAGTCCTGGGAAAGATGGTGGCTTCTTACGAAGCAATTCCATTCGGCAGATTCCATGCACGAATATTTCAGTGGGATCTGCTGGACAAATGGTCCGGATCGCATCTGCACATGCATCAGCGGATAACACTGTCACCAAGGACAAGGTTGTCTCTCCTGTGGTGGTTGCAGAGTGCCCATCTGTTAGAGGGCCGCAGGTTCGGCATACAGGACTGGGTCCTGGTGACTACGGATGCCAGCCTACGGGGCTGGGGAGCAGTCACACAGGGAAGAAACTTCCAGGGTGTATGGTCAAACCTGGAGACGTCTCTTCACATAAATATACTAGAGCTAAGAGCAATCTACAATGCTCTAAGCTTGGCGAAACCGCTGCTTCAGGGTCAGCCGGTGTTGATCCAGTCGGACAACATCATGGCAGTCGCCCACGTAAACAGACAAGGCGGCACGAGAAGCAGAAGAGCAATGACAGAAGCTGCAAGGATTCTTCGCTGGGCGGAAAATCATGTCATAGCACTGTCAGCAGTGTTCATCCCGGGAGTGGACAACTGGGAAGCAGACTTCCTCAGCAGACACGACCTTCACCCGGGAGAGTGGGGACTTCATCCGGAAGTTTTCCACATGATTGTGAACCATTGGGAAAAACCAAAGGTGGACATGATGGCGTCTCGCCTCAACAAAAAACTGGACAGATATTGCGCCAGGTCAAGAGACCCTCAGGCAATAGCTGTGGACGCTCTGGTAACACCGTGGGTGTACCAGTCAGTGTATGTGTTTCCTCCTCTGCCTCTCATACCAAAGGTACTGAGAATTATACGGAAAAGGGGAGTAAGAACAATACTAGTGGCTCCGGATTGGCCAAGAAGAACTTGGTATCCGGAACTTCAAGAGATGCTCACGGAAGATCCGTGGCCTCTACCTCTAAGAAGGGATCTGCTTCAGCAGGGACCTTGTATGTTCCAAGACTTACCGCGACTGCGTTTGACGGCATGGCGGTTGAACGCCGGATTCTAAAAGAAAAGGGCATTCCAGAGGAAGTTATTCCTACCTTGATTAAAGCTAGGAAGGAAGTGACCGCACAACATTATCACCGCATTTGGAGAAAATATGTTGCGTGGTGTGAGGCCAAGAAGGCCCCAACGGAAGAATTTCAATTGGGTCGATTCCTACATTTCCTGCAGGCAGGATTGTCTATGGGCCTCAAATTGGGGTCTATTAAAGTTCAAATTTCGGCCTTATCAATCTTCTTCCAGAAAGAATTGGCTTCAGTGCCTGAAGTACAAACTTTTGTCAAGGGTGTACTACATATACAACCCCCAATTGTGCCTCCAGTGGCACCGTGGGATCTAAACGTAGTTTTGGAATTTCTCAAATCTCATTGGTTTGAGCCTCTCAAGTCGGTAGATTTGAAGTATCTTACATGGAAAGTAACCATGCTATTGGCCCTGGCTTCAGCCAGGAGAGTTTCAGAGTTGGCGGCTTTATCGTACAAAAGCCCATATCTGATTTTCCATTCGGACAGGGCAGAACTGCGGACACGTCCTCATTTTCTCCCTAAGGTGGTTTCGGCTTTTCACTTGAACCAGCCTATTGTGGTGCCTGCGGCTACTAGCGACTTGGAGGACTCCAAGTTACTGGACGTTGTCAGAGCATTGAAAATATATATTTCAAGGACAGCTGGAGTCAGAAAATCTGACTCGTTGTTTATCTTGTATGCACCCAACAAGATGGGTGCTCCTGCGTCTAAGCAGACGATTGCTCATTGGATCTGTAGCACAATTCAACTTGCACATTCTGTGGCAGGCCTGCCACAGCCTAAAACTGTAAAAGCCCACTCCACAAGGAAGGTGGGCTCATCTTGGGCGGCTGCCCGAGGGGTCTCGGCATTACAACTTTGCCGAGCAGCTACGTGGTCAGGGTAGAACACGTTTGTAAAATTTTACAAATTTGATACTCTGGCTAAAGAGGACTTGGAGTTCTCTCATTCGGTGCTGCAGAGTCATCCGCACTCTCCCGCCCGTTTGGGAGCTTTGGTATAATCCCCATGGTCCTGACGGAGTCCCCAGCATCCACTAGGACGTTAGAGAAAATAAGAATTTACTTACCGATAATTCTATTTCTCGTAGTCCGTAGTGGATGCTGGGCGCCCATCCCAAGTGCGGATTGTCTGCATTACTTGTACATAGTTATTGTTACAAAAATCGGGTTATTATTGTTGTGAGCCATCTTTTTTAAGAGGCTACTTCTTTGTTATCATACTGTTAACTGGGTTCAGATCACAAGTTGTACGGTGTGATTGGTGTGGCTGGTATGAGTCTTACCCGGGATTCAAGATCCTTCCTTATTGTGTACGCTCGTCCGGGCACAGTACCTAACTGAGGCTTGGAGGAGGGTCATAGGGGGAGGAGCCAGTACACACCATGTGATCCTAAAAGCTTGCTTTTGTGCCCTGTCTCCTGCGGAGCCGCTATTCCCCATGGTCCTGACGGAGTCCCCAGCATCCACTACGGACTACGAGAAATAGAATTATCGGTAAGTAAATTCTTATTTTTTATATATATATATATATATATATATATATATATTTATATATAGATATATTAATATGACAAGAATTACTCTCCCGCTGCGCTATTTCAAATAAAACACTAAAATTAATTAATTATATGGCTGCCTGTATCCTCTAAGTTCCCTGTTAGGAGGAACTAAATGTGTGAAAATATGAAACGAAATAGAGGAGATGGCGCCAAGGGAGTTATATCATTGCCCTACCTAAAAACGGACCCTTACAGTACTCTCCGGATAAATTACGTCAGATAACAAATACTAACATAAAAATTTATTAAAACAACATATAAACCCGACACAAATGTTCATAAGTATACAGAGTTGATACATTTACATTTGTCGCACAATTTGAACAATCAGTTTGTAGTGATGAGGAAAAAGCGTAGATATATCACTACGATTTCCTCCTTCTCCTTATTGTAGATTCGGAGGTAACATCAGATAATAGATAGATAAATAACCCAACGCGTTTCGTCTTGTTCCAAGACTTCATCAGGGGTAAAATCTCTTCATTTCAGAACATATTGTCAGCACATAAAAGGTCATTCAAAGATGTATGAACAACGTTTCAATATTTCAATGGGACTTGATTGATACAGCGAGGACCATACCTCATATATCATCAGCTTGAGTCTGACATTCAGATATTCGAATATAGGGAAGATTCATATGTGTATAGAATCTAACTGGTTCGCAAGCATAAGGAACCTCGTCGGTCAGCAGCTTGAACTTGACACTCAGAGACTCAGGAGTGAAGGCAATTCAAATGGGTATAATGTCTAACCAATTTAGAACACGTGGTAGACCCTCCAGTAGTGCAGTGCTGACAGCCAAGTCTCTGTATAAATATATTAATGTACATCTATCAATCTATCTCTATATGATTGCCCCAACATACTGTGGCCACACCCACTCCGGGGTGGGGTGGGGTGGGGGGGAGTTGTTGTACCGGGGGCCCAGTATTTCTTGTCAAAGTCAAAAATATTACATAGAGAGACCATATAAACTGCACACATATAAGTCGCTATACTTGCAAATATGCGCAGCGAGCACAGCAATATATGGAAACACACGCATTTGCTCGGACATGGCACTGAGATGGATTCGGCACTTGTTTCATACAGTACATGGTTATAATAATGAACAGCACCAGACATCATGGAGATTTAGAATTGGCTAATGAATTAATGTCATGGATGTGTATCATTCGAACCGAACCAGATAAACACATCATGTTTGGTATTGAAGCAAGCAGAATGAGGTGTGGGTTAGTTTGAGGCCTGTTGTGTTGTTGTGGGACATTGCAGCGGATAGATATGATTATATGAATAAAAGCTAAGATCATATTGTTAGAACAATGGATGCTCAAGACAACCTTTTACTAAGTTTTCAGGGCTGAACCTGATTAGCACATACAAAGAGAATGGTGACTCAATACAAAGGAGAAAGAAAGACCCCTCCCCCAGGTACTGGTCAAACAGGAAGGTAGTGGTCAGGTGTGGCCTCAGAGAACAGATGTAATGTAGCTACACTCACACACACACACAGCTACCTAGCACCCAGCAGCATGGCGGCTGAATCCCCAGGACATCCTCCAAACTAAAGGCTAAGTATTGAACCTCACATGGCTAGATAAGGAAACAGATAGATTGCTTTCTGGTTTAAATAGGATATTGTAACTTGGTTGTGTGATTGTTGGGTGTTTGTGGATACTCTGTGAAGTCCGTGATGAATTGGAACAGTATACAATCTGTAGTATAGTATTTGTGGTATTTGTTTGCCTATGGAGATTTAAAATAGATTGTGCTGGTTAGTTATAATATATATATCCTGTTAATCATAAATACCACCATGCAGTTACGTTTGTGTTAATTACATTGTGATCTGGTCTTGTGATGAATATGCTCTGGTTATTGAGATACTGAAGTTGTTTGGGATGTGAAATTATGAGATGGTTCTAGGAAGTTGGATTACATTGTGAAAGGTGTTTTAGATGGTTTGGAATTGTAAAATCAGAACATATGCATTGTTTTGAGGCTTGGACATTTTGGAAGAAAATGGAGTCTTGTGTTTTCTGCTATGTGATTGTGGTTTAGTATAGAGTGCCATGTGTTTGGACCTGCAAATCTAAAATGGCTGCTGCTGGATGTCTTCCCCTCCCCCTTTCAGCCATGTGGTGCAGTCTTTGGAATTATGGGAGTTTTCTCAAAATGGAGTCTAGCTTCCATCCCATGCTGTATTCAGCATTGACTAACTGCGCAGCGATTGTCTCTCACATGTGTAGTTTTATCTGCAACCATGTTGTCTCTTATTTAACGTTATCATTGTCTTTCTGTGAGCCAATCTCTATCTCTCTCTCTCTCTCTCTCTCTCTCTCTCTCTCTCTCTGATCTGTTCTCTCATATCTCCCCTAGACTAGGCTAGTATTGTATTGTATTAGATAGTATTGTATTGTATTGCATTTAGGTCAGTGTAGTATTGTCTTTTTGTATTTATTGTTTAGTTCTGTGGTTAGGAAGTCTCTGTTATATTGTAGTGTATCAATTGTACTGTTATCCCCTTTTACAAGTATATTAGATATAATACAGTTAATAGGCCTTGGAACCTAAACCAGCATCTGTGTATTTCCTATAGTGTTAAGTGTTCACTTGAGCGTCGGTGACGCTCAAGCAGCTTTGTAGTTAGTCAGGTTACACAAGGTTGCACTTACACCCTGTACTCACATTAAGGTATTCAGTGTATTTCATTGGTATAAGGTTTTAACATAAAGGTATAGTGTTGTAAGCGTCTGCATCGCTGGTGACCTCCTCGTGGTCTCGAGCGTATGCTACGCTACAGCGAATCATTCCCCTAGACATAACCAATAACGTGTCCTGTGATCACTGGGCCGTGAGCGAACGTGACGCTTGAGCGTCTCGCCTACGGCTGAGCGATCGCTACGCAGATAGCGTACCATTACGGTACTTCTTAAGTAAACAGCGTACAGTGTTCTTAGCTTCATAAAGGGTTGTTTATACGACAAAGGAATTTAGCATTGTCAATTGCGGGCTCGTCCTATACTTCTCATATCTGCACTAGGTAGATCAGCAGACATTATCCCTCCAGCAAAGGGTGGGAGGTTGTCTCACAGTGCTGACGGGATAAGCGTCTGCTTCGCTTAGATAAAGAGTGCTGAAGGAACCCGGTAACCGGAGGTAAGAACAGTACGCTATTGTCTTTGAAAATCTGGTTTTTATTTCAATTTGGTGCCAACTACACACTCAGGCCTAGAATAACTTTAGGAGTTTTGAATGATGACTTTCTTTGTGACAAGAGGCCGCATGGTCTGTCCACCATTTTGTGTGACCCTCATGGAGGTGGAAGGGGGAGGAGCAGCGGCCATTTTGGGAAGGTCAAAAAAAATTTTTTTTTTTCTGAGCGGCTGGTTTTCAGTTGACTCAGGAAACAATCAGCCATCCACTGTCAAAAAGAAATCATCATTTAATGAGGTTTTTTTTTATGCATTTATTTAATCTATATCATAGTCAATCATAAGTAATAGTGATTGGTACTTATATGTAATTTCATATGCGTGTGCTTACATCAATGTATGTTATTAGATTAAATTTAGAATTGCATTTTCATCTGTGTAAGTTTCACATCTCACATTCCTGTTTGCCAATTTTATAGTTGATAGAAAGTGCTAAAAAGAGATTTGCTGTTATTTCATAGTAGAGGTGATAGTTAAAGTATAGAACAAACACACGGTTTGTCTGAGATACAAGGCAGTCAGTGTGGATTGCGGTAGATGATCAGGGATCACCTACATTGATAAATAAATATATTGTGTTACGGTGGATCCTTTGCATTGCGTACACGTGTCGCTAACAAAGACTAGCGTACGCAATCCAAAAGGCAGACGCACGCAGCGTTCATTACGCAACGTAGCGTCCGGTTACGCCCACGTAGCTCAAGTTGTGATAAAGTGAAGTAACGCAAAGGCGATAAGTAACGCACAGCGGTAGATAACGCGAAGCGGTAAATAACGCAAATCTATTTTTAGAAAATCTGAAATTTAGTTTAACAGATCCTGCTCCTAATTGGTAACACTGTTGGGCTAAAGACAAATTTCTGCGCAGAAATAGATATAGAAACAAAAGTGTACATGTGTTGAGTGAGTGTGTTTTGTATACAAAAGGTTATATAACTTTAAGGTGGAACCAAAAGGAAAGCCGGGTACTCGTCAAGGGACATACGTGTAAGTGACATATACGGTGGCCAGGGAGGCATCCCTGGTTAAATAATATTTGAGCATTAGAGTATAGCGGACCATAAGGTAACAAGACCAGGAGGTCATAAGGTAACAAGACCAGGAGGTCATAAGGTAACAAGACCAGGAGGTCGTAAGGTAAAAGGTCCGCTATAAAAGTCCAGTGGCACAACGCCTGGGGTGTTGGTGCAGAACCCATATAGGCCATACAAGCTCTGGCTGAAGGAATCGCAGCCGGAAACATAGATTCCATTGATCTTTCAGTACATGACAAGTAGTGCTCGTATACTGAACGATTGGACCGCACGTTATTGTGTGCAGTAGTTAGTAATCTGACCTAATACCATTAGAGTAAAGTGGTCACAAACGCTATCTGTACATTCTGACGTGATTTGTGTAATTTTTTATTTTTGGAAGGGAAGTTCGCTGGTCACTCAGGAACTATCTAACAACCCCAACTTTACTGGAAAGAGTAAGTGTCCTGCGGGTAACCCTCATATGTTCCAGTAAACTAAAGGTTCACAGGGGCCCTAGGTTGGGTCCAGCAGCTCTGGCTACAGTGATTGCAGCACAGGCCAACGTGGGCGAGAAGTAAGTGGGGTACTTGATAAACCACCACCGCCGGCCTGCCCAAGGACATCTTGGTTTGTTTGTAAGGGTTCGCTGAAAGCCTTGATATTCAAGGAGGAATAGGCAACGCCTGCAGATTATGGGGGCCATTTGTTCAGGTAGGGGGCGATCAACCTCGGTTCGGGTTGATTCAGAGAACCGATCCATCGGGTCGGCACGATATGTGATGAATGGGAGAGAATGACTGTACAAGACAGGGACAAATTCCCAAGAATAGGTAGCTTCAGTCCAGTAGTGTTACAAAATTTAAGGAGGAGGATAAGTCTCATTGAACCAACGAAGAGACAAAATAAACATTATGAATATTTACAGTTATGGCAACAGGAAAGTGAATTACAAAAAGAGTCTATTGACTTTTCTGATTCTTATCTTGAGAGGAGAGATATGGCAGCAGGAGAGGAGTTGATTGCGGAGAGAAAAGCACAAAGGTGGAACAATAAAAACGCTCTTAGCAACTGTAATATAGATTATAAGAATAAGTGTAATAAATGTAACAATGATTATTGTAATACTGTTGAATGTACAACTATTAACCTGTGCAAGCTGCACCCCATGTCAAACCTCCCTCAGGAATACAAACAAGAAAGTGAGCCCAGAACGATGTCGGCACCTCTTCCAGAAGCCATCCTACAAGACATCCAGGTGGACACGACCAAATTGGTAAAGGCAATAATCAAACCCCCTAACGGAGGGTCAGGTGAGGTCGTGTCCACAGGTACGTACAATGTTTTATATCACGCACAAACAAATGTACCCCATATTATAAGACCAAAACAAGGTGATGTAATTGAGTTTAGTCCTGTCAGGGTGATCACAGTCCCCAATGGGAAGACTGACGATCAGGGAACCATTCCCGTCAAGGACAGTGCAATGCGCCATCCCTGGTCCCGGACAGAATTGAGATCAATCATGTCTGATTACCCAGATCCTAGGAAAGATCTAACTGTATGATCAAAGATTCACAGAAGGTATATCAACTCCCTAGACAACGACATAATCATGGTATCCAAGGAATCAGGTAGGTACAGGGAAAGCGGTTGATGATGATGAACATCCGAGCGTTTGAGGAGGCATCAAATCAACCAAAACCCCAGGCCATTGGCACATGGAGGAACTTAAGGATTTGTGATCTGTGCAAAAGAGAAGGGCATTATGCCAGTAACTGCAACAGCCCACATAAAATCAGACCCCCTAGACATGAAAATGAGCAAAAGTTATGACACACCAAATTACAAGCAGGGATCATATAGGAAGAATTTTGGGCCACACCCATAATATATAGTTAGGAAAGGTGATTATTAGGAATGGAGGCAAGCCTGAAGTAACGGTTAATGAAGTGGGAGGTCATTCACTAAAGACACAGGAATGACCAGGTGAAAAGTTGTAAATGTATTTGTGAAAAATGTTTTTCTCTCCCTCTCTCTATCCCCATCTCTGACTAGTAGTGGTAAGAATTCACACATTGCATATCCACTTGGTCCTTGCAGAAGTCTACCAAACCCCAGCATGACCTCCGCCACAATGTATTTCTGGCCAGATACAGACAGTGGAGTAATGCAAGTGCTGGTGGGGAGGGACTGCTCAAGGAAACCATTAGACACGTAGATACGACAGCCAAATAGTCTGACAATGTTTTCTTAATGTTGACAATGTTTAAAAATGCTTTGTTTCTCTTCTCTTATTGATGGTTATTGTCGAGTTATGTAATGTATATATGCACATGAATTGTTCTCTATCTCTTTTGTTTTTATTTTCTCTCTCTTCTCACTCATGTTTCCATGATTTAAAGATGGTATGTCACCCCTCAGTTGGACCAATGGTAATGCCAGATTTTTGCTCCTTACAGAAAGATCGTCGGTTAGGAAGGAATATTGCATCACCAGAATGATCGTTTTTGAAGACTGAGAGACAACACCTTTGAGAGGACAGCAGAACAAGAAGAACAACAAGACGAGAGAACTTATTATCGTAACGAGTTCTCTCCCCCTCAAACTGATACGAGGAAGCTGACGAGACGAGATGTATACAGACAACAGACAAGCACCAAAGAAGAAGATTTGACAACTTTAAATATGGACACTTGATGAACTTTGCCATGGATCCCCAGTTTCCCTAGTATCTTTAAACTCACGCTAGCCCAACATTTTTGTAAATCTGATGGCTCAGACAAAGCTATTTGCTCATGCCTAAGGAGCAATACAGCGCAAAGAAGACGGTCCGTTTCTTTCACCTGTTTTTCTGCTTTTCTCCCAGATACAAAGACCCCCTTGGATGACCCAATGATAGAAACCAGAATGTGATGAAAATGCGATTATCTCAACAGATACCGAACACAACCTCAACGACAGATGTACATTTCCCTGACATAGAATATCATTGCATTCTCCATAAGTGTTCTTTATCTTCATCTCTACAACCCTCAGGTAATAACACACATAGTCGACAGGGAATACAGGCACAGATATCAGCAACCACATACCTCCCCCATTCATGTATCATCAACTAAAATGTGCTCCCCCATTTTGTTACAACCACAGCCGAAATGAGCTCGGTAAAGTTTGACAGCCCATCCACAGACCCTTAGTACGGGATAAGAAGGAATTCAAATGTATACTTCGCAATACCTCGAAGCTTGATGTACAACACGTACGGCACGATGATACATGACCCCCCCCAAACATGGATTCATACACACATGCTTCTGCTTTCTCACTAGGTCATACCCTCTTCACACCTTCTCCTCTCTCCTCCCTTACCCAACCATGGAAATGTATTAACCCCTGACATATATTTTTCTCTTTTTGAAATGTTTTAGGAAGTGGCAGTTATTGGTGACTGCCAAAGGGTGGACTGTCAAAGTCAAAAATATTACATAGAGAGACCATATAAACTGCACACATATAAGTCGCTATACTTGCAAATATGCGCAGCGAGCACAGCAATATATGGAAACACACGCATTTGCTCGGACATGGCACTGAGATGGATTCGGCACTTGTTTCATACAGTACATGGTTATAATAATGAACAGCACCAGACATCATGGAGATTTAGAATTGGCTAATGAATTAATGTCATGGATGTGTATCATTCGAACCGAACCAGATAAACACATCATGTTTGGTATTGAAGCAAGCAGAATGAGGTGTGGGTTAGTTTGAGGCCTGTTGTGTTGTTGTGGGACATTGCAGCGGATAGATATGATTATATGAATAAAAGCTAAGATCATATTGTTAGAACAATGGATGCTCAAGACAACCTTTTACTAAGTTTTCAGGGCTGAACCTGATTAGCACATACAAAGAGAATGGTGACTCAATACAAAGGAGAAAGAAAGACCCCTCCCCCAGGTACTGGTCAAACAGGAAGGTAGTGGTCAGGTGTGGCCTCAGAGAACAGATGTAATGTAGCTACACTCACACACACACACAGCTACCTAGCACCCAGCAGCATGGCCGCTGAATCCCCAGGACATCCTCCAAACTAAAGGCTAAGTATTGAACCTCACATGGCTAGATAAGGAAACAGATAGATTGCTTTCTGGTTTAAATAGGATATTGTAACTTGGTTGTGTGATTGTTGGGTGTTTGTGGATACTCTGTGAAGTCCGTGATGAATTGGAACAGTATACAATCTGTAGTATAGTATTTGTGGTATTTGTTTGCCTATGGAGATTTAAAATAGATTGTGCTGGTTAGTTATAATATATATATCCTGTTAATCATAAATACCACCATGCAGTTACGTTTGTGTTAATTACATTGTGATCTGGTCTTGTGATGAATATGCTCTGGTTATTGAGATACTGAAGTTGTTTGGGATGTGAAATTATGAGATGGTTCTAGGAAGTTGGATTACATTGTGAAAGGTGTTTTAGATGGTTTGGAATTGTAAAATCAGAACATATGCATTGTTTTGAGGCTTGGACATTTTGGAAGAAAATGGAGTCTTGTGTTTTCTGCTATGTGATTGTGGTTTAGTATAGAGTGCCATGTGTTTGGACCTGCAAATCTAAAATGGCTGCTGCTGGATGTCTTCCCCTCCCCCTTTCAGCCATGTGGTGCAGTCTTTGGAATTATGGGAGTTTTCTCAAAATGGAGTCTAGCTTCCATCCCATGCTGTATTCAGCATTGACTAACTGCGCAGCGATTGTCTCTCACATGTGTAGTTTTATCTGCAACCATGTTGTCTCTTATTTAACGTTATCATTGTCTTTCTGTGAGCCAATCTCTATCTCTCTCTCTCTCTCTCTCTCTCTCTCTCTCTCTCTCTCTGATCTGTTCTCTCATATCTCCCCTAGACTAGGCTAGTATTGTATTGTATTAGATAGTATTGTATTGTATTGCATTTAGGTCAGTGTAGTATTGTCTTTTTGTATTTATTGTTTAGTTCTGTGGTTAGGAAGTCTCTGTTATATTGTAGTGTATCAATTGTACTGTTATCCCCTTTTACAAGTATATTAGATATAATACAGTTAATAGGCCTTGGAACCTAAACCAGCATCTGTGTATTTCCTATAGTGTTAAGTGTTCACTTGAGCGTCGGTGACGCTCAAGCAGCTTTGTAGTTAGTCAGGTTACACAAGGTTGCACTTACACCCTGTACTCACATTAAGGTATTCAGTGTATTTCATTGGTATAAGGTTTTAACATAAAGGTATAGTGTTGTAAGCGTCTGCATCGCTGGTGACCTCCTCGTGGTCTCGAGCGTATGCTACGCTACAGCGAATCATTCCCCTAGACATAACCAATAACGTGTCCTGTGATCACTGGGCCGTGAGCAAACGTGACGCTTGAGCGTCTCGCCTACGGCTGAGCGATCGCTACGCAGATAGCGTACCATTACGGTACTTCTTAAGTAAACAGCGTACAGTGTTCTTAGCTTCATAAAGGGTTGTTTATACGACAAAGGAATTTAGCATTGTCATTCTCTTGGCAGCTCTGGCAGGGACACTGGGGGCTGGCTGCAGACATATAATAGGGGCTGGATGGAGGGACAGTGTGTTGGCTGGCTGAAGTGACACTGTGTGTTATCTGGTCGAACCTCTGCTATATGATGATGACATTGGTTATATTCCTCTGGAAACAGGCATCTTCCAAACCACTTGATCAACTACATGAATAGTGAATGCCCTCCCCCCCCCCTCCTCCCTCCCCCGGGGTCACCCTCCCAAGCATATCCAGCATTGGACTTTTTCAGCCTGTCCTTGTACAGGAACTTCAGGGAAAAAACAGTGTGGGGGTTCCCCATATTTCAATGAACCAGCTGTGAACATTTGAGCTGTTCTGGGTGCTGTAAATACGGGGGAAAAATTGCATAGGTGTTCTAAGTATTTCCAGTACCAGCACTAGGCTCTTACTAACAGGGGGCAATGCCACAGCCAGGGAACACAGTTCAGTGGTCACCCCAGCCAAATCATTCATCCCCCCTAACTAGACCGGGGATTCCTGGGAAAGTGGGGATCCCCCAATAAAGAGGTCCCCCTTCTCCAGTTTACCCCAGACTTGGGCTGATATCCCCACCACCCCTGCTGGTGGGTGCGAGGTTGATAATTGGAAGCTGTAAAAATAAAAGAAGTAATATTGTCCTTTACAGGGCTAAAGGTCCCAACAAGCCTCCCCCGCATGCCGGTACTTGGAGAAGCATAAGTAACAGCATGCGGGCCATTTCTACATTGCAGCAAAACCCCACAGCCCATCCAAATTACAGCAATACCCCAACAACTTTCTTAATTAGAACAATATCCCAAGAAGGGTCATATTAATGTATAGGTACCCTGGGCAGTGCCCAGGACCCCACAATTCTAGGGGTCTTCGAGCAGGGTCAGGTGGTGGTCACATAATCAGAGCAATAAGGCAGCATACTGCCAGTAACCAGACAGCAAATGACTGTCAGCATGCTGATTGGTGGATGGGTAGAACTATGCACAAATAAGAGTGCTAACAGCCATTCACTGTATGGAAGCAAGTGGAGTAATGGAGCAGGACCACAGGAGGGGCATGTTATGATTTATTATTTATTGGTTCCCTATAATGGTTATGTAGGGGCCCCAATGCATTGCTTTGCACAGCCCTACAATGCTGTTAGGACGGCCCTGGCAACCATTCTCCACAATATAGTAATTGGCTATCATAACCCCACACTACAGCAATAACCCCACCAACAAATACTACAGAAATATCACCACCACCCCTGCACACTATAGCAATATCACCATCTCCAACCACTCTACATCAATACCAGTACCACCAACCCCACACCATAGCTACACACTCCATGCATACACAAATACTAAGCACATCAGTGTGTGTGTGTGTGTGTGTGTGTAAAGCTAAAATTACCTTAAATAGTTGCTAATTTTATATGTTAAGCAGACTATTTTATTTTTGTATTGCAAATAGGTCTTTACAGTAGACATGTGTAACCCGCACTCTTACATATTGATACATGTTCTCCATAATATGTCATTCCATGTAACTTACACCCGGCCCACAAATTACATAACTGTTGTACCAGATACACAGTGAGTTGTACTAGCCAGGTCCACTCCATTGATATTACTCAGGTACACATGCATCATCCAGAGTGTGCCCATCAGCTTAACTGCAACAGATCATTTCTCATCATTGATGGGCATCAGTGCAACCCTTAGACACCAAACCTTGGTCCCCACCAACTTACATGTCCTCACATCTTCCCCACCAACTCACATCCCTCTCACCTTATTATTTATTAACAGTTTCTTATATAGCGCAGCAAATTCCGTTGCGCTTTACAACCTTCGCAGAATCCAGTGGTTTCCCTGATCCATGCCCCATGGAAGGTGGCAGGGCCCTGCACCAATTGATGAGTCTGAACTGCAAAGCTTGTGTGTGACGTGTCCCCTGTTATCTGTGACCCACATCCCCTGATGGGTGCAAAATATATAAATCATTCACTGAACACAATCTGTAGGGGTAAAAACACATAAAATACATCAGACCACCTTGTTAGGCAACTAACCTATCAGAAAAGTCTTGATAAGGTTTAGGGCCCATCAGTTCCTGCAATAGACAATGTTCTCAGGAGTATTCATGTGATTGTTACAGGATTACGCAATAAAGGGGTCTCAGTCCCAAATTAAACATGTCTCTAAAATGTACTGCTCACTGGTTACATATTGACACCTTCAAGCAGCTATCAGACTTATTTTGGGTATGTATTGCTCGGACCAGTGAAGAAATAATTAGGTCACTGAGGAGATGGAGTGTATTGGATGGAACGTCACTGGTGAGTGGTTTAGTATGGAAGGGGAGTGGCTGTGTCCGTGGTGTCCCTTGGTATCTGGTTACACTTCTACTTAATAGCCCAAATCATGAAAACTCTTTAACTGCAATAGTAACAGAAAATAGAGTTAATTAAATAATTCACAACCCCCTCTGGCCTTATCTACGCATGTGGAATTTCACATGTCTTTTCTTTTAAAGTCAAATGCTCTGTAAATGCAGGGGCAAACGCAGGATTTAGTCTGGGGGGTTTCCGTGTGTGTGTGTATGTACGTATATATGTATACTGTATGTGTATGTATGTATGTACAGTATATATATATATATATATATATATATATATATAATGGAATGTAGCGGACGGCACTCCAGCATATGAATAAATCCAACAGAAGCCAGAAATAATAGCCAACGTTTCGGAGCGATGCTCCTTTATCAAGACTTAAAAGATACTGACAAAACATACATTTAAATACCTTACTGTATACTCACCACGTGCACACTGAAACCGCCGCAGCCGCCCGCTCCGGAATCCACATGACGTCATTGGCAGCCGCCGGCGCCCTGGATCCGTCGCAGGGGCGTGGGGACTGAAAACCATCACTATGGTAACCAATATACACAGGCTGCGGAGAAACAGGCAACATAATTAACAATAATGCGTGCCCTGATCAAATCATAGTGGCACTATAATCTAAACAGATGGCTCACTATACTATGTATGCTGCCTAAAAATGATTGCAGATACTAAAATGTGCTATATTGATATCACATGCTAATAAGGCATATAGAATGCACAATATTTAAATTATACTGGGGGTATCACTATATATTTCTATTGTAATGTGGGACACTACTATATATGTTTATTATTATGGGGCATTACTATTTATTTCTATTGTTATGAGGACACTACTATATATTTTTATTATTATGGGGACATTACTATATATTTCTATTGTTATGTGGCCACTACTATATTTCTATTATACTGAAGGCAGTACTATATATTTCTAGTCTTTCCTCCAGAGTGCAAATAAAAGGGACTGTGCTGTGTGGCCACAACCCTAGTGTCATGTAGCCACTCCCCCTAGTGTCATGTGGTCATGTCCCCTCATGACATGTGACCACACCATTTTTTGTCACAATCAGTACCACTAAGGAAATATTTCTACTGCACCACTGCCGGAGAGCCACTGTACTATAGCTTTATTGTACCAGCAGCGGCTGGTGCGATAAAGTTTTTTCCATTTATTGTGACACAGCGTGTGAGATGTCATGATGTCATGTGGCACAGCAGCACACTGTACAGTTGAAGGACTGCAGAGAAACCGCGGACATCCAGACGCCAAGAAGGTATGTGTGATACATGAGGAACACTGTGGACATGGAGGAAAACTGTGGGGGCTCACTGCATGGACACTGTGCATGCTGGCTGCAGGGACACTGGGGGCTGGCTGCAGGTACACTTTAGGGGGTGGCAGGAGGGACACTATGTATACTGACTGTAGGGACATGGGGGGTAATTCCAAGTTGATCGCAGCAGGAATTCTGTTAGCAGTTGCCCAACTGCTAAAAAATTTCCTGCTGCGATCAACTTGGAATTACCCCCATTGTCTGCTGGCTGGAGGGACAGACTGTGGGCTGAATGGGGGGACACAGTGTGTGCTGGCTGCAAGGACCAGGTGTGCCAAGAGAGGGGGTACAGATTACCCAGGCCCAGGCATGCCAGGGGGCCCGGGCCAGAGCACACCAGTAGCCATTTTTTGGGGCGGGTAATTTTTTATTTTCTTTTTTATGAATCAGTGGACGTGCAAGTGGTGGGTCGGGCTGCTTGGAGGGGGAATGTATGTATGTATGTATGTATGTATGTATGTATGTATGTATGTGTGTGTGTGTGTGTGTGTGTGTGTGTGTCTGTGTCACCTGGCTGTTTGTCCCTTGTCATGGACGTCCCTCACAGCCACTTTTAGCAGCCGCACCTCTGTGAGGATCTCAAAATATGATCAGTCAGGTGGCTCTGGACGGCCTCTTCAGAATCAGCAGTCAGCTGTAGGCTTGATGTGCCAATCGGTACTGGGATGCCACCAGGACTTACGCCACTGGTGGTAGTGCGAGTTTAACCTCGGAGTGACGCGAGCCAATGCAGATGCAGCAAAAGACCAAAAGAGGATAGGAACTGCTCTAAGACAAAGGACAGGAGAAAAAACAATACACACTTAAACACAGAACTCTCCCAAACTCTGGACAGCTTTTGGCAGATGAGAACATGAAGTATGTAAACAGACAATACACTATAGAAAGAAGTTAGACAAAACAATGAGGAGACAGGGCCACTGGCAGTGGGAGTAGTGAGGGTATGCAGGCGAGGTAGATAACTGAGGAAACACAAGACTGTAAAGCAAGAAGATGAGGAATCCACAGTTAGTACTACAACCTAGAGACAAGGGCTCCCGATGCAACCAGGAACTAAGACCACCAGGGAGTGAGAGACAGACAACACATATATAGAAGACAAGAGCCAATGAGAGTCACAGCACAGCCAGCCTCCCCTAATTACCAACTCTCTGCAGCTGTGCTGCTGCCCGTCCACCAGCCTCCTGACAGACACAGCACCTGTGGTGCTGTAGGCAGCTGCTAACAAATAATAAATTCTATATAAATATTCTATAATACATGTATCCATTACCATAAGTGTTAGTATATATATATATATTTTTTTTATATATATATATATATATATATATAGATATATTAATATGACAAGAATTACTCTCCCACTGCGCTATTTCAAATAAAACACTAAAATTAATTAATTATATGGCTGCCTGTATCCTCTAAGTTCCCTGTTAGGAGGAACTAAATGTGTGAAAATATGAAACGAAATAGAGGAGATGGCGCCAAGGGAGTTATATCAACGCCCTACCTAAAAACGGACCCTTACAGTACTCTGCGGATAAATTACGTCAGATAACAAATACTAACATAAAAATTTATTAAAACAACATATAAACCCGACACAAATGTTCATAAGTATACAGAGTTGATACATTTACATTTGTCGCACAATTTGAACAATCAGTTTGTAGTGATGAGGAAAAAGCGTAGATATATCACTACGATTTCCTCCTTCTCCTTATTGTAGATTCGGAGGTAACATCAGATAATAGATAGATAAATAACCCAACGCGTTTCGTCTTGTTCCAAGACTTCATCAGGGGTAAAATCTCTTCATTTCAGAACATATTGTCAGCACATAAAAGGTCATTCAAAGATGTATGAACAACGTTTCAATATTTCAATGGGACTTGATTGATACAGCGAGGACCATACCTCATATATCATCAGCTTGAGTCTGACATTCAGATATTCGAATATAGGGAAGATTCATATGTGTATAGAATCTAACTGGTTCGCAAGCATAAGGAACCTCGTCGGTCAGCAGCTTGAACTTGACACTCAGAGACTCAGGAGTGAAGGCAATTCAAATGGGTATAATGTCTAACCAATTTAGAACACGTGGTAGACCCTCCAGTAGTGCAGTGCTGACAGCCAAGTCTCTGTATAAATATATTAATGTACATCTATCAATCTATCTCTATATGATTGCCCCAACATACTGTGGCCACACCCACTCCGGGGTGGGGTGGGGTGGGGGGGAGTTGTTGTACCGGGGGCCCAGTATTTCTCTTGGCAGCTCTGGCAGGGACACTGGGGGCTGGCTGCAGACATATAATAGGGGCTGGATGGAGGGACAGTGTGTTGGCTGGCTGAAGTGACACTGTGTGTTATCTGGTCGAACCTCTGCTATATGATGATGACATTGGTTACATTCCTCTGGAAACAGGCATCTTCCAAACCACTTGGTCAACTACATGAATAGTGAATGCCCTCCCCCCCCCCCCCCCCTCCTCCCTCCCCCGGGGTCACCCTCCCAAGCATATCCAGCATTGGACTTTTTCAGCCTGTCCTTGTACAGGAACTTCAGGGAAAAAACAGTGTGGGGGTTCCCCATATTTCAATGAACCAGCTGTGAACATTTGAGCTGTTCTGGGTGCTGTAAATACGGGGGAAAAATTGCATAGGTGTTCCAAGTATTTCCAGTACCAGCACTAGGCTCTTACTAACAGGGGGCAATGCCACAGCCAGGGAACACAGTTCAGTGGTCACCCCAGCCAAATCATTCATCCCCCCTAACTAGACCGGGGATTCCTGGGAAAGTGGGGATCCCCCAATAAAGAGGTCCCCCTTCTCCAGTTTACCCCAGACTTGGGCTGATATCCCCACCACCCCTGCTGGTGGGTGCGAGGTTGATAATTGGAAGTTGTAAAAATAAAAGAAGTAATATTGTCCTTTACAGGGCTAAAGGTCCCAACAAGCCTCCCCCGCATGCCGGTACTTGGAGAAGCATAAGTAACAGCATGCGGGCCATTTCTACATTGCAACAAAACCCCACAGCCCATCCAAATTACAGCAATACCCCAACAACTTTCTTAATTAGAACAATATCCCAAGAAGGGTCATATTAATGTATAGGTACCCTGGGCAGTGCCCAGGACCCCACAATTCTAGGGGTCTTCGAGCAGGGTCAGGTGGTGGTCACATAATCAGAGCAATAAGGCAGCATACTGCCAGTAACCAGACAGCAAATGACTGTCAGCATGCTGATTGGTGGATGGGTAGAACTATGCACAAATAAGAGTGCTAACAGCCATTCACTGTATGGAAGCAAGTGGAGTAATGGAGCAGGACCACAGGAGGGGCATGTTATGATTTTTTATTTCTTGGTTCCCTATAATGGTTATGTAGGGGCCCCAATGCATTGCTTTGCACAGCCCTACAATGCTGTTAGGACGGCCCTGGCAACCATTCTCCACAATATAGTAATTGGCTATCATAACCCCACACTACAGCAATAACCCCAACAACAAATACTACAGAAATATCACCACCACCCCTGCACACTATAGCAATATCACCATCTCCAACCACTCTACATCAATACCAGTACCACCAACCCCACACCATAGCTACACACTCCATGCATACACAAATACTAAGCACATCAGTGTGTGTGTGTGTGTGTGTGTGTGTGTGTGTGTGTAAAGCTAAAATTACCTTAAATAGTTGCTAATTTTATATGTTAAGCAGACTATTTTATTTTTGTATTGCAAATAGGTCTTTACAGTAGACATGTGTAACCCGCACTCTTACACATTGATACATGTTCTCCATAATATGTCATTCCATGTAACTTACACCCGGCTCACAAATTACATAACTGTTGTACCAGATACACAGTGAGTTGTACTAGCCAGGTCCACTCCATTGATATTACTCAGGTACACATGCATCATCCAGAGTGTGCTCATCAGTAGAGATGAGCGCCGGAAATTTTTCGGGTTTTGTGTTTTGGTTTTGGGTTCGGTTCCGCGGCCGTGTTTTGGGTTCGACCGCGTTTTGGCAAAACCTCACCGAATTTTTTTTGTCGGATTCGGGTGTGTTTTGGATTCGGGTGTTTTTTTCAAAAAACCCTAAAAAACAGCTTAAATCATAGAATTTGGGGGTCATTTTGATCCCAAAGTATTATTAACCTCAAAAACCATAATTTACACTCATTTTCAGTCTATTCTGAATACCTCACACCTCACAATATTATTTTTAGTCCTAAAATTTGCACCGAGGTCGCTGTGTGAGTAAGATAAGCGACCCTAGTGGCCGACACAAACACCTGGCCCATCTAGGAGTGGCACTGCAGTGTCACGCAGGATGGCCCTTCCAAAAAACCCTCCCCAAACAGCACATGACGCAAAGAAAAAAAGAGGCGCAATGAGGTAGCTGACTGTGTGAGTAAGATAAGCGACCCTAGTGGCCGACACAAACACCGGGCCCATCTAGGAGTGGCACTGCAGTGTCACGCAGGATGGCCCTTCCAAAAAACCCTCCCCAAACAGCACATGACGCAAAGAAAAAAAGAGGCGCAATGAGGTAGCTGACTGTGTGAGTAAGATAAGCGACCCTAGTGGCCGACACAAACACCGGGCCCATCTAGGAGTGGCACTGCAGTGTCACGCAGGATGGCCCTTCCAAAAAACCCTCCCCAAACAGCACATGACGCAAAGAAAAAAAGAGGCGCAATGAGGTAGCTGACTGTGTGAGTAAGATAAGCGACCCTAGTGGCCGACACAAACACCGGGCCCATCTAGGAGTGGCACTGCAGTGTCACGCAGGATGGCCCTTCCAAAAAACCCTCCCCAAACAGCACATGACGCAAAGAAAAAAAGAGGCGCAATGAGGTAGCTGACTGTGTGAGTAAGATAAGCGACCCTAGTGGCCGACACAAACACCGGGCCCATCTAGGAGTGGCACTGCAGTGTCACGCAGGATGGCCCTTCCAAAAAACCCTCCCCAAACAGCACATGACGCAAAGAAAAAAAGAGGCGCAATGAGGTAGCTGTGTGAGTAAGATAAGCGACCCTAGTGGCCGACACAAACACCGGGCCCATCTAGGAGTGGCACTGCAGTGTCACGCAGGATGTCCCTTCCAAAAAACCCTCCCCAAACAGCACATGACGCAAAGAAAAATTAAAGAAAAAAGAGGTGCAAGATGGAATTGTCCTTGGGCCCTCCCACCCACCCTTATGTTGTATAAACAGGACATGCACACTTTAACCAACCCATCATTTCAGTGACAGGGTCTGCCACACGACTGTGACTGAAATGACGGGTTGGTTTGGACCCCCACCAAAAAAGAAGCAATTAATCTCTCCTTGCACAAACTGGCTCTACAGAGGCAAGATGTCCACCTCATCATCATCCTCCGATATATCACCGTGTACATCCCCCTCCTCACAGATTATCAATTCGTCCCCACTGGAATCCACCATCTCAGCTCCCTGTGTACTTTGTGGAGGCAATTGCTGCTGGTCAATGTCTCCACGGAGGAATTGATTATAATTCATTTTAATGAACATCATCTTCTCCACATTTTCTGGATGTAACCTCGTACGCCGATTGCTGACAAGGTGAGCGGCGGCACTAAACACTCTTTCGGAGTACACACTTGTGGGAGGGCAACTTAGGTAGAATAAAGCCAGTTTGTGCAAGGGCCTCCAAATTGCCTCTTTTTCCTGCCAGTATAAGTACGGACTGTGTGACGTGCCTACTTGGATGCGGTCACTCATATAATCCTCCACCATTCTTTCAATGGTGAGAGAATCATATGCAGTGACAGTAGACGACATGTCCGTAATCGTTGTCAGGTCCTTCAGTCCGGACCAGATGTCAGCATCAGCAGTCGCTCCAGACTGCCCTGCATCACCGCCAGCGGGTGGGCTCGGAATTCTGAGCCTTTTCCTCGCACCCCCAGTTGCGGGAGAATGTGAAGGAGGAGATGTTGACAGGTCGCGTTCCGCTTGACTTGACAATTTTCTCACCAGCAGGTCTTTCAACCCCAGCAGACTTGTGTCTGCCGGAAAGAGAGATCCAAGGTAGGCTTTAAATCTAGGATCGAGCACGGTGGCCAAAATGTAGTGCTCTGATTTCAACAGATTGACCACCCGTGAATCCTTGTTAAGCGAATTAAGGGCTCCATCCACAAGTCCCACATGCCTAGCGGAATCGCTCCGTGTTAGCTCCTCCTTCAATGTCTCCAGCTTCTTCTGCAAAAGCCTGATGAGGGGAATGACCTGACTCAGGCTGGCAGTGTCTGAACTGACTTTACGTGTGGCAAGTTCAAAGGGCATCAGAACCTTGCACAACGTTGAAATCATTCTCCACTGCGCTTGAGACAGGTGCATTCCACCTCCTATATCGTGCTCAATTGTATAGGCTTGAATGGCCTTTTGCTGCTCCTCCAACCTCTGAAGCATATAGAGGGTTGAATTCCACCTCGTTACCACTTCTTGCTTCAGATGATGGCAGGGCAGGTTCAGTAGTTTTTGGTGGTGCTCCAGTCTTCTGTACGTGGTGCCTGTACGCCGAAAGTGTCCCGCAATTCTTCTGGCCACCGACAGCATCTCTTGCATGCCCCTGTCGTTTTTTAAAAAATTCTGCACCACCAAATTCAAGGTATGTGCAAAACATGGGACGTGCTGGAATTTGCCCATATTTAATGCACACACAATATTGCTGGCGTTGTCCGATGCCACAAATCCACAGGAGAGTCCAATTGGGGTAAGCCATTCCGCGATGATCTTCCTCAGTTGCCGTAAGAGGTTTTCAGCTGTGTGCGTATTCTGGAAAGCGGTGATACAAAGCGTAGCCTGCCTAGGAAAGAGTTGGCGTTTGCGAGATGCTGCTACAGGTGCCGCCGCTGCTGTTCTTGCGGCGGGAGTCCATACATCTACCCAGTGGGCTGTCACAGTCATATAGTCCTGACCCTGCCCTGCTCCACTTGTCCACATGTCCGTGGTTAAGTGGACATTGGGTACAACTGCATTTTTTAGGACACTGGTGAGTCTTTTTCTGACGTCCGTGTACATTCTCGGTATCGCCTGCCTAGAGAAGTGGAACCTAGATGGTATTTGGTAACGGGGGCACACTGCCTCAATAAATTGTCTAGTTCCCTGTGAACTAACGGCGGATACCGGACGCACGTCTAACACCAACATAGTTGTCAAGGCCTCAGTTATCCGCTTTGCAGCAGGATGGCTGCTGTGATATTTCATCTTCCTCGCAAAGGACTGTTGGACAGTCAATTGCTTACTGGAAGTAGTACAAGTGGGCTTACGACTTCCCCTCTGGGATGACCATCGACTCCCAGCAGCAACAACAGCAGCGCCAGCAGCAGTAGGCGTTACACGCAAGGAGGCATCGGAGGAATCCCAGGCAGGAGAGGACTCGTCAGAATTGCCAGTGACATGGCCTGCAGGACTATTGGCATTCATGGGGAAGGAGGAAATTGACACTGAGGGAGTTGGTGGGGTGGTTTGCGTGAGCTTGGTTACAAGAGGAAGGGATTTACTGGTCAGTGGACTGCTTCCGCTGTCGCCCAAAGTTTTTGAACTTGTCACTGACTTATTATGAATGCGCTGCAGGTGACGTATAAGGGAGGATGTTCCGAGGTGGTTAACGTCCTTACCCCTACTTATTACAGCTTGACAAAGGCAACACACGGCTTGACACCTGTTGTCCGCTTTTCTGTTGAAATACCTCCACACTGAAGAGCTGATTTTTTTGGTATTTTCACCAGGCATGTCAACGGCCATATTCCTCCCACGGACAACAGGTGTCTCCCCGGGTGCCTGACTTAAACAAACCACCTCACCATCAGAATCCTCCTGGTCAATTTCCTCCCCAGCGCCAGCAACACCCATATCCTCCTCATCCTGGTGTACTTCAACATCTTCATCTTCAATCTGACTATCAGGAACTGGACTGCGGGTGCTCCTTCCAGCACTTGCAGGGGGCGTGCAAATGGTGGAAGGCGCATGCTCTTCACGTCCAGTGTTGGGAAGGTCAGGCATCGCAACCGATACAATTGGACTCTCCTTGTGGATTTGGGATTTCGAAGAACGCACAGTTCTTTGCGGTGCTTTTGCCAGCTTGAGTCTTTTCAGTTTTCTAGCGAGAGGCTGAGTGCTTCCATCCTCATGTGAAGCTGAACCACTAGCCATGAACATAGGCCAGGGCCTCAGCCGTTCCTTGCCACTCCGTGTGGTAAATGGCATATTGGCAAGTTTACGCTTCTCCTCCGACAATTTTATTTTAGGTTTTGGAGTCCTTTTTTTACTGATATTTGGTGTTTTGGATTTGACATGCTCTGTACTATGACATTGGGCATCGGCCTTGGCAGACGACGTTGCTGGCATTTCATCGTCTCGGCCATGACTAGTGGCAGCAGCTTCAGCACGAGGTGGAAGTGGATCTTGATCTTTCCCTAATTTTGGAACCTCAACATTTTTGTTCTCCATATTTTAATAGGCACAACTAAAAGGCACCTCAGGTAAACAATGGAGATGGATGGATACTAGTATACAATTATGGATGGACTGCCGAGTGCCGACACAGAGGTAGCTACAGCCGTGGACTATTGTACTGTACTGTGTCTGCTGCTAATATAGACTGGATGATAATGAGATGTAGTATGTATAAAGAAGAAAGAAAAAAAAAACCACGGGTAGGTGGTATACAATTATGGACGGACTGCCGAGTGCCGACACAGAGGTAGCTACAGCCGTGGACTACCGTACTGTACTGTGTCTGCTGCTAATATAGACTGGATGATAATTGTGACGATCCGGGTATCTGGACGCCATTTCTTACCCATCAGATGCCTCCTAAGGCTGGCTCAGCGCTCCAGGACCGGATCCCATCTGTTATCCTGATGTGTACATTCCTGTATCCTCTCCTGTCACTCTGGGACGCTGTCACAGTAAACGCCATATTACACCTGGCATGGCGTCTCCCGCGGCCTCCGCCGCCGTCCCTGAACTTCTGCATGCAGAGTGTCTGAGTGGCGATTACGTCAGCCGCGGCCTCCGCTGTGTCCGCGTGGTTGGATGTGCATCTGTCAGCCTGGCGCCCCCTGTCTCCGGTGGCCGGCGCCGCCATTACTGTTTTCATTACCACATGGATTACAAACCAAACTTCCCTCCAAGTGTCTGCATGGGCGCAGCCATCTTGGATTCTGTCAGCTGATCATTTCCACCAATCTGTTCTCAGTATTGATAATCTGCATAATTGCCTAGCCAATCCCTTCCTTGCTGCAGGTATAAATACACTGTGCCTGAGCAAGGAAGGCGTCAGTGCTTTGGTTGTCAAACCTAGTTCCTGTTTGTCTCTCTCCTGTGATTGTCTTCCAGGTTCCAGCTCCTGTCTCAAGACTTCCACCATAGAGACCCGCACCAGCATTCCACCTGCGGTGTAGCCTGACTCTCCAATCCATTGTGGATTCATCTGTTTCCAGCTACAACTTTACCTGCTTCCATCTCAGCTTCCAGCAGAGTACAGCTTCCCTTAAAGGGCCGGTGTCCTTTCTACACTTTACCACTCTCCACCGGTATTATTATTTCTCCGCTCTCAAGTTCTACATTTCAGTTCATATTTCATCGCTCCCAAGTTCATTTATTATTTAACTGGTTCCAGCCAGTATCCACTCCGTGCTAACAACAGTCTGGTTCCAGCCAGTATCCACAGCAGCTGTTTTATCTTCAGCAACCCAGCTTTTCCTGGAACACCAGCTGGCACAATCCTGGGTTATCTCCATTGCTACAGTCGGGCCTGGTAAGGACTTTCCATCTAGAAGATCATAAGAACTATCTCACACTACCAGTGCCCTGTGGCTCCTGCCATCCTGTAGTACCCAGGAACTGTATTTATTCTTTGCTGACTTTTACGTTTTCTTTTACTGCTGCTGTGTTGCGGAGTTGTCATAATAAACATCATTGACTTTTATCCAAGTTGTCGTGGTCACGCCTTCGGGCAGTTATTATTCATGTTACTTACATGTCCAGGGGTCTGATACAACCTCCCAGGTTCCGGTACATCTCAGCCCCTACAACTGAGGCTGCCTCCCGTCAGCTCAGGCCCTCAGTTGTGACAGTAAGCACTGACCTAATGAATCCAGCCGGAGACCAGGATCAAGCGGCCAGGCCGATGCAAGAACTGGCAGCCCGACTAGAACATCAGGAGGCTGCACAGGGCCACATCATCCGCTGTCTCCAGGATCTCTCTACTCGGCTGGATGGGATTCAGACAACTCTCCGTGGATCAGGCGCGTCTGGTGCGTCAACCACAGTGACTCCAGCTATAACCCCACCCACCTTACCCATTTCTGCTCCACGTCTTCATCTTCCAACGCCAGCAAAATTTGACGGATCTCCAAGATTCTGCAGGGGATTTCTCAACCAGTGTGAGATTCAGTTTGAGCTACAACCTGGCAATTTTCCCAGTGACCGTACAAAAATTGCCTACATTATTTCTCTTCTCAGTGGCTCAGCCCTTGATTGGGCATCACCGTTATGGGAGAGGTCCGACACCCTGCTATCTTCCTACACTGCCTTCGTGTCAACATTCAGGCGCATCTTCGACGAGCCAGGCCGGGTAACCTCAGCTTCATCCGAGATTCTCCGTTTACGCCAGGGGTCACGTACTGTAGGACAATATCTGATACAGTTCCAGATCCTGGCATCCGAACTGGCATGGAACAACGAGGCCCTGTATGCTGCATTCTGGCATGGCTTATCTGAGCGTATTAAAGATGAGTTAGCTACCAGAGACTTACCTTCTAAGTTAGATGAGCTAATCTCACTCTGCACGAAAGTTGATTTACGTTTCAGAGAGAGAGCAACTGAGCGTGGAAGATCATCTGCTCCAAAATCTTCTGCTCCTCATCCTCGTCAACAGTCACCATCTAAAGATGAGCCCATGCAACTTGGCCGTTCCCGTTTAACTCCTGCTGAGCGCCGAAGACGTCTCTCCGAGTTTCTCTGTCTTTATTGTGCAGCTCCGTCTCACACCATTAATGCCTGTCCCAAACGTCCGGGAAACTCCAAATCCTAGCTCGCCAAGGAGAGGGCCGGCTAGGAGTAATGATCTCCTCTCCATCTCCTCAAGATTGTAATCTCCCAGTCTCGCTTCAAGTTGCTCAACGTTATCGGAACGTCATTGCCCTCCTTGATTCCGGAGCAGCTGGGAACTTTATTACCGAAGCCTATGTTAAACGGTGGTCCCTACCCACCGAGAGACTTCCTTCGTCCATTTCTTTAACTGCCGTGGATGGCAGCAAAATTTTTGATGCAGTCATTTCTTTAAGGACTCTACCAGTTCGTCTGAGAGTGGGAGTTCTTCATTCCGAACTTATTTCTTTTTTAGTGATTCCAAGAGCCACACATCCTGTGGTCCTGGGCCTTCCATGGCTCCGTCTTCACAATCCTACAATTGATTGGACGACTACGCAAATCCTGGCATGGGGTTCCTCCTGTGCTGAGACATGTTTGTTTAAAGTATTGCCTGTCTGTTCTTCCTCCCCCAGGTCGTCTGATGTTCCACCTCCTCCATATCAAGATTTCACGGATGTGTTCAGTAAAGCTTCTGCTGATATCCTTCCTCCTCATAGAGAATGGGACTGTCCGATTGATCTCGTTCCAGGGAAGGTTCCACCTCGAGGCCGAACTTATCCGTTGTCTCTGCCTGAGACGCATTCTATGGAGGAATATATTAAAGAGAACCTAGCAAAGGGGTTCATTCGACCTTCTTCTTCTCCAGCCGGCGCAGGCTTCTTTTTTGTAAAAAAGAAAGATGGTGGTCTGCGGCCGTGCATCGACTACAGAGGTTTGAACGACATTACCATCAAGAACCGTTATCCTTTACCCCTGATTACTGAGCTCTTTGACAGAGTTAGCGGAGCTACCATCTTTACAAAGCTGGACTTGAGAGGTGCATACAATCTCATCCGGATCCGTGAGGGTGACGAGTGGAAGACCGCCTTTAACACCCGTGACGGACATTATGAGTACCTCGTCATGCCCTTCGGATTGAGCAATGCTCCAGCTGTCTTCCAGCATTTTGTCAATGAGATCTTCAGAGACATTCTATACCGTCATGTCGTGGTCTATCTAGACGATATCCTCATTTTTGCCAACGATTTAGAGGAACATCGTTTTTGGGTTAAAGAGGTTCTGTCCCGTCTCCGTGTCAATCATATCTATTGCAAATTAGAAAAATGCGTCTTTGAAGTCAAGTCCATTCCGTTTCTAGGGTACATTGTGTCCGGTTCCGGACTAGAGATGGATCCTGAGAAACTACAAGCAATCCAAAATTGGCCGGTACCCTTAACCCTCAAAGGGGTCCAGAGGTTCTTAGGGTTCGCCAACTATTACCGAAAGTTTATACGAGACTTTTCCACCATTGTGGCGCCTATTACTGCTTTCACTAAGAAGGGTGCTAACCCGTCCAAGTGGTCTGAAGAAGCCATGCAAGCATTTCATCTTTTAAAACAAAGGTTCATCTCTGCGCCTGTTCTGAAACAGCCTGACATCGACTCTCCTTTAATCTTAGAGGTGGATGCCTCCTCCGTTGGAGTAGGAGCGGTGTTATCTCAGAGGGCTAAAGATGGCCATTTACACCCTTGCAGTTTCTTCTCCCGGAAGTTCTCCCCAGCTGAGCGCAACTATGCCATTGGCGACCAGGAGTTGCTAGTCATCAAGCTCGCTCTAGAAGAGTGGAGGTATCTGTTGGAGGGAGCTTCTCATTCAATCACCATACTTACAGACCACAAGAACCTTTTATACCTGAAGGGCGCACAATGTCTCAACCCTCGTCAGGCCAGATGGGCACTTTTCTTTTCCAGGTTCGACTTTAAACTCCAGTTCTGTCCGGGCTCTCAGAATCGCAAGGCCGATGCCCTTTCCCGCTCATGGGAGCAAGAAAATGAGTCAGAGTCTTCAGACAAGCATCCTATTATAAATCCGTTGGCATTCTCCACGGTAGGGATGGACTCTACGCCCCCATCAGGGAAAAGTTTTGTGAAGCCGATGCTAAGGAAGAAGCTCATGCATTGGGCCCATGCTTCCCGTTTTGCCGGACATACAGGTATCCAAAAAACCCTGGAGTTTATCTCTAGGTCCTATTGGTGGCCAACTCTGAAAAAGGACGTCTTGGAGTTTATTGCATCTTGCCCAAAGTGTGCCCAACATAAAGTATCCCGCCAGTCGCCTGCGGGGCAACTGGTTCCACTATCCGTTCCCCGTCGACCATGGACCCACTTGTCGATGGATTTCATTACAGACTTACCCATGTGCAACAAGTTCAATACCATCTGGGTGGTAGTTGACCGGTTCACCAAGATGGCACACTTCATTCCTCTCACCGGTCTTCCGTCAGCTTCCAAGTTGGCTCAAGTATTCATACAAGAGATCTTCCGACTCCACGGTCTTCCTGAAGAAATTATCTCAGATCGAGGAGTTCAATTCACAGCCAAATTCTGGCGAAGTTTATGTCAAGTCCTCCAAGTCAAGCTAAAGTTTTCCACAGCTTACCATCCTCAGACCAATGGTCAAACCGAGAGGGTGAATCAGGACTTGGAGGCCTTCCTCCGCATCTATGTGTCCTCCTCTCAAGATGACTGGGTTCAATTACTTCCCTGGGCCGAGTTCTGTCATAACAACCAGTATCATTCTTCATCTGCTTCAACACCATTCTTCACTAACTTTGGATTCCACCCTAAAGTTCCTGAGTTCCAACCGCTTCCAGCAACTTCTGTTCCCGCAGTGGATATCACCTTGCATCAGTTTGCCAATATCTGGAAGAGCGTACGATCAGCTCTGCTCAAGGCATCGTTCAGGTACAAGAAGTTTGCGGATAAGAAGCGTCGAGCAGTTCCTGCTCTCAAGGTGGGTGATCGGGTATGGTTATCCACGAAGAATTTGAGGTTAAGAGTTCCCAGTATGACGTTTGCACCTCGCTATATCGGTCCTTTCAAGATTGAACAAGTCATCAATCCTGTTGCTTACAGACTCCAGTTGCCTCCCTTCTTAAAAATACCCAGGACATTCCATGTTTCCCTGTTGAAACCGCTGATCTTGAATCGGTTTCATTCCTCACTTCCTCCAACTCCGAAAGTCCAAACTCAACGAGGCGTTGAGTATGAAGTGGCCAAGATCCTGGACTCACGTCACCGTTACGGTCAACTACAGTATCTTATTGACTGGAAGGGTTACGGCCCTGAGGAACGTTCATGGACCAATGCTTCTGATGTCCATGCTCCTGCCTTGGTCCGGAGATTCCATTCCAAGTTTCCTCAAAAGCCAAAGAAGTGTCCTGGGGCCACTCCTAAAGGGGGGGGTGCTGTCACGATCCGGGTATCTGGACGCCATTTCTTACCCATCAGATGCCTCCTAAGGCTGGCTCAGCGCTCCAGGACCGGATCCCATCTGTTATCCTGATGTGTACATTCCTGTATCCTCTCCTGTCACTCTGGGACGCTGTCACAGTAAACGCCATATTACACCTGGCATGGCGTCTCCCGCGGCCTCCGCCGCCGTCCCTGAACTTCTGCATGCAGAGTGTCTGAGTGGCGATTACGTCAGCCGCGGCCTCCGCTGTGTCCGCGTGGTTGGATGTGCATCTGTCAGCCTGGCGCCTCCTGTCTCCGGTGGCCGGCGCCGCCATTACTGTTTTCATTACCACATGGATTACAAACCAAACTTCCCTCCAAGTGTCTGCATGGGCGCAGCCATCTTGGATTCTGTCAGCTGATCATTTCCACCAATCTGTTCTCAGTATTGATAATCTGCATAATTGCCTAGCCAATCCCTTCCTTGCTGCAGGTATAAATACACTGTGCCTGAGCAAGGAAGGCGTCAGTGCTTTGGTTGTCAAACCTAGTTCCTGTTTGTCTCTCTCCTGTGATTGTCTTCCAGGTTCCAGCTCCTGTCTCAAGACTTCCACCATAGAGACCCGCACCAGCATTCCACCTGCGGTGTAGCCTGACTCTCCAATCCATTGTGGATTCATCTGTTTCCAGCTACAACTTTACCTGCTTCTATCTCAGCTTCCAGCAGAGTACAGCTTCCCTTAAAGGGCCGGTGTCCTTTCTACACTTTACCACTCTCCACCGGTATTATTATTTCTCCGCTCTCAAGTTCTACATTTCAGTTCATATTTCATCGCTCCCAAGTTCATTTATTATTTAACTGGTTCCAGCCAGTATCCACTCCGTGCTAACAACAGTCTGGTACCAGCCAGTATCCACAGCAGCTGTTTTATCTTCAGCAACCCAGCTTTTCCTGGAACACCAGCTGGCACAATCCTGGGTTATCTCCATTGCTACAGTCCGGCCTGGTAAGGACTTTCCATCTAGAAGATCATAAGAACTATCTCACACTACCAGTGCCCTGTGGCTCCTGCCATCCTGTAGTACCCAGGAACTGTATTTATTCTTTGCTGACTTTTACGTTTTCTTTTACTGCTGCTGTGTTGCGGAGTTGTCATAATAAACATCATTGACTTTTATCCAAGTTGTCGTGGTCACGCCTTCGGGCAGTTATTATTCATGTTACTTACATGTTCAGGGGTCTGATACAACCTCCCAGGTTCCGGTACATCTCAGCCCCTACAACTGAGGCTGCCTCCCGTCAGCTCAGGCCCTCAGTTGTGACAATAATGAGATGTAGTATGTATAAAGAAGAAAGAAAAAAAAACCACGGGTAGGTGGTATACAATTATGGACGGACTGCCGAGTGCCGACACAGAGGTAGCTACAGCCGTGGACTATTGTACTGTACTGTGTCTGCTGCTAATATAGACTGGATGATAATGAGATGTAGTATGTATAAAGAAGAAAGAAAAAAAAACCACGGGTAGGTGGTATACAATTATGGATGGACTGCCGAGTGCCGACACAGAGGTAGCTACAGCCGTGGACTACCGTACTGTACTGTGTCTGCTGCTAATATAGACTGGATGATAATGAGATGTAGTATGTATAAAGAAGAAAGAAAAAAAAAACCACGGGTAGGTGGTATACAATTATGGACGGACTGCCGAGTGCCGACACAGAGGTAGCTACAGCCGTGGACTACCGTACTGTACTGTGTCTGCTGCTAATATAGACTGGATGATAATGAGATGTAGTATGTATAAAGAAGAAAGAAAAAAAAACCACGGGTAGGTGGTATACAATTATGGATGGACTGCCGAGTGCCGACACAGAGGTAGCTACAGCCGTGGACTACCGTACTGTGTCTGCTGCTAATATAGACTGGTTGATAATGAGATGTAGTATGTATAAAGAAGAAAGAAAAAAAAAACCACGGGTAGGTGGTATACAATTATGGACTGACTGCCGAGTGCCGACACAGAGGTAGCTACAGCCGTGGACTACCGTACTGTACTGTGTCTGCTGCTAATATAGACTGGATGATAATGAGATGTAGTATGTATAAAGAAGAAAGAAAAAAAAAACCACGGGTAGGTGGTATACAATTATGGACGGACTGCCGAGTGCCGACACAGAGGTAGCTACAGCCGTGGACTACCGTACTGTGTCTGCTGCTAATATAGACTGGTTGATAATGAGATGTAGTATGTATAAAGAAGAAAGAAAAAAAAAACCACGGGTAGGTGGTATACAATTATGGACGGACTGCCGAGTGCCGACACAGAGGTAGCTACAGCCGTGGACTACCGTACTGTACTGTGTCTGCTGCTAATATAGACTGGATGATAATGAGATGTAGTATGTATAAAGAAGAAAGAAAAAAAAAAACCACGGGTAGGTGGTATACAATTATGGATGGACTGCCGAGTGCCGACACAGAGGTAGCTACAGCCGTGAACTACCGTACTGTGTCTGCTGCGACTGGATGATAAATAATGATATAAAAAATATATATATATCACTACTGCAGCCGGACAGGTATATATTATATAATGACGGACCTGCTGGACACTGTCTGTCAGCAGAATGAGTTTTTTATTTTATAGAATAAAAAAACACCACACAAGTCACACGACGTGTGTTTAACTTTTACAGGCAGACATTCACAATACAATATAGTATACTATATACTGGTGGTCAGGTCACTGGTCAGTCACACTGGCAGTGGCACTCCTGCAGAAAAAAAGTGTGCACTGTTTAATTTTTTAATATGTACTCCTGGCTCCTGCTATAACCTAACTGCTCCCCAGTCTCCCCCACAATTAAGCTGTGTGAGCACAGTCAGATATTATACATAGATGATGCAGCAGCACACTGGGCTGAGCACAGATATGGTATGTGACTGAGTCACTGTGTATCGTTTTTTCAGGCAGAGAACGGATTATATTAAATAATATAAAACTGCACTGGTGGTCACTGGTCAGTCACTAGTATAACTAACTAATACTATCAGCAAAATTCTGCACTCTCTGTCTGAGTACTCCTCCTAAGCTCCAGTAAATGAAGTGTCACTGTCTCACTCTGTCACTAGTATAACTAACTAATACTATCAGCAAAATTCTGCACTCTCTGTCTGAGTACTCCTCCTAAGCTCCAGTAAATGAAGTGTCACTGTCTCACTCTCACTCTCCTATCTATTTCTTCTCTAAACGGAGAGGACGCCAGCCACGTCCTCTCACTATCAATCTCAATGCACGTGTAAAATGGCGGCGACGCGCGGCTCCTTATATAGAATCCGAGTCTCGCGATAGAATCCGAGCCTCGCGAGAATCCGACAGCGTCATGATGACGTTCGGGCGCGCTCGGGTTAACCGAGCAAGGCGGGAAGATCCGAGTCGCTCGGATCCGTGTAAAAAAAGCTGAAGTTCGGGCGGGTTCGGATTCCGAGGAACCGAACCCGCTCATCTCTACTCATCAGCTTGACTGCAACAGATCATTTCTCATCATTGATGGGCATCAGTGCAACCCTTAGACACCAAACCTTGGTCCCCACCAACTTACATGTCCTCACATCTTCCCCACCAACTCACATCCCTCTCACCTTATTATTTATTAACAGTTTCTTATATAGCGCAGCAAATTCCATTGCGCTTTACAACCTTCGCAGAATCCAGTGGTTTCCCTGATCCATGCCCCATGGAAGGTGGCAGGGCCCTGCACCAATTGATGAGTCTGAACTGCAAAGCTTGTGTGTGACGTGTCCCCTGTTATCTGTGACCCACATCCCCTGATGGGTGCAAAATATATAAATCATTCACTGAACACAATCTGTAGGGGTAAAAACACATAAAATACATCAGACCACCTTGTTAGGCAACTAACCTATCAGAAAAGTCTTGATAAGGTTTAGGGCCCATCAGTTCCTGCAATAGACAATGTTCTCAGGAGTAT
The DNA here is from genome assembly GCF_028390025.1 of Pseudophryne corroboree. NCBI lineage: Eukaryota > Metazoa > Chordata > Amphibia > Anura > Myobatrachidae > Pseudophryne > Pseudophryne corroboree. Next base: position 232,787,317 of record NC_086450.1, read on the forward strand.
TCATGTGATTGTTACAGGATTACGCAATAAAGGGGTCTCAGTCCCAAATTAAACATGTCTCTAAAATGTACTGCTCACTGGTTACATATTGACACCTTCAAGCAGCTATCAGACTTATTTTGGGTATGTATTGCTCGGACCAGTGAAGAAATAATTAGGTCACTGAGGAGATGGAGTGTATTGGATGGAACGTCACTGGTGAGTGGTTTAGTATGGAAGGGGAGTGGCTGTGTCCGTGGTGTCCCTTGGTATCTGGTTACACTTCTACTTAATAGCCCAAATCATGAAAACTCTTTAACTGCAATAGTAACAGAAAATAGAGTTAATGAAATAATTCACAACCCCCTCTGGCCTTATCTACGCATGTGGAATTTCACATGTCTTTTCTTTTAAAGTCAAATGCTCTGTAAATGCAGGGGCAAACGCAGGATTTAGTCTGGGGGGTTTCCGTGTGTGTGTGTATGTACGTATATATGTATACTGTATGTGTATGTATGTATGTACAGTATATATATATATATAATGGAATGTAGCGGACGGCACTCCAGCATATGAATAAATCCAACAGAAGCCAGAAATAATAGCCAACGTTTCGGAGCGATGCTCCTTTATCAAGACTTAAAAGATACTGACAAAACATACATTTAAATACCTTACTGTATACTCACCACGTGCACACTGAAACCGCCGCAGCCGCCCGCTCCGGAATCCACATGACGTCATTGGCAGCCGCCGGCGCCCTGGATCCGTCGCAGGGGCGTGGGGCGGGGGGAGTGAAAACCATCACTATGGTAACCAATATACACAGGCTGCGGAGAAACAGGCAACATAATTAACAATAATACGTGCCCTGATCAAATCATACTGGCACTATAATCTAAACAGATGGCTCACTATACTATGTATGCTGCCTAAAAATGATTGCAGATACTAAAATGTGCTATATTGATATCACATGCTAATAAGGCATATAGAATGCACAATGTAAAGCAACATAACGTGCTGTCAATCAAATGAGGAAAGTAATAAATCAATATAGCACAGAATACATATAGGAGCAATGAATACCTAACTGTCAATAAGATGGAAGAGATTAATAACAAATCAATATACCACTAGGCACATACTAGAGCGATGAATCCCATGCTGATGTATGGACATAGGGCACATAAATAAAATAATTATAGCACCTAAGAGAAAACTTCTACTATCATACAACAATCGATGAGAGAACGATATTAATGTATACCAGAAACATAAATTTATAGAAAACAGGTGAGTGCTAGAGATTCATTGAGTCCCAATGGTTGGACAGTTTGTAACACATGAATCCATCTGGCTTCTTTCTGTAATAGGATACGGCCTCTATTGCCACCTCTAGGATTAGGTGGAACCCAATCTATAATGCGGTATCTGATAGAAGACAGGTTATGATGCAAGTCCCTGAAATGGCGAGCAACCGGCTGATCACAATCTTTTCCTTCGAGGGCTGCACGTATACTGGACCTGTGTTGGGTCATGCGTTCCTTCATTTGTCTAGTGGTCGTGCCCACGTATAATAAACTACACGGGCACTTGATATAATATACCACATATCTCGTGGTGCAGGTGACCGGATGCTGTATTTTAAATATTTTACCCGACCTGGGATGCGAAAAGGTGTTACCTGTCTCCAAAAAGCTGTAAAGTGGTACAGCCCAAGCACCGGTAATTACCCCCTTTCCTAGTTAAGAAATGGGTGGCTGTGTTGGCCGTGTGCTGCGTGATGTCATTATGGACCACTACATCTTTGATGTTTCTACCTCGGAAGAATGAAGGTAGAATGGTGGTGTCCTGAAGAGCTGGTAAACGGCAATCATGTGATATTATGGGCCAAATGTCCTTGACAGTTTTCATCAATGTATTACTTGAAGTAGTATATTGTTGAGTCCATACGATCCGGTCCTCACGTGCCATGGGATTGGTTTTGTGCAATGCCTGTTGTCTCGAAATAGCTAAAGCCTTGTGTTTAGCTGTTTTTAATGCTCTAGGATGGTAACCGCGTGCCAGAAACTTAATGAGCATCATGTCAATTTATGTCATACATATATATGTCTAGATATACCGTAGATATCTAATTATATATACATATATATTATATATATAAATAAATATATATTAGAGATGTGCACCGGACATTTTTTCGGGTTTTGGTTTTGGATTCGGTTCCGCGGCCGTGTTTTGGATTTGGACGCGTTTTGGCAAAACCTCCCTGAAATTTTTTTGTCAGATTCTGGTGGTTTTTTTTAAAAAAACCCTCAAAAACAGCTTAAATTCATAGAATTTGGGTGTAATTTTGATCCTATAGTACAGGGGTGGGGAACCTTTGGCCCTCCAACTGTTGTTGAACTTCACATCCCAGAATGCCCTGCTACAGTTTTGCTATTTGGCCATGCTAAAACTATTGCAAGGCATGCTGGGATGTGTAGTTTAACAACAGCTGGAGGGCCAAAGGTTCCCCATCCCTGCTATAGTATTATTAACCTCAATAACCACAATTTCCACTCATTTCCAGTCTATTCTGAACACCTCACATCTCACAATACTATTTTTAGTCCTAAAATGTGCACCGAGGTCGCTGGATGACTAAGCAAAGCGACCCAAGAGGGCGGCACAACATCTGGCCCATCTAGGAGTGGCACTGCAGTGTCAGACAGGATGGCACTTCAAAAATTGGCCCCAAACAGCACATGATGCAAAGAAAAGAGAAAAACAGGTGCACTGTGGTCGCTGGATGGCTAAGCTAAGCGACACAAACACCTCAATATCACAGGAATTATTTGTTCTAATCAATGGTATTATTGGTCCAAATCACTGGAAGAAAATGACAAAATCACAGGAATTATTCGTTCTAATCAATGGTATTATAGGTCCAAATCACTGGAAGAAAATGACAAAATCACTGGAATTATTCGTTCTAATCAATGGTATTATTGGTCCAAATCACTGGAAGAAAATGACAAAATCACTGAAATTATTTGTAAACATTTGTAGAAAGTCGCTGCTTTCTGATTACAGAAATGCTCAGATATTCCTGCGAATCCACAATCCCTTCCCAGAGGAAAAAGAAATTGAGAAACCGTAGTTTGAGAACGTTTGTTCTCTTTCCCTTACAAAGGAACAAACCACTTTCCAAGAAGACTGACGTTTTTGGGATTATGGAGACATAATGTTTTTGAATATAAATCTTAAAGCAGGTGGTGTATTAGAGCAAAAGAGTGCAAGAGACCAGCCATGCAGTTTCTGAAATATTATGACAAAATGTTACTGTATTTCATAAGCACTCATTCCTAACTCTGCTAAGTACTGTTTGGTATACTGTATCTGGCTTCCATGAGGTAGTTGTCCATTATTTCAGCTTCCATTGACCTTTTTGAAAGCGGTAGAAGTTATCGATTCTTTTTTTTTATTTTTATTTTCCCCTATTTTTAATTTTCTCCTGCACAGCCCAGTAAAATGTTGCAATGTTAAGTATTGACTTGTGCCTTCTGGGGATCCACTTCTACACCAAACCCAGCCAAATCTCATCCTAACCCTCTGTTCCACGTTCTCTATGTACCCCATCTGTGTCACCCATGTCTGTCTACCCCTCCCCTTTAGATTGTAAGCTCTCATGAGCAGGGCCCTCTTCCCTCATGTGCTTATCCTTTGTCTTACTTTAATAATCTTCAACTGTACCACATCCAGCAGTCTTCTGCCACCTGATACTTATTCCTGTGTCATCTGCTGATGTAACTATGAGGGTAATTCCAAGTTGATCGCAGCAGGAATTTTGTTAGCAGTTGGGCAATACCATGTGCACTGCAGAGGAGGCAGATATAACATGTGCAGAAAGAGTTAGATTTGGGTGGGTTATTTTGTTTCTGCGCAGGGTAAATACTGGCTGCTTTATTTTTACATTGCAATTTAGATTTCAGTTTGAACACACCCCACCCAAATCTAACTCTCTCTGCACATGTTAAATCTGCCTCCCCTGCAGTGCATATGGTTTTGCCCAACTGCTAACAAAATTCCTTCTGCGATCAACTTGGAATTACCCCCTATGTGTATTTACCCTGTACTTGTCCTATACTGTCATCAACTGTAAGTTGCTGTTTTCCTGTTTGATTATTTATGTACTCTGTAATTGGGCGCTGCAGAACCCTTGTGGCGCCATATAAATAAAGGATAATAATAATAATAATAATAATAATATAGGGTGTATAATCCCCAGGTGTATCTCACACATCACACAGTACAGTATATAGGGTGTATAATCCCCAGGTGTATCTCACACATCGCTCAGTATAGATTACAGGATGTATAATCACCAGGTGTATAACACACGTCGCACAGTACAGTATACATACTGGTCACAACAATGCAGCAGATATTGAGCACTGATCAGGATACTGGAAGTGACACAGAGCTGCAAGTTGACACCGAGCTGCAAGATACAGCAATGGCCTACTGTACACAACTGTATACTGTTGGGTCACCAAAATGCTGCACTGTAATACTATATATACTGCTCACAAAAATGCAGCACAGATATGGAATGGATACTTTCAGTGACACGGAGCTGCAAGATACAGCAATGGCCTACTTTACTGTACTACTATAAGTATAATTATATACTGGTGGTCCCCAGTCCCCACAATAAAGCACACTGAGCACAGATATTTGCAGCACACTGAGCACAGATATGGAGAGCTTTCAGGCAGAGAACGTAGATATTTTCAGCACACTGTGCACAGATTTTTGCAGCACACTGAGCACAGATATTTGCAGCACACTGAGCACAGATTACGGAGCTTTTCAGGGAGAGAAAGCAGCCACGTCCTCTCCGTTCAATCTCCAGTGCTCGAGTGAAAATGGCGGCGACGTGTGGCTCTTTATATAGAATACGAATCTTGCGAGAATCCGACAGCGGGATGATGATGTTCGGGCGCGTTTAGGTTAACCAAGCAAGGCGGGAAGATCCGAGGCTGCCTCGGAACCATGTAAAATTGGTGAAGTTCGGGGGGGGGGGGTTCGGATCTCGACGAACCGAACCTGCTCATCTCTAATAATTACAGTGATTTTGCCAATTAATTTCAGTGATTTATAATTATTAACTACAGTGATCTTGTCAATTAATTCCAGTGATTTATAATTATTAATTACAGTGATTTTGCCATTTAATTCCAGTGATTTGGACATATAATTACTAGTGATGAGCGGGTTCGGATCCGAGGGATCCGAGTCCGAACCCGCCCGAACTTCACCTTTTTTTTCACGGGTCCGAGCGACTCGGATCCTCCCGCCTTGCTCGGTTAACCCGAGCGCGCCCGAACGTCATCATCCCGCTGACGGATTCTCGCGAGATTCGGATTCTATATAAGGAGCCGCGCGTTGCCGCCATTTTCACACGTGCATTGAGATTGATAGGGAGAGGACGTGGCTGGCGTCCCCTCCGTTATAGTAGAAGAAAAGAGTAAAGAGACTGAGTGACTTATAATTGTGGGGAGGATTGGGGACGGGGAGCAGCTGTTGGAGTACAGTGCAGGGTTTTGATTATACCACCAGTGAGTTTAATCCTTTGTTTCTCTGCCTGAAAAAAACGCTCCACCATATCTGTGCTTACTCAGTGTGCTGCACTGCTGCATGATATATCTGTGCTGAGTGCACTGCTCAGTGCTCACACTGCCTAATTGTGGGGACTGGGGAGCAGTTATAGCATGAGTACAGTGCACAGTTTTGCTGACAGTGACCACCAGTCCAGTATACGTTTGTCTGCCTGAAAAACACTCCTGTGGTGGCTTTTTTTTTCTTCATACTAGTTTAGCAGTCTGCTGACAGTATCCACCAGGTCCGTTATTATTATACAGTATATTTATTATATCTATTAGCAGTACGGTAGGCCACGGCTGTACCTACCTCTGTGTCGTCAGTGCACTCGTCGTCCATAAGTAATATAATACTATACTATCCATCCATCTACATTGTATACCTGTGGTGGCTTTTTTTTTCTTCATACTAGTTTAGCAGTCTGCTGACAGTGTCCACCAGGTCCGTTATTATATTATACAGTATATTATATATATATAGCAGTACGGTAGGCCACGGCTGTACCTACCTCTGTGTCGTCAGTCGTCCTCCATAAGTAATATAATACTATACTATCCATCCATCTACATTGTATACCTGTGGTGGCTTTTAGTTGTGCGCATTAAAATATGGAGAACAAAAATGTGGAGGTTAAAAAAATAGGGAAAGATCAAGATCCACTTCCACCTCGTGCTGAAGCTGCTGCCACTAGTCATGGCCGAGACGATGAAATGCCATCAACGTCGTCTGCCAAGGCCGATGCCCAATGTCATAGTACAAAGCATGTAAAATCCAAAACACAAAAGATCAGTAAATGACCCAAAAATCAAAATTAAAAGCATCTGAGGAGAAGCGTAAACTTGCCAATATGCCATTTACGACACGGAGTGGCAAGGAACGGCTGAGGCCCTGGCCTATGTTCATGGCTAGTGGTTCAGCTTCACATGAGGATGGAAGCACTCATCCACTCGCTAGAAAAGAGAAAAGACTTAAGCTGGCAAAAGCACAGCAAAGAACTGTGCGTTCTTCGAAATCCTAAATCCCAAAGGAGAGTCCAATTGTGTCGGTTGCGATGCCTGACCTTCCCAACACTGGACGGGAAGAGCTTGCGCCTTCCACCATTTGCACGCCCCCTGCAAGTGCTGGAAGGAGCACCCGCAGTCCAGTTCCTGATAGTCAAATTGAAGATGTCAGTGTTGAAGTACACCAGGATGAGGATATGGGTGTTGCTGGCGCTGGGGAGGAAATTGACAAGGAGGATTCTGATGGTGAGGTGGTTTGTTTAAGTCAGGCACCCGGGGAGACACCTGTTGTCCGTGGGAGGAATATGGCCATTGACATGCCTGGTCAAAATACAAAAAAAAAATCAGCTCTTCAGTGTGGAATTATTTCAACAGAAATGCGGACAACTGGTGTCAAGCCGTTTGTTGCCTTTGTCAAGCTGTAATAAGTAGGGGTAAGGACGTTAACCACCTCGGAACATCCTCCCTTATACGTCACCTGCAGCGCATTCATAATAAGTCAGTGACAAGTTCAAAAACTTTGGGCGACAGCGGAAGCAGTCCACTGACCAGTAAATCCCTTCCTCTTGTAACCAAGCTCGCGCAAACCACACCACCAACTCCCTCAGTGTCAATTTCCTCCTTACCCAGGAAAGCCAATAGTCCTGCAGGCCATGTCACTGTCAAGTCTGACGAGTCCTCTCCTGCCTGGGATTCCTCGGATGCATCCTTGAGTGTAACGCCTACTGCTGCTGGCGCTGCTGTTGTTGCTGCTGGGAGTCGATCGTCATCCCAGAGGGGAAGTCGGAAGACCACTTGTACTACTTCCAGTAAGCAATTGACTGTCCAACAGTCCTTTGCGAGGAAGATGAAATATCACAGCAGTCATCCTGTTGCAAAGCGGATAACTCAGGCCTTGACAACTATGTTGGTGTTAGACGTGCGTCCAGTATCCGCCGTTAGTTCACGGGGAACTAGACAATTGCTTGAGGTAGTGTGCCCCCGTTACCAAATACCATCTAGGTTCCACTTCTCTAGGCAGGCGATACCGAGAATGTACACGGACGTCAGAAAAAGACTCACCAGTGTCCTAAAAAATGCAGTTGTACCCAGTGTCCACTTAACCACAGACATGTGGACAAGTGGAGCAGGGCAGACTCAGGACTACATGACTGTGACAGCCCACTGGGTAGATGTATTGCCTCCCGCTGCAAGAACAGCAGCGGCGGCACCAGTAGCAGCATCTCGCAAACGCCAACTCGTTCCTAGGCAGGCTACGCTTTGTATCACCGCTTTCCAGAATACGCACACAGCTGAAAACCTCTTACGGCAACTGAGGAAGATCATCGCAGAATGGCTAACCCCAATTGGACTCTCCTGGGGATTTGTGGCATCGGACAACGCCAGCAATATTGTGCGTGCATTACATCTGGGCAAATTCCAGCACGTCCCATGTTTTGCACATACCTTGAATTTGGTGGTGCAGAATTATTTAAAAAACGACAGGGGCGTGCAAGAGATGCTGTCGGTGGCCAGAAGAATTGCGGGCCACTTTCGGCGTACAGGCTCCGCGTACAGAAGACTGGAGCACCACCAAAAACACCTGAACCTGCCCTGCCATCATCTGAAGCAAGAGGTGGTAACGAGGTGGAATTCAACCCTCTATATGCTTCAAAGGATGGATTTAAACGTTGTGCAAGGTTCTGCAACCTTTTGAACTTGCCACACGTGAAGTCAGTTCAGACACTGCCAGCCTGAGTCAGGTCATTCCCCTCATCAGGCTTTTGCAGAAGAAGCTGGAGGCATTGAAGGAGGAGCTAAAACAGAGCGATTCCGCTAGGCATGTGGGACTTGTGGATGGAGCCCATCATTCGCTTAACCAGGATTCACGTGTGGTCAATCTGTTGAAATCAGAGCACTACATTTTGGCCACCGTGCTCGATCCTAGATTTAAAACCTACCTTGGATCTCTCTTTACGGCAGACACAAGTCTGCAGAGGTTCAAAGACCCGCTGGTGAGAAAATTGTCAAGTCAAGCGGAACGCGACCCGTAAACATCTCCTCCTTCACATTCTCCCGCAACTGGGGGTGCGAGGAAAAGGCTACGAATTCTGAGCCCACCCACTGGCGGTGATGCAGGGCAGTCTGGAGCGACTGCTGATGCTGACATCTGGTCCGGACTGAAGGACCTGCCAACGATCACTGACATGTCGTCTACTGTCACTGCATATGATTCTCTCACCATTGAAAGAATGGTGGAGGATTATATGAGTGACCGCATCCAAGTAGGCACGTCAGACAGTCCGTACGTATACTGGCAGGAAAAAGAGGCAATTTGGAGGCCCTTGCACAAACTGGCTTTATTCTACCTAAGTTGCCCTCCCTCCAGTGTGTACTCCGAAAGAGTGTTTAGTGCCGCCGCTCACCTTGTCAGCAATCGGCGTACGAGGTTACTTCCAGAAAATGTGGAGAAGATGATGTTCATTAAAATGAATTATAATCAATTCCTCCATGGAGACATTCACCAGCAGCAATTGCCTCCAGAAAGTACACGGGGACCTGAGATGGTGGATTCCAGTGGGGACAAATTAATAATCTGTGAGGAGGGGGATGTACACAGTGAAAGGGGTGATGAATCGGACGATGATGATGAGGTGGACATCTTGCCTCCGTAGAGCCAGTTTGTGCAAGGAGAGATTGATTGCTTCTTTTTTGGTGGGGGCCCAAACCAGCCAGTCATTTCAGTCACAGTCGTGTGGCAGACCCTGTCGCTGAAATGATGGGTTCGTTAAAGTGTGCATGTCCTGTTTTTACAACATAAGGGTGGGTGGGAGGGCCCAAGGACAATTCCATCTTGCACCTCTTTTTTCTTTCATTTTTCTTTGCGTCATGTGCTGTTTGGGGAGTATTTTTTTGAAGGGCCATCCTGCGTGACACTGCAGTGCCACTCCTAGATGGGCCAGGTGTTTGTGTCGGCCACTAGAGTCGCTTAGCTTAGTCACACAACTACCTCATTGCGCCTCTTTTTTTTCTTTGCGTCATGTGCTGTTTGGGGAGTATTTTTTTGAAGGGCCATCCTGCGTGACACTGCAGTGCCACTCCTAGATGGGCCAGGTGTTTGTGTCGGCCACTAGGGTCGCTTAGCTTAGTCACATAGCTACCTCATTGAGCCTCTTTTTTTCTTTGCGTTATGTGCTGTTTGGGGAGTATTTTTTTGAAGGGCAATCCTGCGTGACACTGCAGTGCCACTCCTAGATGGGCCAGGTGTTTGTGTCGGCCACTAGGGTCGCTTAGCTTAGTCACACAGCTACCTCATTGCGCCTCTTTTTTTCTTTGCGTCATGTGCTGTTTGGGTAGTATTTTTCTGAAGGGCCACCCTGCGTGACACTGCAGTGCCACTCCTAGATGGGCCAGGTGTTTGTGTCGGCCACTAGGGTCGCTTAGCTTAGTCACACAGCTACCTCATTGCGCCTCTTTTTTTCTTTGCGTCATGTGCTGTTTGGGGAGTATTTTTTTGAAGGGCCATCCTGCGTGACACTGCAGTGCCACTCCTAGATGGGCCAGGTGTTTGTGTCGGCCACTAGGGTCGCTTAGCTTAGTCACACAGCTACCTCATTGCGCCTCTTTTTTTCTTTGCGTCATGTGCTGTTTGGGGAGTATTTTTTTGAAGGGCCATCCTGCGTGACACTGCAGTGCCACTCCTAGATGGGCCAGGTGTTTGTGTCGGCCACTAGGGTCGCTTAGCTTAGCCATCCAGCGACCTCGGTGCAAATTTTAGGACTAAAAATAATATTGTGAGGTGTGAGGTGTTCAGAATAGACTGAAAATGAGTGGAAATTATGGATATTGAGGTTAATAATACTTTGGGATCAAAATGACCCCCAAATTCTATGATTTAAGCTGTTTTTTAGGGTTTTTTGAAAAAAACACCCGAATCCAAAACACACCCGAATCCGACAAAAAAAATTCGGTGAGGTTTTGCCAAAACGCGTCCGAACCCAAAACACGGCCACGGAACCGAACCCAAAACCAAAACACAAAACCCGAAAAATTTCAGGTGCACATCACTAATAATTACAGTGATTTTGCCAATTAATTTCAGTGATTTATAATTATTAATTACAGTGATCTTGCCAATTAATTCCAGTGATTTGGACATAAAATTACAGTTGGAATTGTTTGTGTCGCTTGGCTTAGTCATACAGCTACCTCATTGCACCTCTTCGACATCTTTGCATGAGGTGCTGTTTGGGGACTAGTTTTTGAAAAGTGCTATCCTGTGTGACACTGCCGTATGAGTACAGTGGTACTGCTGTATTAGTACTGGGGTACTGCCGTATAAGTCCACCAATTGTAGATTTTTTTTTAAGTGACAGGGGCGTGCTGGAGATGTTGTCAGTGGACCGAACAATTGCGGCCCACTCTCGACATTCAGCCATGCGTGACACTACTAGATGGGCCAGGTAGTTGTGTCGCTTAGCTTAGGCCTACAGCAACCTCGGTGCACCTTTTTTTCTTCTTTGCATCATGTGCTGTTAGGGGCCTTTTTTTATATCTGCCCTCCTGTCTGCCACTGCAGTGCCACGCCTAGATGGGCCAATTGTTTGTGTCACTTGGCTTAGTCATACAACTACCTCATTGCAATTCTTTTTCTTCTTTGCATGATGTGCTGTTTGGGGCCTTTTTTTATATCTGCCTTCCTGTCTGACACTGCAGTGCCACTCTTAGATGGACCAGATGTTTGTGTTGTCCACTGGTGTCGCTTAGCACGGTCCCCCAGCAACCTTGGTGCAACCTTTTGGCCTAAAAGCAATATTGTGAGGTGTGAGGTGTTCAGAATAGACTGGAAATGAGTGGGAATGATTGTTATTGAGGTTAATAATACTGTAGGAGCAAAATCACCCCCAAATTCTGTGATTTTAGCTGTTTCTATGGTTTTTAAAAAAAATCATCCAGATCCAAAACCAAAACCTGATAGGGTGATTTTGGCAAAACCAAGCCAAAACCAAATCACAAAAGTGGACTTAGAACCAAAACCAAAACACAAAACACGAAAAGTGCCAGCCGCACATCTCCATTTTTGATTGATCTCTACTACTACTACTACTAGTTCTCCTCTACTATTTATGATGAAGTGCCACTACTAACGGTGAAGGTTGCGGCAGTTGGCCTAAAATCAGTGTGCGGTATGGCTTTCCGCTTGCAGATGCATGGACCCTTGCACTAGCTAAACAGAATCTCAAATTATTGTAGCAAAATGTTGTAAAATCTGGCACCTGGGGGAGCCCGCAAATTCAGCCACTTTGCGTGTGAATCACAATTAAGCAAAAGAAATATTTTAGACACCTTGGGACCACCCACATCACAAATCCAGCTCCATCTGTGGATTTTACATTCCATTCTCCATTTGCCATCAACCTTTTACCAGTCTGTGAGATCCTCTTGCTAATCATTGACTGCATGGACTACATCATCCATTATAAATTGGTAACATTCAACATTCAGGCTGGTACAACCGTTCCACATGTGCACATAATAGACAGCTTATGGTATCTATACTGATTGACAATACGGTGGCTTTTTATCATCTACACTAACAGGGATTTTTAAAGTATCCCATAATGACCCTATTGGTATAGACTCATAATTACTCATGATATATATCTTATATATTGAAATTGTTTATGATATTTATTGTGACATATTGTTTTGCATATGTTTTTATTTTTTAAAGAGTTCTATATTTTTATTCAACCAAACCAATTTTATATTGATATTTATATTGATAATACTGTTATAATATGTGATACATTAGTGCTGTTTTTTGTTTATCAGAATTTTTTGTTTACAAGAATCAGTCCCAGAGCCTCATATTTACTTTATTATATGTGTTCATTTGTATTTGCAAATGTGTAAATAAAACTACTGGATTAAGTATATGTAAGTACAACTATATAGCAGCTTAATAATGAAATTTTATAGAATAAGCAAATGCAGCGCAAATTCAGAGTAGTTTGTGTCTAGCGGGTACCAGAACAATAACATGCCCCAGAGTCACAACTGTTGTTTCTTTGTGGTGTTAATTTGGACCACATGAATTGGCTTTGCTCCAAGCACCAGCTTTTTTTAATGCTAAATTCCAATGAAACAAATGCAGGTTTTTCTTTTTTTAATTCTTAAAAAGTGATTCCCTGCAGAGCGGTATACACCAGATTGCCTGCCATTGTTCCAGCATCCACAGAACAAAGAGGCAGCGGAAGGCAATTCCGGGCTGACCCTAAAAATGGAGGGATGGATGGTGGCCTGCAGCGCTCATCTCTATTCTTGAGGGAAAAGTTCTAGAGTGGGTTTTTTACTCCCTACAGTCATAGGAGAACACTCAGAAAGTGATGCTGTTTTTTGCATTATGCTCAGTGCTCAGTCTATACAAATTTTAATTGCATCTAAGAGAAATTATAGTTTAAAAAGGTTAAAGAATGAATATTTCTCTAACGTCCTAAGTGGATGCTGGGGACTCCGTAAGGACCATGGGGAATAGCGGCTCCGCAGGAGACTGGGCACATCTAAAGAAAGCTTTAGGACTATCTGGTGTGCACTGGCTCCTCCCCCTATGACCCTCCTCCAAGCCTCAGTTAGATCTTTGTGCCCGAACGAGAAGGGTGCACACTAGGGGCTCTCCTGAGCTTCTTAGTGAAAGTTTTAGTTTAGGTTTTTTATTTTCAGTGAGACCTGCTGGCAACAGGCTCACTGCATCGAGGGACTAAGGGGAGAAGAAGCGAACTCACCTGCGTGCAGAGTGGATTGGGCTTCTTAGGCTACTGGACATTAGCTCCAGAGGGACGATCACAGGCCCAGCCATGGATGGGTCCCAGAGCCGCGCCGCCGGCCCCCTTACAGAGCCAGAAGACAGAAGAGGTCCGGAAAATCGGCGGCAGAAGACATCCTGTCTTCACCACGGTAGCGCACAGCACTGCAGCTGTGCGCCATTGCTCCTCAGCACACTTCACACTTCGGTCACTGAGGGTGCAGGGCGCTAGGGGGGGGCGCCCTGAGCAGCAATAAAAACACCTTGGCTGGCGAAAATACATCACATATAGCCCCCAGGGCTATATGGATGAATTTTAACCCCTGCCAGAATCCATAAAAAAGCAGGAGAAAAGTCCGCGAAAAAGGGGCGGAGCCTATCTCCTCAGCACACTGGCGCCATTTTCCCTCACAGCTCCGTTGGAGGGAAGCTCCCCTGGCTCTCCCCTGCAGTCACTACACTACAGAAAGGGTTAAAAAAGAGAGGGGGGCACTAATTAGGCGCAGTATTAACAATACAGCAGCTATAAGGGGAAAAACACTTATATAAGGTTATCCCTGTATATATATAGCGCTTTGGTGTGTGCTGGCAAACTCTCCCTCTGTCTCCCCAAAGGGCTAGTGGGGTCCTGTCCTCTATCAGAGCATTCCCTGTGTGTGTGCTGTATGTCGGTACGTTTGTGTCGACATGTATGAGGAGAAAAATGATGTGGAGACGGAGCAGATTGCCTGTAATAGTGATGTCACCCCCTAGGGGGTCGACACCTGAGTGGATGAACTGTTGGAAGGAATTACGTGACAGTGTCAGCTCTGTATAAAAGACAGTGGTTGACATGAGACAGCCGGCTACTCAGCTTGTGCCTGTCCAGACGTCTCATAGGCCGTCAGGGGCTCTAAAGCGCCCGTTACCTCAGATGGCAGATATAGACGCCGACACGGATACTGACTCCAGTGTCGACGGTGAAGAGACAAATGTGACTTCCAGTAGGGCCACACGTTACATGATTGAGGCAATGAAAAATGTTTTACACATTTCTGATAATACGAGTACCACCAAAAAGGGGTATTATGTTCGGTGAGGAAAAACTACCTGTAGTTTTCCTGAATCTGAGAAATTAAATGAGGTGTGTGATGATGCGTGGTTTTCCCCCGATAACAACTGATAATTTCTAAAATGTTATTGGCATTATATCCTTTCCCGCCAGAGGTTAGGGTGCGTTGGGAAACACCCCCTAGTGTGGATAAAGCGCTCACACGCTTGTAAGGGCTCTACCCTCTCCTGAGATGGCCGCCCATAAGGATCCTGCTGATAGAAAGCAGGAGGGTATCCTAAAATGTATTTACACACATACTGGTGTTATACTGCGACCAGCAATCGCCTCAGCCTGGATGTGCAGTGCTGGGTTGGCGTGGTCGGATTCCCTGACTGAAAATATTGATACCCTAGATAGGGACAGTATATTTTTGCCTATAGAGCATTTAAAAGATGCATTTCTATATATGCGTGATGCACAGCGGAATATTTGCCGACTGGCATTAAGTCTAAGTGCGTTGTCCATTTCTACCAGTAGAGGGTTATGGACACGTCAGTGGTCAGGTGATGCGTATTCCAAACGGCATTTGGAAGTATTGCCTTAATAAGGGGAGGAGTTATTTGGGGTCGGTCTTTCAGACCTGGTGGCCACGGCAACAGCTGGGAAATCCACGTTTGTACCCCAGGTCGCCTCTCAACATGAGAAGACGCCGTATTATCAGGCGCAGTCTTTTCGTGGACAAGCGGGCAAAATGTTCCTCATTTCTGCCCCGTGACAGAGGGAGAGGAAAAAGGCTGCAGAAATCAGCCAGTTCCCAGGAACAGAAACCCTCTCCCGCCTCTGCCAAGCCCTCAGTATGACGCTGGGGCTTTACAAGCAGAATCAGGCACGGTGGGGGGCCCGTCTCAATGAATTTCAGCGCGCAGTGGGCTCACTCGCAAGTAGACCCCTGGATCCTTCAGGTGATATCTCAGGGGTACAAATTAGAATTCGAGACGTCTCCCCCTCGCCGTTTTCCTAAAGTCGGCTTTACCGATGTCTCCTTCTGACAGGGAGACAGTTTTGGAAGCCATTCACAAGCTGTATTCCCAGCAGGTGATAATCAAGGTACCCCTCCTGCAACAGGGAACGGGGTATTATTCCACACTGTTGTGGTACCGAAGCCGGACGGCTCGGTGATACCGATTCTAAATCTAAAATCTTTGAACACTTACATACAGAGGTTCAAATTCAAGATTGAGTCACTCAGAGCAGTGATTGCGAACCTGGAAGAAGGGGACTACATGATGTCTCGGGACATCAAGGATGCTTACCTTCATGTCAAAATTTACCCTTCTCACCAAGGGTACCTCAGGTTTATGGTACAGAACTGTCACTATCAGTTCAGACGCTGCCGTATGGATGGTCCACGGCACCCCGGGTCTTTACCAAGGTAATGGCCGAAATGATGATATTCCTTCGAAGGAAGGGAATTTTAGTTATCCCTTACTTGGACGATTCCCTGATAAGGGTAAGATCCAGGGAACAGTTGGAGGTCGGTGTAGCACTATCTCAGGTAGTGTTGCGGCAGCACGATTGGATTCTCAATATTCCAAAATCGCAGCTGGTTCCGACGACTTGTCTTCTGTTCCTAGGGATGATCCTGGACACAGTCCAGAAAAAGGTGTTTCTCCCGGAGGGGAAAGCCAGGGAGTTATCCGAGCTAGTCAGGAACCTCCTAAAACCGAGCCAAGTCTCAGTGCATCAATGCACAAGGGTTCTGGGTAAAATGGTGGCTTCCTACGAAGCAATCCTATTCGGCAGATTCCACGCAAGAACTTTCCAGTGGGACCTGCTGGACAAATGGTCCGGGTCGCATCTTCAGATGCATCAGCGGATAACCCTGTCACCAAGGACAAGGGTGTCCCTCCTGTGGTGGTTGCAGAGTGCTCATCTTCTAGAGGGCCGCAGATTCGGCATTCAGGACTGGGTCCTGGTGACCACGGATGCCAGCCTGCGAGGCTGGGGAGCAGTCACACAGGGAAGGAATATCCAGGGCTTATGGTCAAGCCTGGAGACATCACTTCACATAAATATCCTGAAGCTAAGGGCCATTTACAATGCTCTAAGCTTAGCAAGACCTCTGCTTCAAGGTCAGCCGGTGTTGATCCAGTCGGACAACATCACGGCAGTCACCCACGTAAACAGACAGGGTGGCACAAGAAGCAGGAGGGCAATGGCAGAAGCTGCAAGGATTCTTCGCTGGGCGGAAAATCATGTGATAGCACTGTCAGCAGTATTCATTCCGGGAGTGGACAACTGGGAAGCAGACTTCCTCAGCACGACCTCCACCCGGGAGAGTGGGGACTTCACCCAGAAGTCTTCCACATGATTATAAACCGTTGGGAAAAACTCGACAGGTATTGCGCCAGGTCAAGGGACCCTCAGGCAATAGCTGTAGACGCTCTGGTAACACCGTGGGTGTACCAGTCAGTGTATGTGTTCCCTCCTCTGCCTCTCATACCCAAGGTACTGAGATTGATAAGATGGAGAGGAGTAAGCACTATATTCGTGGCTCCGGATTGGCCAAGAAGGACTTGGTAACCGGAACTTCAAGAGATGCTCACGGAGGATCCGTGACCTCTACCTCTAAGAAGGGACCTGCTCCAACAAGGACCCTGTCTGTTCCAAGACTTACCGCGGCTGCGTTTGACGGCATGGCGGTTGAACGCTGGATCCTGAAGGAAAAAAGGCATTCCGGATGAAGTCATCCCTATCCTGATCAAAGCCAGGAAGGATGTAACCGCAAAACATTATCACCGCATTTGGCGAAAATATGTTGCGTGGTGCGAGGCCAGTAAGGCCCGACGGAGGAAATTCAACTGGGTCGATTCCTACATTTCCTGCAAACAGGAGTGTCTATGGGCCTGAAATTGGGGTCCATTAAGGTTCAAATTTCTGCCCTGTCAATTTTCTTCCAAAAAGAACTAGCTTCAGTCCCTGAAGTTCAGACGTTTGTAAAAGGGGTACTGCATATACAGCCTCCTTTTGTGCCTCCAGTGGCACTTTGGGATCTCAATGTAGTTTTTTGGGTTCCAAAAGTCACATTGGTTTGAACCACTTAAATCTGTGGAGTTAAAATATCTCACATGGAAAGTGGTCATGCTGTTGGCCCTGGCCTGGGCCAGGCGCGTGTCAGAATTGGCGGCTTTATCCTGTAAAAGCCCTTATCTGATTTTCCATTCGGACAGGGCGGAATTGAGGACTCGTCCTCAGTTTCTCCCTAAGGTGGTTTCAGCGTTTCACCTGAACCAACCTATTGTGGTGCCTGCGGCTACTAGGGACTTGGAGGACTCCAAGTTGCTAGACGTTGTCAGGGCCCTGAAAATATATGTTTCCAGGACGGCTGGAGTCAGGAAATCTGACTCGCTGTTTATCCTGTATGCACCCAACAAGCTGGGTGCTCCTGCTTCTAAGCAGACTATTGCTCGTTGGATTTGTAGTACAATTCAGCTTGCACATTCTGTGGCAGGCCTGCCACAGCCAAAAATCTGTAAATGCCCACTCCACAAGGAAGGTGGGCTCATCTTGGGCGGCTGCCCGAGGGGTCTCGGCTTTACAACTTTGCCGAGCAGCTACTTGGTCAGGAGCAAATACGTTGTTGTAAAATTCTACAAAATTGATACCCTGGCTGAGGAGGACCTGGAGTTCTCTCAATTGGTGCTGCAGAGTCATCCGCACTCTCCCGCCCGTTTGGGAGCTTTGGTATAATCCCCATGGTCCTTACGGAGTCCCCAGCATCCACTTAGGACGTTAGAGAAAATAAGAATTTACTTACCGATAATTCTATTTCTCGTAGTCCGTAGTGGATGCTGGGCGCCCATCCCAAGTGCGGATTGTCTGCAATACTGGTACATAGTTATTGTTACCAAAAAATCGGGTTATTGCTGTAGTGAGCCATCTTTTCTAGAGGCTCCTCTGTTATCATGCTGTTAACTGGGTTCAGATCACAAGTTGTACGGTGTGATTGGTGTGGCTGGTATGAGTCTTACCCGGGATTCAAAATCCTTCCTTATTGTGTACACTCGTCCGGGCACAGTATCCTAACTGAGGCTTGGAGGAGGGTCATAGGGGGAGGAGCCAGTGCACACCAGATAGTCCTAAAGCTTTCTTTAGATGTGCCCAGTCTCCTGCGGAGCCGCTATTCCCCATGGTCCTTACGGAGTCCCCAGCATCCACTACGGACTACGAGAAATAGAATTATCGGTAAGTAAATTCTTATTTTTTAATTACATTGGAAAGTGTTTGGGCCTAATTGAACCTTGAGAATTTCTTTTTGGCTATAACACAATAGCTTCGGTGTGTGTGTTTGTGTGTGTGTGTGTGTGTGTGTGTGTGTAGGTGTGTCAGGGTCCATAGACTTATTCGTGGCACAGGATCTCTGGGACTGCTGATGTGTGGGTGCTGGCGGTGCTACAGCGGTAAGCAGCTGGTGTTCACTCCAGGCAGAGGCAGGGGGTGGTGTCTGTAGTGGGCAGCTCTGCAGTTCTGGGAGCAGGGACAGTTAGTACAGACGAGTGCTTCCTTGTGTGTCTACATTCCTGGGCGCCCCCATGTTGGAGGCCAAAACCATGCACTCTTAGCCAATGGCAGTCCTCCTGAGTTTTTCAGGCAATCCTGGCTTGCCACTTCATTTAAATGGGGTTTGGACCATGGTAACACTGCAAGTGCTTTAAGATGCTAAACCAAGACAAGTCTCTCAGCTCTGTACTCCTGCTTGTGATCCTGTTCACCACCCTGGTTGCTAAATCCCTGAAGGCTCCTAGTCCATTTCTTCAGTGCCTCACTGATCTCTCTGCTGCACACTCAGCCGAAGCGTGGGTCCAGCACCGCTCCCTGTGGATCATCCACCCACCGAGCAGGGTTCCACGAGGGTCCTATGCCGCTGGAGGTTTCATTGGTTCTCTATACAATTACACAGCTTCAGCTTTCAGTTTGAGTTTACATATTCCACTTGTTTAGTTTCAGTCTTCAGTAGTTCATGTTTTCAAGGTTCACTTAATCCAGCATTTCAGGATTTCCAATTTCATTTCTTCAAGTCACAGCATTTCAGGATTTCTAATTTTATTTCTTCAAGTCAAAGCAGTGTCGGACTGGAGCATGAAGGGCCCACCGGGGGTATGTAGTGGTAGGGGCCCATGATTAGAGTTGTGACAAGCCTCCAAAGGATGTGTGGTAGCCACCACAGATGTTTGGCTAACCATTATAGAGTACCTGGTCTGGACTCCTTGATAATTTATATAGTAATTAATGCTAGTGCATGCATGATAATGTGCCAGTTTAATGACAGCAATGTACTGTAGAGAGAGAATACATCATAATCCTGTGCAGTATAAGGTAACATATGTATAATATATAATTCAAGTGCACAGTCTAAAACCTGATCCCTAGAGGAGGAGGGCCCCCCAGGCAGTGGAGCCTACCGGTCATTTCCCCTGTACCCCTGTGGGCCAGTCCGAGCCTGAGTCAAAGCATTTCCGGAGTTCAAATATCATCTATTAATGCCACAGCATGCCAGGATTTCTAATCTCATTTATTCAAAATTCAGCATTTCAGGATTTCTTACGTCATTTCTTCAAATCAAAGCATTCCAGGATTTCTTATCTCATTTATTCAAAACACAGCATTACAGGATTTCAAATCTCATCTATTTAAGATACAGCATTTCAGGATTTCCAATCTCATTTCTTCAAGTTGCAGCATTCCAGGATTTCTTACATCATTTCTTCAAGTCGCAACATTTCAGGATTTCTTACCTCTTTTCTTCGAATCACGTAATTTCAGAATGTCGTCACAGTTATTGTATTCAGATCCAGTTACTAAAGGGTCTATTTACTAAGCCTTGGATGGAGATAAAGTATAAAGTTTACGGAAATAAAGTACCAGACAATCAACTCCTAACTGTCATTTTTCAAACCCAGCCTGTGACATGGCAGTTAGAAGTAGTGATGTGCACCGGACATTTTTCGGGTTTTGTGTTTTGGTTTTGGATTCGGTTCCGCGGCCGTGGTTTGGATTCGGACGCGTTTTGGCAAAACCTCCCTGAAACTTTTTTGTCGGATTCGGGTGTGTATTGGATTCGGGTGTTTTTTTACAAAAACCCCTCAAAAACAGCTTACATCATAGAATTTGGGGGTCATTTTGATCCCATAGTATTATTAACCTCAATAACCATAATTTCCACTCATTTTCAGTCTATTCTGAACACCTCACACCTCACAATATTATTTTTAGTCCTAAAATTTGCACCAAGTTTGCTGGATGACTAAGTTAAGCGACCCAAGTGGGCGGCACAAACACCTGGCCCATCTAGGAGTGGCACTGCAGTGTCAGACAGGATGGCACTTAAAAAAATAGTCCCCAAACAGCACATGATGCAAAGATCAATAAATAAAAAAAAGAGGTGCAAGATGGAATTGTCCTTGGGCCCTCCCACACTTTAACAAACCCATTATCGACAGGGTCTGCCACACGACTGTGGCTGAAATGACTGGTTGGTTTGGTCCCCCACCAAAAAAGAAGCAATCAATCTCTCCTTGCACAAACTGGCTCTACAGAGGCAAGATGTCCACCTCCTCCTCATCGTCCGATTCCTCACCCCTTTCACTGTGTACATCCCCCTCCTCACAGAGTATTAATTCGTCCCCACTGGAATCCACCATCACAGGTCCCTGTGTACTTTCTGGAGGCAATTGCTGGTGATTGTCTCCACGGAGGAATTGATTATAATTCATTTTGATGAACATCATCTTCTCCACATTTTCTGGAAGTAATCTCCTACGCCGATCGCTGACAAGGTTACCGGCTGCACTAAACACTCTTTCGGAGTACACACTGGAGGGTGGGCAACTTAGGTAAAATAAAGCCAGTTTGTGCAAGGGCCTCCAAATTGCCTCTTTTTCCTGCCAGTATACGTACGGACTGTCTGACATGCCTACTTGGATGCTGTCACTCATATAATCCTCCACAATTCTTTCAATGGTGACAGAATCATATGCAGTGACAGTAGACGACATGTCAGTAATCGTTGGCAGGTCCTTCAGTCTGGACCAGTTATCAGCTATCGCTCCTGACTGCCCTGCATCACCGCCAGCGGGTGGGCTCGGAATTCTTAGCCTTTTCCTCGCACCCCCAGTCCTTAGTTTGCCCTGCTCCACTTGTCCACATGTCCGTGGTTAAGTGGACATTGGGTTCAACTGCATTTTTTAGGTCACTGGTGACTCTTTTTTTCTGACGTCTGTGTACATTCTCGGTATCGCCTGACTAGAGAAGTGGAACCTAGATGGTATTTGGTTCCGGGGACACACTACCTCAAGCAATTCTCTAAGTCCCTGTGAACTAACGGCGGATACCGGACGCACGTCTAACACCAACATAGTTGTCAAGGCCTGAGTTATCTGCTTTGCAACAGGATGACTGCTGTGATATTTCATCTTGATCGCAAAGGACTGTTGGACAGTCAATTGCTTACTGGAAGTAGTACAAGTAGTCTTCCGACACCCCTCTGGGATGACGATCGACTCCCAGCAGCAACAACAGCAGCAGTAGGCGTTACACTCAAGGATCCATCGGAGGAATCCCAGTTAGGAGAGGACTCGTCAGACTTGCCAGTGACATGGCCTGCAGGACTATTAGCGTTCCTGTCTAAGGAGGAAATTGATATTGAGGGGGTTGGTGGTGTGGTTTGCAGGAGCTTGGGTACAAGAGGAAGAAGGGATTTAGCTGTCAGTGGACTGCTTCCGCTGTCACCCAAAGTTTTTGAACTTGTCAATTACTTCTGATGAATGCCCTCCAGGTGATGTATAAGGGAGGATGTTCCTAGGTGGTTAACGTCCTTACCCCTACTTATTACAGCTTGACAAAGGCAACACACGGCTTGACACCAGTTGTCTGCATTTCTGTTGAAATAATTCCACACCGAAGAGGTGATTTTTTTTTTGTATTTTGACCAGGCATGTCAATGGCCTTATTCATCCCATGGACAACAGGTGTCTCCCCGGGTGCCTGACTTAAACAAACCACCTCTCCATCAGAATCCTCCTTGTCAATTTCCTCCTCAGCGCCAGCAACACCCATATCCTCATCCTGGTGTACTTCAATAGTGACATCTTCAATTTGAATATCAGGAACTGGACTGTGGGTACTCCTTCCAGCACTTGCAGGGGGCGTGCAAATGGTGGTAGGAGCCACCTCTTCCCGTCCAGTGTTGGTGAGGTCAGGCATCGCAACCGACACAATTGGACTCTCCTTGGGGATTTGTGATTTAGAAGAACGCACAGTTCTTTGCTGTGCTCTTGCCAGCTTAACTCTTTTCATTTTTCTAGCGGGAGGATGAGTGCTTCCATCCTCATGTGAAGCTGAACCACTAGCCATGAACATAGGCCAGGGCCTCAGCCGTTCCTTGCCACTCCGTGTCACAAATGGCATATTGGCAAGTTTACGCTTCTCCTCAGACGCTTTTAATTTAGATTTTTGGGTCATTTTACTGAACTTTTTTGGGGGGGATTTTACATGCTCTCTACTATGACATTGGGCATCGGCCTTGGCAGACAACGTTGATGGCATTTCATCATCTCTGCCATGACTAGTGGCAGCAGCTTCAGCACTAGGTGGAAGTGGATCTTGATCTTTCCCTATTTTAACCCTCCACATTTTTGTTCTCCATTTTTTAATGTGTGGAATTATATGCCAGTAATATATCTGGAATGACGGCAGTAATGTCTGGAATTAGATACCACTAGATAGATACCAGATACCACTGTGACTGGAATGATGATGACCTATGCACAGTGACAGGACACTACCACAGCACTCTACAGCAGCAAGATGCAGCACAAGACACTGGACTTTTAGTCACCACAATGCAGCACTGATTCTGAGCACAGATATTGAGCACTGTTCAGGATACTAGAACTGACACTGGGCAGCGAGAACAGCACTGGACTACTGTACTGTACTACTATATACTTGTCACCACAATGCAGCAATGATAATAATGAGCACAGATATTGAGCACTGTTCAGGATAATAGAACTGACACTGGGCAGCAAGAACAGCACTGGACTACTGTACTGTACTACTATATACTGGTCAGTGGTCACCACAATGCAGCAATGATAATAATGAGCACAGATATTGAGCACTGTTCAGGAGAATAGAAATGACACTGGGCAGGGAGAACAGCACTGGACTACTGTACTGTACTACTATATACTGGTCACCACAATGCAGCAATGATAATAATGAGCACAGATATTGAGCACTGTTCAGGATAATAGAAATGACACTGGGCAGCGAGAACAGCACTGGACTACTGTACTGTACTACTATATACTGGTCACCACAATGCAGCAATGATAATAATGAGCACAGATATTGAGCACTGTTCAGGATAATAGAGCTGACACTGGGCAGCGAGAACAGCACTGGACTACTGTACTGTACTACTATATACTGGTCACCACAATGCAGCAATGATAATAATGAGCACAGATATTGAGCACTGTTCAGGATAATAGAACTGACACGAAGCAGCAAAATACAGCAATGGACTACTGTACTGTACTACTATATATTGGTCACCACAATGCAGCACTGATACTGAGCACAGGTATTGAGCTGATATTTAGCTGATATTGGGCTATTTGGGCAGAGAACGTAGCCACATCCTCTCCGCTCAATCTACAATGCATGAGTGAAAATGGCGACGACGCGCGGCTCTTTATACGGAATCTGAATCTCACGAGAATCCGACAGCGGGATGATGACGTTTTCCCCCGTTCGGGTTTTGCGAGTAAGGCGGGAAGAACCAAGGCTGCCTCAGACCCGTGTAAACCACGTGAAGTTCGGGGGGGTTCGGATCTCGATGAACCAAACCCGCTCATCTCTATGCAATAGGGGCTAGGTCGGTATCGCAAGTACATAATGACTGTGCTTGCGATACTGACTATGTACGATTTTAGCTAAGTGTCAATTTTGATTATCTTTTCTACGAGATAGTCAAAATTGACTTTCCTGCACAGTCTATCTAGGCTTGCGATGCCGACCGCAGAGGACCGCGCATCAGCATCGCATCGGGATCGCAAGGTGGCTTTCACCTTGCGATCTGCACTAACTTTCTTACGATTTTGACTATATAGTCAAAATTGTAAGAAAAAAATCTCACCGCATGTACACACCAATAGGCTGGTACTTTATCTCTGTGTACTTTATCTCCATCCAAGGTTTAGTAAATAGACCCCTAAGTACCCAGTCTTTGCAGCCGCAGTTTTCCAGTATCCAGTTTCCACAGTCTAAGTCTTTCAGCCTCGATTTCCAAGTATCCAGCGTTCACAGTCTGAATTTCCAAGCCAAAGTTGTCAAGATTCCAGTTTCCATGAGTCTCTCGCTACTGCATTTAGGGGCTAATTTAGTAAGCCCTACAAAAGTGCGGAAATTGCTATTTGGTGATTTCCGCACTTCTGCACATGCACACACTGTGGTGCACGCATGCACGAGGTCTTAAACCATGATCGCACGTGATCACTGTGATTGCACACGGCGGGCTTTAATGATGGGGCGTTGACGCGCATTTTGTGCTCCATTTTGGGGCACGGTCCGAACAACAGAGGCGTGTCTGAGAGGTTTGTGGGGGCAGGCCGCGATGGCTGCATGACGTCACATGCAGCAGCTGCAAGCCTAAATATGGTGGGTAGCTGTCTGCCTTCGCAGCTAGGCTGCGTAGCCAGGGGGCAACCCTAAACATGCGAGAGGATCACTGTCTTGTGATGTGCTCCCATGTTTGCATGACTACTCAATAATAGTGTTAATCGAGATCAGGAAGGGCAAAGAGCAAAATATAATGAGATTTATAAACCACAATTGCAACAAATATATATATATATATATATATATATATATATATATATGTCGGGCAAAAAAACAACCCCAAAACCATCATATATAGAAAAGCTGTACTTGATACATACTTCACACATCCACACCACATTTTAATATTATATATCAAAATATCTTATGAGCTCAGTTCTGTCAGCTTGCTGAGTAAGGAGACTCTAACCATTTACCCATATACTAAATTACTTTTTTTCAGCCTTCCTTGCCAGGTATACAAATTTCTCATGTGTTGCCATTTTGTTAACTAGGAAGGATATTCTGGACTTTAATCCTGGGGCTTCACCAGCAAGTCAGGGTCTGGCGATACAGACCTTAGCTAGAAAACACAAGTTTATTCTATAGCATCTGCCAGGAGTATCAAGAGTCTCCTCCTCCATAGCCGACAGAACAAATATCCGTAGGCGTGAAGACCAGTTCTCACCAAGGCATTTATAACACCACTCCAAAATGCTGCTACTAGGGGTCATAGCCAAATCATGTGCCAAAAATTGGCATCCAGAGTTCCACACTTTGAATATTTTGCGGTGTGGCTACCACCAATATGAAACATTTTTATTGGGGTCATATACACTCTATGAATTATAAATAATTCTATTTGCTTGTATCTAATGGTGGTAGTGGAAAACCAAGCAGATCCTAAGGCGCATGCCCATGCCTCATCCGTAATTGGGCCCAAATCTGCTTCCCATTTACTCTCAAGGGAAGACATTGGATCCAGTGGCGTAACTCCCGGAGGCAATGGAGACATTGGCCTCCGGGCGTTAGCTGTCAGGGAGGGCACATAGCAACAGGCACAGGGCCCCAGGGATTATAGATAAATCAATCAATAAGCTGCTGCTTGGGCCCTGCTCCTTGCTGATCCATCGGTAATGGCTGACTACTTCTGCAGTGAGCGGCAGCGCAACTGTCCCTTCTAGAGTTGTGATAGTCAACTCTGTGCCACTGTGTGTATCTCAACCAAGGCCGAGTCCGCTCAAAAGCAGTGGCCCAAGTGACAGAAAGGAAAGGGGAGCGGGCCGCGGCAACAGCATCATCGCGTCTTCAAATGAAGTCAGCGTTGCAACTGTTAGTCATCTCTCCGGTTGTGCTACTGTCTACTGTCCACGCTGGAAGCTGGTAGGAAAGCATTGGAGCATCTGTGTGTGGGTTTACCTCTTACCACTGGAGCCAGCGACAGCGAGCATAGCAAGTACAGTATGTTGTTAAACTAAAAGTAGTAGATCCTGGACACACACACACACTGTGTATATATTAGTGATGAGCGGGTTCGGTTCCTCGGAAACCGAACCGCCCCGAACTTCACCCATTTTACACGGGTCCGTGGCATACTCGGATTCTACCATATGGCTCGGTTAACCCGAGCGCGCCCGAACGTCATCATCCCGCTGTCGGATTCTCGCAAGATTCGGATTCTATATAAGCAGCCGCGCGTCGCCGCCATTTTCACTCGTGCATTGGAAATGCTAGGGAGAGGACGTGGCTGGCGTCCTCTCCGTTTATTAATCTTGAATTCTTGATGCAAAAATATTTGTGCTTATTGCTTAATTGTGGGGACTGGGGAGCAGCTGTATTATATAGGAGGAGTACAGTGCAGAGTTTTGCTGACAGTGACCACCAGTATATGTTGTCTGCCTGAAACACACTCCATATCTGTGCTCAGTGTGCTGCATATATCTGTGCTCACACTGCTTAATTGTGGGGACTGGGGAGCAGCTGTATTATGTAGGAGGAGTACAGTGCAGAGTTTTGCTGACAGTGACCACCAGTATACGTTGTCTGCCTCAAAAACACTCCATATCTGTGCTCAGTGTGCTGCATATATCTATGCTCACACTGCTTTATTGTGGGGACTGGGGACCACCAGTATATTATATAGGAGGAGTACAGTGCAGAGTTTTGCTGACAGTGACCACCAGTATACGTTGTCTGCCTGAAAAACACTCCATATCTGTGCTCAGTGTGCTGCATATATCTGTGCTCACACTGCTTTATTGTGGGGACGGGACCACCAGTATATTATATAGGAGGAGTACAGTGCAGAGTTTTGCTGACAGTGACCACCAGTATACGTTGTCTGCCTGAAAAACACTCCATATCTGTGCTCAGTGTGCTGCATATATCTGTGCTCACACTGCTTTATTGTGGGGACTGGGGACCACCAGTATATTTTATAGGAGTACAGTGCAGAGTTTTGCTGACCAGTGACCACCAGTATACGTTGTCTGCCTGAAAAACACTCCATATCTGTGCTCAGTGTGCTGCATATATCTGTGCTCACACTGCTTTATTGTGGGGACTGGGGACCAGCAGTATTATATAGGAGGAGTACAGTGCAGAGTTTTGCTGACAGTGACCACCAGTATACGCTGTCTGCCTGAAAAACAGTCCATATCTGTGCTCAGTGTGCTGCATATATCTGTGCTTACACTGCTTTATTGTGGGGACTGGGCACCACCAGTATATTATATAGGAGGAGTACAGTGCAGAGTTTTGCTGACAAGTGACCACCAGTATACGTTGTCTGCATGAAAAACACTCCATATCTGTGCTCAGTGTGCTGCATATATCTGTGCTCACACTGCTTTATTGTGGGGACTGGGGACCAGCAGCATTATATAGGAGGAGTACAGTGCAGAGTTTTGCTGACAGTGACCACCAGTATATATAGCAGTACGGTACGGAAGGCCACTGCTCTACCTACCTCTGTGTTGTCAAATATACTATCCATCTAGATTCTATACCTGTGGTGCATTTTAGTTTTGCAGTTTGCTGACAGGGGTGTCGTACGGTATGCCGGCGCTCCTGCTCCCAGCGCCCTGCATACCGGCGCCGGGAGCCCGACCGCCGGCATACCAACAGCGTGGAGAGCGCAAAGGAGCCCCTTGCGGGCTCGCTGCGCTCGCCACACTGCCACACTATTTTATTCTCCCTCCAGGGGGGTCGTCGACCCCCACGAGGGAAAATAGTTGTCGGTATGCCGGGTGTCGGGATTCCGGCGCCGGTATACTGTGCGCCGGGATCCCGACATTCGGCATACAGAAGACCACCCACTGACAGTGACAACCATTATATATAGCAGTACGGTACGGAAGGCCACTGCTCTACCTACCTCTGTGTCGTCAAGGTTACTATTCATCTAGATTCTATACCTGTGGTGCATTTTAGTTTTGCAGTTTGCTGACAGTGACCACCAGTATATATAGCAGTACGGTACGGAAGGCCACTGCTCTACCTACCTCTGTGTCGTCAAGTATACTATCCATCCATACCTGTGGTGCATTTCAGTTGTGCGCAGTATATTTAGTAGTAGGCCATTGCTATTGATACTGGCATATAATTCCACACATTAAAAAATGGAGAACAAAAATGTGGAGGTTAAAATAGGGAAAGATCAAGATCCACTTCCACCTCATGCTGAAGCTGCTGCCACTAGTCATGGCCGAGACGATGAAATGCCATCAACGTCGTCTGCCAAGGCCGATGCCCAATGTCATAGTAGAGAGCATGTAAAATAAAAAATAAAAAGTTCAGTAAAATGACCCAAAAATCAAAATTGAAAGCGTCTGATGAGAAGCGTAAACTTGCCAATATGCCATTTACGACACGGAGTGGCAAGGAACGGCTGAGGCCCTGGCCTATGTTCATGGCTAGTGGTTCAGATTCACATGAGGATGGAAGCACTCATCCTCTCGCTAGAAAAATGAAAAGACTTAAGCTGGCAAAAGCATAGCAAAGAACTGTGCGTTTTTCTAAATCACAAATCCCCAAGGAGAGTCCAATTGTGTCGGTTGCGATGCCTGACCTTCTCAAGTCAACACTGGACGGGAAGAGCTTGCGCCTTCCACCATTTGCACGCCCCCTGCAAGTGCTGGAAGGAGCACCCGCAGTCCAGTTCCTGATAGTCAAATTGAAGATGTCACTGTTGAAGTACACCAGGATGAGGATATGGGTGTTGCTGGCGCTGGGGAGGAAATTGACAAGGAGGATTCTGATGGTGAGGTGGTTTGTTTAAGTCAGGCACCCGGGGAGACACCTGTTGTCCGTGGGACGAATATGGCTATTGACATGCCTGGTCAAAATACCAAAAAAAATCACCTCTTCGGTGGGGAATTATTTCAACACAAATGCGGACAACAGGTGTCAAGCCGTGTGTTGCCTTTGTCAAGCTGTAATAAGTAGGGGTAAGGACGTTAACCACCTAGGAACATCCTCCCTTATACGTCACCTGGTCCGCATTCATCAGAAGTCAGTGACAAGTTCAAAAACTTTGGATGACAGCGGAAGCAGTCCACTGACCACTAAATCCCTTCCTCTTGTAACCAAGCTCCTGCAAACCACACCACCAACTCCCTCAGTGTCAATTTCCTCCTTACACAGGAAAGCCAATAGCCCTGCAGGCCATGTCACTGGCAAGTCTGACGAGTCCTCTCCTGCCTGGGATTCCTCCGATGCATCCTTGAGTGTAACTACTGCTGCTGGTGCTGCTGTTGTTGCTGCTGGGAGTCGATCATCATCCCAGAGGGGAAGTCGGAAGACCACTTGTACTACTACCAGTAAGCAATTGACTGTCCAACAGTCCTTTGCAAGGAAGATGAAATATCACAGCAGTCATCCTGCTGCAAAGCGGATAACTCAGGTCTTGTCAGCCTGGGTGGTGAGAAACGTGGTTCCGGTATCCACCGTTAATTCAGAGGCAACTAGAGACTTGTTTGAGGTAGTGTGTCTCCGGTACCAAATACCATATAGGTTCCATTTCTCTAGGCAGGCGATACCGAAAATGTACACAGACCTCAGAAAAAGAGTCACCAGTGTCCTAAAAAATGCAGTTGTACCCAATGTCCACTTAACCACGGACATGTGGACAAGTGGAGCAGGGCAGACTCAGGACTATATGACTGTGACAGCCCACTGGGTACATGTATTGCCTCCCGCAGCAAGAACAGCAGCGGCGGCACCAGTAGCAGCATCTCGCAAACGCCAACTCGTTCCTAGGCAGGCTACGCTTTGTATCACCGCTTTCCATAAGAGGCACACAGCTGACAACCTCTTACGGAAACTGAGGAACATCATCGCAGAATGGCTTACCCCAATTGGACACTCCTGGGGATTTGTGACATCGGACAATGCCACCAATATTGTGCGTGCATTACATCTGGGCAAATTCCAGCACGTCCCATGTTTTGCACACACATTGAATTTGGTGGTTCAGAATTATTTAAAAAACGACAGGGGTGTGCAAGAGATGCTGTCGGTGGCCCGAAGAATTGCGGGCCACTTTCGGCATTTAGCCACCGCGTGCCGAAGACTGGAGCACCAGCAAACAGTCCTGAACCTGCCCTGCCATCATCTGAAGCAAGAGGTGGTAACGAGGTGGAATTCAACCCTCTATATGCTTCAGAGGATGGAGGAGCAGCAAAAGGCCATTCAAGCCTATACATCTGCCCATGATATAGGCAAAGGAGGGGGAATGCACCTGACTCAAGCGCAGTGAAGAATGATTTCAACTTTGTGCAAGGTTCTGCAACCCTTTGAACTTGCCACACGTGAAGTCATTTCAGACACTGCCAGCCTGAGTCAGGTCTTTCCCCTCATCAGGCTTTTGCAGAAGAAGCTGGAGACATTGAAGGAGGAGCTAAAACAGAGCTATTCCGCTAGGCATGTGGGACTTATGGATGGAGCCCTTAATTCGCTTAACCAGGATTCACGGGTGGTCAATCTGTTGAAATCAGAGCACTACATTTTGGCCACCGTGCTCGATCATAGATTTAAAACCTACGTTGTATCTCTCTTTCCGGCAGACACAAGTCTGCAGAGGTTCAAAGACCTGCTGGTGAGAAAATTGTCAAGTCAAGCGGAACGTGACCTGTCAACAGCTCCTCCTTCACATTCTCCCGCAACTGGGGGTGCGAGGAAAAGGCTAAGAATTCCGAACCCACCCGCTGGCGGTGATGCAGGGCAGTCTGGAGCGAGTGCTGACATCTGGTCCAGACTGAAGGACCTGGCAACGATTACTGACATGTCGTTTACTGTCACTGCATATGATTCTGTCACCATTGAAAGATGGTGGAGGATTATATGAGTGACCGCATCCAAGTAGGCACGTCAGAGAGTCCGTACGTATACTGGCAGGAAAAAGAGGCAATTTGGAGGCCCTTGCACAAACTGGCTTTATTTTACCTAAGTTGCCCACCCTCCAGTGTGTACTCCGAAAGAGTGTTTAGTGCAGCCGCTCACCTTGTCAGCAATCGGCGTACGAGGTAACTTCCAGAAAATGTGGAGAAGATGATGTTCATCAAAATTAATTATAATCAATTCCTCCGTGGAGACAATCACCAGCAATTGCCTCCAGAAAGTACACAGGGACCTGAGATGGTGGATTCCAGTGGGGACGAATTAATAATCTGTGAGGAGGGGGATGTACACAGTGAAAGGGGTGAGGAATCGGAGGATGATGATGAGGTGGACATCTTGCCTCTGTAGAGCCAGTTTGTGCAAGGAGAGATTGATTGCTTCTTTTTTGGTGGGGGCCCAAACCATCCAGTCATTTCAGTCACAGTCATGTTGCAGACCCTGTCGCTGAAATGATGGGTTCGTTAAAGTGTGCATGTCCTGTTTATACAACATAAGGGTGGGTGGGAGGGCCCAAGGACAATTCCATCTTGCACCTCTTTTTTCTTTCATTTCTCTTTGCATCATGTGCTGTTTGGGGACAATTATTTTGAAGTGCCATCCTGCCTGACACTGCAGTGCCACTCCTAGATGGGCCAGGTGTTTGTGTCGGCCACTTGTGTCGCTTAGCTTAGTCACACAGCGACCTTGGTGCGCCTCTTTTTTTCTTTGCATCATGTGCTGTTTGGGGACAATTTTTTTGAAGTGCCATCCTGCCTGACACTGCAGTGCCACTCCTAGCTGGGCCAGGTGTTTGTGTCGGCCACTTGTGTCGCTTAGCTTAGTCACACAGCGACCTTGGTGCACCTCTTTTTTTCTTTGCATCATGTGCTGTCTGGGGACAATTTTTTGAAGTGCCATCCTGTCTGACACTGCAGTGCCACTCCTAGATGGGCCAGGTGTTTGTGTCGGCCACTTGTGTCGCTTAGCTTAGTCACACAGCGACCTTGGTGCGCCTCTTTTTTTCTTTGCATCATGTGCTGTTTGGGGACGATTTTTTTGAAGTGCCATCCTGTCTGACACTGCAGTGCCACTCCTAGATGGGCCAGGTGTTTGTGTCGGCCACTTGTGTCGCTTAGCTTAGTCACACAGTGACCTTGGTGCGCCTCTTTTTTTCTTTGCATCATGTGCTGTTTGGGGACAATTTTTTTGAAGTGCCATCCTGCCTGACACTGCAGTGCCACTCCTAGATGGGCCAGGTGTTTGTGTCGGCCACTTGTGTCGCTTAGCTTAGCCATCCAGCGACCTCGTTGCAAATTTTAGGACTAAAAATAATATTGTGAGGTGTGAGGTGTTCAGAATAGACTGAAAATGAGTGTAAATTATGGTTATTGAGGTTAATAATACTATGGGATCAAAATGACCCCCAATTTCTATGATTTATGCTGTTTTTGAGGGTTTTTTTGTACAAAAACACCCAAATCCAAAACACAGCCGAATCCGACAAAAAATTTTCAGGGAGGTTTTGCCAAAACGCGTCCGAATCCAAAACACGGCCGCGGATCCGAATCCAAAACCAAAACCCGAAAAATTTCCGGTGCACATCACTAGTATATATTGTAACAGGAGACTTGCTAGAATGTGCTCTGCTACAAAAATCCACCAACGACCGACTCCAGGCTTGTGCAAAAACAACAAATACCTTTTATTCAGGTAGCTCATAAACAAAGAAATACATAAAACAAAGATCACTGTCTTTAGTATAAACTATCAGGGAGGTTAGGCCATTGGCGGATCCAGGAAGGGGGGGGTGTGCACTCGGGCCCGTGCCCCCCCTATCGTTACCCAGGAATTGACGTTGGGCACAAAACATAAAAAAACACCGGGTCTAGACTCCCTCAGGGCGCGCTGTGAGCCACAGCGCTGTCCTGTCCTGCGCTGTCAATCAGTCCGGTGGGAGGGACGGAACGGAGGGAGGAACTTGGAAGAGGCGGAGACCATGAACAGTGTGATCTCCCGCCCTCCCCTCCTCCTCTGCTCCGCATGCTCTCCCCCCCACAATGAACTCCGCTGCTGTACCTGAGGTGGGGGCAGTTTGGTCCCTGGTCCCCCGGCTGGATGCCGCCGCTCTCCCCGCTGATTCCACTCTTCTTCCTCCTCAAGCATGCGGCCGCCCCCTCCGCGTTTTCCGCTCCCCCCTGGCCGCATCCTGTGACTCCATGCTGGCGGCGTTGTGGCCTCATGCGAATCGGACTATACCTCCCGGCCTGACAGCGCTGCTGCTCACAGTTTCCATGGTAAGCGGTGGGGGCCTGGTCCCTGGAGGGAGTTATTTGGTGGGGTTTCTGGCTGCATTCTCTCCTGCCTCTCTGTCCCTACCCCCTTAGTGCCTCTGTCCCTACCCCCTGGTGCCTCTGTCCTTACCCCCTGGTGCCTCCGTCCCGTCCCTACCTACTGGTGCCTCTGTCCCTACCCCCTGGTGCCTCTGTCCCTACCCCCTGGTGCCTCTGTCCTTACCCCCTGGTGCCTCTGTCCTTACCCCCTGGTGCCTCTGTCCCTACCCCCTGGAGCCTCTGTCCCTACCCCCTGCTGCCTCCGTCCCTACCCTCTGCCGACTCCGTCCCTACCCCCTGCCGCCTCCGTCCCTACCCCCTGCTGCCTCCGTCCCTACCCCCTGGTGCCGGCTCCGTCCCTACCCCCTGGTGCCTCTGTCCCTACTCCTTGCTACCTTTGTCCCTACCCCCTGGTGCTTCTCTCTGTCCCTACCCCCTGGTGCCTCTCTTTGTACCTATTCCCTGGTGCCTCTGTCCCTACCCCCTGGTGCCTCTGTCCCTACTCCTTGCTCTCTCTGTCCCTATTCCCTGGTGCCTCTCTCTTTCCCTGCTACCTCTGTCCCTATTCCCTGGTGCCTCTCTCTGTCCATACTCCCTGCTACCTCTGTCGCTACTCCCTAGTACCATATAAAACGTGTATAATATGCTCTACCTGGCGCAATGTGTATAGAACACTAACTGGTGCAGTGTGTATAACGTGTTCTACCTGGCGCAATCTATATAACGTGTTCTACCTGGCGCGATCTATATAACGTGCTCTACCTGGCGCAATCTGTATAACGTGTTCTACCTGGCGCTGTGTGTGTAACGTGCTCTACCTGGCGCAGTGTGTATAACGTGCTCTACCTGGCGCAGTGTGTATAACGTGCTCTACCTGGTGCAGTGTGTGTAACGTGCTCTACCTGGCGCAGTGTGTGTAACGTGCTCTACCTGGCGCAGTGTGTATAACGTGCTCTACCTGGTGCAATCTGTAGAGCATGCTCTACCTGGTGCAGTGTGTATAACGTGTTGTAACTGGCGCAATCTGTATAACGTGTTCTACCTGGCTCTGTCTGTATAACGTGTTCTACCTGGCGCAATCTGTATAGCGTGCTCTACCTGGTGCAGTGTGTATAACGTGTTGTAACTGACGCAGTGTGTATAACGTGCTCTACCTGGCGCAGTGTGTATAACGTGCTCTACCTGGCACAGTGTGTATAACGTGTTCTACTTGGTGCAATGTGTGTAACGTGCTCTACCTGGCGCAGTTTGTGTAATGTGCTCAACCTGGTGAAGTGTGTGTAACGTGCTCTACCTGGCGCAGTGTGTGTAACGTGCTCTACCTGGCGCAGTGTGTATAACGTGCTCTACCTGGCGCAGTGTGTATAACGTGCTCTACCTGGTGCATTGTGTATAACGTGTTCTACCTGGCGCAATGTGTATAGGGTGTTCTAACTGGTGCAATGTGTGTAACGTGCTCTACCTGGAGCAATGTGTATATAACGTGCTCTACCTGTGTGGTGTAATGTGAATTGGTACTGTTATGTGGCCATGCTCTTTCCCCATGAAGCCACACCCCTACATTTTTGGTGCGCGCCCTTGGCGCGCACTGTCCTTGGTTTAAAGTACGGCAGAGGGAGCACCAATTTACTTTCTGCCAAAGGGCACTGAAATGTCTAGTTACAGCTCTGGGGCAGAGTGTCCTGTATTTTACACAGCCCAGCAGCATTGTCACCCCCTCCTCCCCCTTGCAATACTTTTGTAGTGTCGAAATCAAGTCTGTTTTTATATTTGAATAATTAATAAGATTAATATGAACCTTCATTCCGATGGGACCCAGAAAAGGACAGATAGGACCCCAATTTTTAAAAGTGAGGGGTCCGTGGGACCCACTTTTTTTTGGGCTCAGCGCGATCACTGACACTTCTTTTTTTTTTCAAAAGGAGAACCACACTCCTTATCTGGGAGCATGCGTGCCTTAGGTGCATGTAAATATAACTATTACCGTTCCCCTATCATGGTGCCCCCCCTTTCATTTTCTTCTGGATCCGCCCCTGGGTTAGGCCCTGCCTCACTCCCCCTTACTTAATAAGGAACCCTTCAGGTCCCGGCATCCTGACACTAGTGGCCCAGCCCTCCGGATCCCACTGTCTCTAGCAGGCCTATCATCTGGACAACTAACTGCCTTCAGGAGCCCTGACTCATGGGAGAGACTCTGCTTTAAACCCAGCACCCAGGTGCTGGCTGAAAAAGCAGCTTCTTGGGCTAAGAAGCCTATAGGACCCTGTGTATAGCTTACAGGTGGAGAAAGTACCTCTCCTGCCACAATATATATATATATATATATATATATATATATATACATATTACACACTATGGGGTATATTTACTAAAATTCGTATTTTTCAGAATGAGGTTAAAGTTCAAACACGAATGACATCGAAAGTGTAAATTTGCAACTTTTTGAATTTATTACGACTAATTTACTAAGCTGTCGTATGCTGCATTTTCGTGTTTTCCGATGTCGATGTCATTCGTATTTTTTGGCAGTGTTTTACGGGAGTGAATAGTAAAACACTGCCAACATTAACACAATGAATCTTGGCCGGATCTGTGAGATCCGTGCAGGGCTTCATTGTGCACCTTTCGTAAAAAAAAAATTTGTTAAAAAGCAAAAAAAAAAAAAAATGCGTGGGGTCCCCCCCCTCTTTGAGTTGGTCCTGGTTCACAAAATATGGGGAAAAAAATGACAGGGGTTCCCCCATATTTCATAAACCAGCACCGGGCTCTGCGCCTGGTCCTGGTTCCAAAAATACAGGGGACAAAAAGCGTAGGGGGTCCCCCGTATTTTTGAAACCAGCACCGGGCTCCACTAGCCAGGTACATAATGCCACAGCCGGGGGACACTTTTATACTGGTCCCGGCGGCCCTGGCATTACATACCCAACTAGTCACCCCTGGCCGGGGTACCCTGGAGGAGTGGGAACCCCTTAAATCAAGGGGTCCCCCCCCTCCAGCCACCCAAGGGCCAGGGGGGGGGGGCGGATGGGGGGCTGATAGCCTTTTGAAAAAAATGTGAATATTGTTTTTAGTAGCAGTACTACAAGTCCCAGCAAGCCTCCCCTGCAAGCTGGTACTTGGAGAACCAGAAGTACCAGCATGCGGTGGAAACCCGGGCCCGCTGGTACCTGTAGTAATACTACTAAAAAAATACCCCAATAAAAACAGGACACACACACCGTGACAGTATAAGTTTATTACATACATGCACACCTCCAAACATACATACTTACCTATGTTCCCACGAGGCTCAGTCCTCTTCTCCATGTAGAATCCTTGGGGTACCTGTGCAAAAATTATACTCACATAATCCAGGGTTTCTTGTTTTCTTTGTATAATCCACGTACTTGGCAAAACAAAAAAACGGAAACCCGACCACGCACTGAAAGGGGTCCCATGTTGACACATGGGACCCCTTTCCCCAACTGCCAGGACCCCCCCTGACTCCTGTCAAAGAGGGTCCCTTCAGCCAATCAGGGAGCGCCACGTCGTGGCACTCTCTTGATTGGCTGTGTGCTCCTGTAGTGTCTGTCAGGCAGCACACGGCAGAGATACAATGTAGCGCCTATGTGCTCCATTGTATCCAATGGTGGGAACTTTGCGGTCAGCGGTGAGGTTACTTTCGGTCAACCGCTGACCGCAAAGTTCCCACCATTGGATACAATGGAGCGCATAGGCGCTACATTGAATCTTCACTGCACAGCCTCACTGACACTACAGGAGGTCACAGCCAATCAGGAGGGTGCCACGACGTTGCGCTCCATGATTGGCTGAAGGGACCCTCTTTGATAGGAGTCAGGGGGGGTCCCTGCAGACGGGGAAAGGGGTCCCATGTGTAAACATGGGTCCCCTTTCAGTGCGTGGATCGGGTATGCGGTTTGTTTTTTTGCCAAGTACGTGGATTATAAAAAAAGAACAGGACACACTGGATGTAGGTGAGTATAATTTTATTTTCAGGTACCCTGGAATCGACGTAGAGACGTGGGCCGAGTCGGCAGCTGAACATAGGTAAGTATGTGTGTGTCGGAATGTATGTAATAAAGTTGTACTTTCAAGGTGTGTGTGTACTGTTTTTATTTGGGTATTTTCTTTGCAGAAGAACTATAGGTACCTGCGGGCCCGTTTAACCCCCGCATGCTGGTACTTGTGGTTCTCCAAGTACCAGCTTGCGGGGGAGGCTTGCAGGGACTTGTAGTTCTTGTGCAAAAAACAATATTCTTTTATTTTACACTTGGCTATCAGCCCCCCATCCGCAGCCCATGGATGGGGGGGACAGCCTCGGGCTTCACCCCTGGCCCTTGGGTGGCTGGAGGGGGGGACCCCTTGCTTTAAGGGGTTCCCACTCCTCCAGGGTACCCCGGCCAGGGGTGACTAGTTAGTGATTTAATGCCAGGGCCGCAGGGACCTATATAAAAGTGTCCCCCAGCTGTGGCATTATCTCTCTGACTAGTGGAGCCCGGTGCTGGTTTCAAAAATACGGGGGACCCCTACGCTTTTTGTCCCCCGTATTTTTTGCACCAGGACCAGGCGCAGAGCCCGGTGCTGGTTGTTTAAATATGGGGGAACCCCAGTAATTTTTCCCCGCATATTTTCAACCAGGACTGGCTCAAAGAGCCAGAGGCTGGTTTTGCTTAGGAGGGGGGACCCCACGCATTTTTTTTTACAACTTTTACACTATTTTCCAACCCTTCCCACTGATAACCATGCACGGATCTCATGGATCCATGCATGCCTAATGCCTATCAGAACACGGTAAAAAAAGCAGGTCTGTTTTGAAACTGCTTTTTTTTACGATTTGTATTTTTTCACGGCAGTGTTTGGCTATTGCCGGCAGTGTTTGTGAAATACACTTTTTAGTATATTACCGAGTTATATAAAAAAAACAGTCGTATTTGACTGATGGTGTATTCATTCGTATTTTTTTTCTTTGACTTCCAAAAAAATACGAATGCCCTCATCAGAGTCGGCCATAGGCATAGGCAAACTAGGCAATTGCCTAGGGCATTTGATATGCCTAGGGGCATCAGCAGCTTCTGCTGATTAAAATGATATGCGGCATGCCTATATTCTGTGTGTAGCATTTCATATGCAGATACAGCCACATTCTCACACAGTATATAGGCATGATGCATATCAGTTTAATCAGCAGAAGCTGCTTGTGCATCCTAGCCACATAGCAATGCAAATAAGATGCATTTTCATTAAAAAAAGTGCCCGACGTTAGCATTGATGCAAGATTTGTGAGAACACATCTGTATCCAAGCAGAGGCAGAGGTCACAGTGTTAGTGGAAGTGTGAGTGCTGTGTGCATGTGAGTGGGTTGGTTGTGCAGTAGTGTTCGGAATATGTGTAAGGAGCATTATGTGTGTCATGTAAAAATGCATTAATAATGTGCAACATATGTGTAAAGGGCCACTATGTGTGTCATTATGTGTATAAGGGCATTAATAATGTGCAGCATATGAGTAACAGGGTACTACTGTATGTGTGTCATTATGTGTATATGGCCACTAATTATGTGCAGCAAATGTGTAGGGGGCACTATGTGTGTCATTATTAGTGATGAGCCGAACTTCACCTTGTTTACACGGGTCCGAGGCAGGTCAGAAGAACCTTCCCGCCTTGCTCGGCTAACCCGAGCGCGCCCGAACGTCATCATCCCGCTGTCGGATTCTCGCGAGATTCGGATTCTATATAAGCAGCCGCACGTCGCCGCCATTTTCTCACTCGTGCATTGGAGATGATAGGGAGAGGACGTGGCTGGCGTCCTCTCCGTTTATTGTAGAACTAGAAGTTGATTGGTTTATTGCTTTTGCTTAATTGTGGGGAGGATTGGGGAGCAGCTGTTAGGAGGAGTACAGTGCAGAGTTTTGCTGATAAGTGACCACCAGTTTTTATCCGTTCTCTGCCTGAAAAAAACGCTCCATACCATATCTGTGCTCAGTGTGCTGCATAATATATCTGTGCTGAGTGCTCACTGCTCACACTGCTTAATTGTGGGGACTGGGGAGCAGCTATAGCAGGAGTACAGTGCAGAGTTTTGCTGACAGTGACCACCAGTATACGTTGTCTGCCTGAAGAAAAACACTCCATATCTGTGCTCAGTGTGCTGCTTTATTGTGGGGACTGGGGACCACCAGTATAATTAATATTATATAGGAGGAGTACAGTGCAGAGTGCACTGCTGTACCTACCTCTGTGTCGTCATCCATTAAGTATACTATCCATCTACATTCTATACCTGTGGTGCATTTTAGTTTTGCAGTTTGCTGACAGTGTCCACCAGTATACTATATATAGCAGTACGGTAGGCCACTGCTGTACCTACCTCTGTGTCGTCACTCGTCATCCATTAAGTATACTATCCATCTACATTCTATACCTGTGGTGCATTTTAGACAGTTTTGCAGTTTGCTGACAGTGTCCACCAGTATACTATATATATACTTATAGCAGTACGGTAGGCCACTGCTGTACCTACCTCTGTGTCGTCACTCGTCATCCATTAAGTATACTATCCATCTACATTCTATACCTGTGGTGCATTTTAGACAGTTTTGCAGTTTGCTGACAGTGTCCACCAGTTTATTATATATATACTTATAGCAGTACGGTAGGCCACTGCTGTACCTACCTCTGTGTCGTCACTCGTCATCCATTAAGTATACTATCCATCTACATTCTATACCTGTGGTGCATTTTAGACAGTTTTGCAGTTTGCTGACAGTGTCCACCAGTTTATTATACAGGTTGAGTATCCCTTATCCAAAATGCTTGGGACCAGAGGTATTTTGGATATCGGATTTTTCCGTATTTTGGAATAATTGCATACCATAATGAGATATTATGGTGATGGGACCTAAATCTAAGTACAGAGTGCATTTATGTTTCATATACACCTTATACACACAGCCTGAAGGTAATTTTAGCCAATATTTTTTATAATATTGTACATTAAACAAAGTGTGTGTACATTCACACAATTCATTTATGTTTCATATACACCTTATACACACAGCCTGAAGGTCATTTAATACAATATTTTTAATAACTTTGTGTATTAAACAAAGTTTGTGTACATTGAGGCATCAGAAAACAAAGGTTTCACTATCTCACCCTCACTCAAAAAAGTCAGTATTTCGGAATATTCCGTATATCGGAATATTTGGATATGGGATACTCAACCTGTATATATACTTATAGCAGTACGGTAGGCCACTGCTGTACCTACCTCTGTGTCGTCACTCGTCATCCATTAAGTATACTATCCATCTACATTCTGTACCTGTGGTGCATTTTAGACAGTTTTGCAGTTTGCAGACAGTGTCCACCAGTTTATTATATATATACTTATAGCAGTACGGTAGGCCACTGCTGTACCTATCTCTGTGTCGTCACTCGTCATCCATTAAGTATACTATCCATCTACATTCTATACCTGTGGTGCATTTTAGACAGTTTTGCAGTTTGCTGACGGTGTCCACCAGTATACTATATAATATACTTATAGCAGTACGGTAAGCCACTGCTGTACCTACCTCTGTGTCGTCACTCATCATCCATTAAGTATACTATCCATCTACATTCTATACCTGTGGTGCATTTTAGACAGTTTTGCAGTTTGCTGACAGTGTCCACCAGTTTATTATATATATACTTATAGCAGTACGGTAGGCCACTGCTGTACCTACCTCTGTGTCGTCACTCGTCATCCATTAAGTATACTATCCATCTACATTCTATACCTGTGGTGCATTTTAGACAGTTTTGCAGTTTGCTGACAGTGTCCACCAGTATACTATATATATATACTTATAGCAGTACGGTAGGCCACTGCTGTACCTACCTCTGTGTCGTCACTCGTCATCCATTAAGTATACTATCCATCTACATTCTATACCTGTGGTGCATTTTAGACAGTTTTGCAGTTTGCTGACAGTGTCCACCAGTATACTATATATATACTAATAGCAGTACGGTAGGCCACTGCTGTACCTACCTCTGTGTCATCACTCGTCATCCATTAAGTATACTATCCATCTACATTCTATACCTGTGGTGCATTTTAGACAGTTTTGCAGTTTGCTGACAGTGTCCACCAGTATACTATATATATACTTATAGCAGTACGGTAGGCCACTGCTGTACCTACCTCTGTGTCGTCACTCGTCATCCATTAAGTATACTATCCATCTACATTCTATACCTGTGGTGCATTTTAGACAGTTTTGCAGTTTGCTGACAGTGTCCACCAGTATACTATATATATACTTATAGCAGTACGGTAGGCCACTGCTGTACCTACCTCTGTGTCGTCACTCGTCATCCATTAAGTATACTATCCATCTACATTCTATACCTGTGGTGCATTTTAGATAGTTTTGCAGTTTGCTGACAGTGTCCACCAGTTTATTATATATATACTTATAGCAGTACGGTAGGCCACTGCTGTACCTACCTCTGTGTCGTCACTCGTCATCCATTAAGTATACTATCCATCTACATTCTATACCTGTGGTGCATTTTAGACAGTTTTGCAGTTTGCTGACAGTGTCCACCAGTTTATTATATATATACTTATAGCAGTACGGTAGGCCCCTGCTGTACCTACCTCTGTGTCGTCACTCGTCATCCATTAAGTATACTATCCATCTACATTCTATACCTGTGGTGCATTTTAGACAGTTTTGCAGTTTGCTGACAGTGTCCACCAGTATACTATATAATATACTTATAGCAGTACGGTATGCCACTGCTGTACCTACCTCTGTGTCGTCACTCGTCATCCATTAAGTATACTATCCATCTACATTCTATACCTGTGGTGCATTTTAGACAGTTTTGCAGTTTGCTGACGGTGTCCACCAGTTTATTATATATATATACTTATAGCAGTACGGTAGGCCACTGCTGTACCTACCTCTGTGTCGTCACTCGTCATCCATTAAGTATACTATCCATCTACATTCTATACCTGTGGTGCATTTTAGACAGTTTTGCAGTTTGCTGACGGTGTCCACCAGTTTATTATATATATACTTATA
Organism: Pseudophryne corroboree; assembly: GCF_028390025.1. NCBI lineage: Eukaryota > Metazoa > Chordata > Amphibia > Anura > Myobatrachidae > Pseudophryne > Pseudophryne corroboree. Next base: position 232,830,219 of record NC_086450.1, read on the forward strand.
GCAGTACGGTAGGCCACTGCTGTACCTACCTCTGTGTCATCACTCGTCATCCATTAAGTATACTATCCATCTACATTCTATACCTGTGGTGCATTTTAGACAGTTTTGCAGTTTGCTGACGGTGTCCACCAGTTTATTATATATATACTTATAGCAGTACGGTAGGCCACTGCTGTACCTACCTCTGTGTCGTCACTCGTCATCCATTAAGTATACTATCCATCTACATTCTATACCTGTGGTGCATTTTAGACAGTTTTGCAGTTTGCTGACAGTGTCCACTAGTATACTATATATATACTTATAGCAGTACGGTAGGCCACTGCTGTACCTACCTCTGTGTTGTCACTCGTCATCCATTAAGTATACTATCCATCTACATTCTATACCTGTGGTGCATTTTAGTTTTGCGCAGTAAATATAGTAGTAGGCCATTGCTATTGATACTGGCATATAATTCCACACATTAAAAAATGGAGAACAAAAATGTGGAGGTTAAAGGGAAAGATCAAGATCCACTTGCACCTCGTGCTGAAGCTGCTGCCACTAGTCATGGCCGAGATGATGAAATGCCATCAACGTCGTCTGCCAAGGCCGATGCCCAATGTCATAGTAGAGAGCGTGTAAAATCCAAAACACAAAAGTTCAGTAAAATGACCCAAAAATCAAAATTAAAAGCGTCTGAGGAGAAGCGTAAACTTGCCAATATGCCATTTACCACACGGAGTGGCAAGGAACGGCTGAGGCCCTGGCCTATGTTCATGGCTAGTGGTTCAGCTTCACATAAGGATGGAAGCACTCATCCTCTCGCTAGAAAAAAGAAAAGACTTAAGCTGGCAAAAGCACAGCAAAGAACTGTGCGTTCTTCAAAATCACAAATCCCCAAGGAGAGTCCAATTGTGTCGGTTGCGATGCCTGACCTTCCCAACACTGGACGGGAAGAGCTTGCGCCTTCCACCATTTGCACGCCCCCTGCAAGTGCTGGAAGGAGCACCCGCAGTCCAGTTCCTGATAGTCAAATTGAAGATGTCACTGTTGAAGTACACCAGGATGAGGATATGGGTGTTGCTGGCGCTGGGGAGGAAATTGACAAGGAGGATTCTGATGGTGAGGTGGTTTGTTTAAGTCAGGCACCCGGGGAGACACCTGTTGTCCGTGGGAGGAATATGGCCATTGACATGCCTGGTCAAAATACAAAAAAAATCAGCTCTTCGGTGTGGAATTATTTCAACACAAATGCGGACAACAGGTGTCAAGCTGCGTGTTGCCTTTGTCAAGCTGTAATAAGTAGGGGTAAGGACGTTAACCACCTCGGAACATCCTCCCTTATACGTCACCTGCAGCGCATTCATCATAAGTCAGTGACAAGTTCAAAAACTTTGGGTGACAGCGGAAGCAGTCCACTGACCACTAAATCCCTTCCTCTTGTAACCATGCTCCTGTAAACCACACCACCAACTCCCTCAGTGTCAATTTCCTCCTTACCCAGGAAAGCCAATAGTCCTGCAGGCCATGTCACTGTCAAGTCTGACGAGTCCTCTACTGCCTGGGATTCCTCGGATGCATCCTTGAGTGTAATGCCTACTGCTGCTGGCGCTGCTGTTGTTGCTGCTGGGAGTCGATCGTCATCCCAGAGGGGAAGTCGGAAGACCACTTGTACTACTTCCAGTAAGCAATTGACTGTCCAACGGTCCATTGCGAGGAAGATGAAATATCACAGCAGTCATCCTGCTGCAAAGCAGATAACTCAGGCCTTGGCAGCCTGGGTGGTGAGAAACGTGGTTCCGGTATCCATCGTTAATTCAGAGGCAACTATAGACTTGATTGAGGTACTGTGTCCCCGGTACCAAATACCATCTAGGTTCCATTTCTCTAGGCAGGCGATACCGAAAATGTACACAGACCTCAGAAAAAGACTCACCAGTGTCCTAAAAAATGCAGTTGTACCCAATGTCCACTTAACCATGGACATGTGGACAAGTGGAGCAGGGCAGACTCAGGACTATATAACTGTGACAGCCCACTGGGTAGATGTATTGCCTCCCGCAGCAAGAACAGCAGCGGCGGCACCAGTAGCAGCATCTCGCAAACGCCAACTCGTTCCTAGGCAGGCTACGCTTTGTATCACCGCTTTCCATAAGAGGCACACAGCTGACAACCTCTTACGGCAACTGAGGAAGATCATCGCAGAATGGCTTACCCCAATTGGACTCTCCTGGGGATTTGTGACATCGGACAACGCCAGCAATATTGTGCGTGCATTACATGTGGGCAAATTCCAGCACGTCCCATGTTTTGCACATACATTGAATTTGGTGGTGCAGAATTATTTAAAAAACGACAGGGGCGTGCAAGAGATGCTGTCGGTGGCCCGAAGAATTGCGGGCCACTTTCGGCATTCAGGCACCACGTACAGAAGACTGGAGCACCACCAAACATTCCTGAACCTGCCCTGCCATCATCTGAAGCAAGAGGTGGTAACAAGGTGGAATTCAACCCTCTATATGCTTCAGAGGATGGAGGAGCAGCAAAAGGCCATTCAAGCCTATACATCTGCCCACAATATAGGCAAAGGAGGGGGAATGCACCTGACTCAAGCACAGTGGAGAATGATTTCAACGTTGTGCAAGGTTCTGCAACCCTTTGAACTTGCCACACGTGAAGTCAGTTCAGACACTGCCAGCCTGAGTCAGGTCATTCCCCTCATCAGGCTTTTGCAGTAGAAGCTGGAGACATTGAAGGAGGAGCTAAAACAGAGCGATTCCGCTAGGCATGTGGGACTTGTGGATGGAGCCCTTAATTCGCTTAACCAGGATTCACGGGTGGTCAATCTGTTGAAATCAGAGCACTACATTTTGGCCACCGTGCTCGATCCTAGATTTAAAACCTACGTTGTATCTCTCTTTCCAGCAGACACAAGTCTGCAGAGGTTCAAAGACCTGCTGGTGAGAAAATTGTCAAGTCAAGCGGAACGTGACCTGTCAACATCTCCTCCTTCACATTCTCCCGCAACTGGGGGTGCGAGGAAAAGGCTAAGAATTCCTAGCCCACCCGCTGGCGGTGATGCAGGGCAGTCTGGAGTGAGTGCTGACATCTGGTCCGGACTGAAGGACCTGCCAATGATTACTGACATGTCGTCTACTGTCACTGCATATGATTCTCTCACCATGGGAAGAATGGTGGAGGATTATATGAGTGACCGCATCCAAGTAGGCACGTCAGACAGTCCGTACGTATACTGGCAGGAAAAAGAGGCAATTTGGAGGCCCTTGCACAAACTGGCTTTATTCTACCTAAGTTGCCCTCCCTCCAGTGTGTACTCCGAAAGAGTGTTTAGTGCAGCCGCTCACCTTGTCAGCAATCGGCGTACGAGGTTACTTCCAGAAAATGTGGAGAAGATGATGTTCATCAAAATGAATTATAATCAATTCCTCCGTGGAGACATTCACCAGCAATTGCCTCCAGAAAGTACACAGGGACCTGAGATGGTGGATTCCAGTGGGGACGAATTAATAATCTGTGAGGAGGGGGATGTACACGGTGAAAGGGGTGAGGAATCGGAGGATGATGATGAGGTGGACATCTTGCCTCTGTAGAGCCAGTTTGTGCAAGGAGAGATTGATTGCTTCTTTTTTGGTGGGGGCCCAAACCATCCAGTCATTTCAGTCACAGTCATGTGGCAGACCCTGTCGCTGAAATGGTGGGTTCGTTAAAGTGTGCATGTCCTGTTTATACAACATAAGGGTGGGTGGGAGGGCCCAAGGACAATTCCATCTTGCACCTCTTTTTTCTTTCATTTTTCTTTGCATCATGTGCTGTTTGGGGACAATTTTTTTGAAGTGCCATCCTGCCTGACACTGCAGTGCCACTCCTAGATGGGCTAGGTGTTTGTGTCGGCCACTTGTGTCGCTTAGCTTAGTCACACAGCCACCTTGGTGCGCCTCTTTTTTTCTTTGCATCATGTGCTGTTTGGGGACAATTTTTTGGAATGGCCATCCTGTCTTGATTGACACTGCAGTGCCACTCCTAGATGGGCCAGGTGTTTGTGTCGGCCACTTGTGTCGCTTAGCTTAGTCACACAGCCACCTTGGTGCGCCTCTTTTTTTCTTTGCATCATGTGCTGTTTGGGGACAATTTTTTGGAAGGGCCATCCTGTCTTGATTGACACTGCAGTGCCACTCCTAGATGGGCCAGGTGTTTGTGTCGGCCACTTGTGTCGCTTAGCTTAGTCACACAGCCACCTTGGTGCGCCTCTTTTTTTCTTTGCATCATGTGCTGTTTGGGGACAATTTTTTGGAAGGGCCATCCTGTCTTAAATGACACTGCAGTGCCACTCCTAGATGGGCCAGGTGTTTGTGTCGGCCACTTGTGTCGCTTAGCTTAGTCACACAGCCACCTTGGTGCGCCTCTTTTTTTCTTTGCATCATGTGCTGTTTGGGGACAATTTTTTGGAAGTGTCATCCTGTCTTGATTGACACTGCAGTGCCACTCCTAGATGGGCCAGGTGTTTGTGTCGGCCACTTGTGTCGCTTAGCTTAGTCACACAGCCACCTTGGTGCGCCTCTTTTTTTATTTGCATCATGTGCTGTTTGGGGACAATTTTTTGGAAGGGCCATCCTGCCTGACACTGCAGTGCCACTCCTAGATGGGCCAGGTGTTTATGTCGGCCACTTGTGTCGCTTAGCTTAGTCACACAGCCACCTTGGTGCGCCTCTTTTTTTCTTTGCATCATGTGCTGTTTGGGGACTATTTTTTTGAAGGGCCATCCTGCCTGACACTGCAGTGCCACTCCTAGATGGGCCAGGTGTTTGTGTCGGCCACTTGTGTCGCTTAGCTTAGCCATCCAGCGACCTCGGTGCAAATTTTAGGACTAAAAATAATATTGTGAGGTGTTCAGAATAGACTGGAAATGAGTGGAAATTATGGTTATTGAGGTTAATAATACTATGGGATCAAAATGACCCCCAAATTCTATGATTTAAGCTGTTTTTTAGGGTTTTTTGAAAAAAACACCCGAATCCAAAACACACCCGAATCCGACAAAAAAAATTCGGTGAGGTTTTGCCAAAACGCATCCGAATCCAAAACACGGCCACGGAACCGAACCCAAAACCAAAACACAAAACGCGAAAAATTTCCAGTGCACATCACTAGTCATTATGTGTATAAGGGCATTAATAATGTGCGGCATATGTGTAACGGACATTATGTGTAAAAGGGTATTAATAAAGTTTGTCATAATGTGTAAGGTGCATTATGTTTATAAGGACATTAATGTGTCTCATATGTGTAAGGGGCATTACTGTGTGAAATTATGTATAAATGCATTACTAATGTGTGGCATTATGTGTATAAGGTGCTCTACTATGTGGCATTGCATATAGAAAGGGCACTACTGTGTCATCTAATGTGAATAAAGAGCAATAAGGTGTGGTGTAATGTGAGTAATGAGCAATTCAGTGTGATGTAATGTGAAAAAGGGGCTCTACTGTAAGGAGTAACGTTTATAAGGTAAAGTGATACTACTGTGGGATGTAATATGAATTATGGACACTATCGCAAGATAAAATGTGAATAAAGTTGCAGTACTGTGTGGCGTAATTGGAATTGGGGTTACTATTGTGTGGCCATGCCCCTTCCCAGCAAGAAGATGCCCCTTTTTGGGCTGTGCGTCAAATGTGCGAACTGTTCCTATTTAAAATATAGGGGGTACAAGGACTGCTATGGGTGAGGGGTGATGGTGCTGGGAAAGAGGTGCAAGGTCAGAGGCAGAACCAGCGGTGGTGCTAGGGGGCACCAGCCAAAATCTTGCCTAGGGCATCATATTGGTTAGGGCCGGCTCTGGCACTCATCACTGCCGAGATTTGAGCTTAGTAAATTCCCGAAATGACACTTTGAAGAAAAAACACCATCTCGGTCAAAATCGGGAGCTTAGTAAATATACCCCTATGTGACTGCTGTGTGATTCTGTACTGTACCTTTAAGTGCAGACTGCCGCATTGGAATTTGTACACCATACTTAGGAGGGCATCGGGGCCGCTGCTGTATATGTGACTGAGTACCGTGTCCTCTCTCTCTCTCTCTCTCTCTCTCTCTCTCTCTCTATATATATATTCTTCAGGGTCATAAAGCAGAGATCTGGCACATACTGCAAGTAAATTAACTCACTCTGTTGCCCTCTGCATAATGGAGCATTAACTCAAAACAATGATGGTGGTCCTATAATTTTTGGGATAATCCCTGAGTGCCACTGTCCCTACTTTATTATATAATATTATATTATATTTAGATAGATAGATAGATAGATAGATAGATAGATAGATAGATAGATAGATAGATAGTTAAATGGATAAAACTTATGTGACTGGTACACCTTGATTTGCTTGGCCTGATGCTCCAAGGTAAAGCTATAGTGTTGAGGGCCACAAATGCTGACTGTAGTATATGGGGGACACTGATGCTGTCTGTGGTATATTGTGGTCACTGATGCTGTCTGTGGTATATGGAGGTCCCCGATGCTGTCTGTATTATATGGCGTAGTATATTCATGTACAATCCAAGGTCGTCTTCAGTCAAGTCAGGATTCACCTGATTTTATGAAAGACTATTTTGCATTGTAAATAAATAATACTGATACTCTGTGTGCTGCAAGGCCATGCCCCCTTCACCACAAGTTCGTGTCCCTTTTCAGGCACTCTGCTCTCGCATTCTATAACTTAGGGTTCAGTGTGGAGGGGCCAAAGCATATTGTTGTACTTGGGCCCATATCTCACTAGTTCCGCCATTGTATAGGGTACATAACCCAGATGATTTTCATCTGGTCAAAAGTCATCTGCGGACTCCGGATGCTGTTACAGAACAGTAACGACACTAAGCATAGGGGTTCATTTGGCTACTGCAGAGCCACAAGTGTGCATTCTCATCATGTAAGAAACAATTTATTTTATGTACCTGAATTTTACATATTGGATTACTATCAGCAGAGTCTGTTATAAAAACTTTCCCAGACCATTCCCAGTATCTGCCCTACCCCCCACCACCAGTGGCGTATCTAGCACGGGGTGAGAAGGGCACGTGCCCTGGGCGCCGTGGCAGCCCCAGCAGAGGGGGGCGCCACCGGCACCTGCACGGCCCGCTCGCCCCATGCGACAGGGTATCCGCCGGCGCTACCCGTGGTGCTCTCCCTGTCTCCATGGCCCCCAGCTGCTCTGTCTGTCACACTGTACAGGCAGCAGAAGCTAGGAGCCTCCCCCTACTCCCCCCCTACAGTGTCTCCATATCGCGTGCGCGACCTCTGAGGTGCGCGCGTGCGCGGCCTTGGAGGTGCAGGTGAGCGGGCCACAGCAGTTTAAACTTTACTGTCGGGGGGGGGGGGGTGCGGGACAGTGTGAGTGTGTCAATTGTGTGTGTGTGTGTGTGTGTGTGTGTGGGACAGTGTGAGTGTGTGTCAATTTTTGCAGTCCAGTGTGTGTGGGGGAGGGGAAAGTATGAGAATGTGTGTGTAGTCTGAGTGGGTGTGTGTGGGGTTTGGGGGTGGCCAGTCTGTGTGTGTGTGTCTGTGTGTGTGTGTGTGTGTGTGTGTGTGTGTGTGTAAGTAAGGGGGTGGGGCAGTCTGTGTGCGTGGGCTGGATGTACTAATGCTTACCGCCACGGTAAGCATTAGTACCATTTACCACAGAGGCCATTTACCGAAGAGGGATATGTATTAAACCACGGGCACTGAGATGCCCTTCTCACTCACCATCCAGCTGGGTGGCCGAGCTGGGTGGGTGGAAAGCCAGCAGCTTTGGCAGCATGCCGGATATCAGCAGCCGAGGGTGTGGGCTGTAAGACACGTGCGGAGCCCAAAGCCGGAGACTGGCAGCATGTGACCAGCAACAAGCGGCTTCTGCTTCCACATTCAACATGCTACCGATCTCCGGCTTTGGGCTACGCAGGGTTCGGGGGATGGGTGTCCTCTGCCGGTGTACTGCAGCTCCAGGGGGTGCGGTCTCCGGAGGCTCTCAGCACTGTTGAATATCCAGCTGCCTCAAGTATGTACAGCCCACACCCTCGGCTGCTGATATCCGGCATGCTGCTGCTGCTGCTGGCTGTTCTCCCGTTCGGCTTGGCCACACAGCTGTGCGGTGAGAAGGTATCTCAGTTCCCGAGGTTTAATACGTATTCTTCAGTAAATGGCCTCTGCGGTAAATGATACTAATGCTTACCGTGGCAGTAACAGCGGGGAGGACGGCACACATCGGGATCCTGCAGCAGGAGAGAAGAACCCCTTCGGAGCGCAGCAGACCACACTGAAAAGGGTGCATCCCCGGTGCGGTGCTATGGCACCGAAGATGTGGAGTGTCGGAGGTGGCAGAAGCACCACAGCTTGGGGTGAGAAACCGCTGCAACCCTTCCGCTGCTAAACTCTGCAAATAGTCAATTAAGGGGATAGGCTCCCCTCACCACAGTGCCCCACAGGCCTTGTTAATTAAAAGGGTAGGATCCCCTCACTCTATAATGTGAATTTTGGCTCATAACATGTGCTGTAACGTGAATTTCGGCTCATACTGTGTGCTATAATGTGAATTTCATCTCATACCGTGTGCTATAATGTGAATTTCGGCTCATACCGTGTGCTATTATGTGAATTTTGTCTCATACTGTGTGCTATAATGTGAATTTCGGCTCATACCGTGTGCTATTATGTGAATTTTGGCTCATACTGTGTGCTATAATGTGAATTTCGGCTCATACTGTGTGCTATAATGTGAATTTCGGCTCATACCGTGTGCTATAATGTGAATTTCGGCTCATACCGTGTGGGGTAATGTGAATTTCGGCTCATACCATGTGGAGTAATGTGAATTTTGGCTCATACTGTGTTCTGTAATGTGAATTTCGGCTCATACCGTGTGCTATAATGTGAATTTCGGCTCATACCGTGTGGGGTAATGTGAATTTCGGCTCATACCGTGTGCTATAATATGAAAGGGGCACCAGTACTAGATAGTTTAAGGGGTCCTAGTCCCCTTTTGGGTGACCACGCCCCCTTTTCCACTTCGACCACTGCACCTACATCTATACATTCACACCCTGACATCTTTTTATACAGTGACACCGGTGGCGTGTGCACATACTTTCTTTTTTTTTTTTTTTTTTTTTGGGCGCCATTATTAATCTTGCCCTGGACTCCAAAAACCCTAGTTACGCCTCTGCCCACCACCCACCTTTCTCTGTGTATATTCTGTTTTCTGTTTGTTGCCCTGTGATTGTGCATTTGTATTTCCACGTATATACCCAACCCCCAGTAGCACGGTGTATGCGCAAGCTGTTGCCACCAGGGGGAAGGGAGGTACCACCATCTATCTCGCCTCCGGGCATCTGGTATGAACTTACTCCTCTGATTGGATCCGCGTGATGAGTCTGGAGTATATCCATATAAATAACAGATACTAAATGCCTGTTCCCCCCGATTTTGTAGTAAAGACTTAACCGGAGAGTCAGTACTTGTTGGAGGGGCATTAGTGAACTGTGCATTTTTTGCATGTCTCAATTGCTGAAAGTGATACAAAGAAGAGGAGGGTACGTTATAGTCTTGCAGGAGTTGTTGGAATGATTTGAATACATCTCCATTATATAGATGGCCCGAAGACAGTAATCCCCACTTCCCCCATACTCCTGGAAGACCGTACCTATTGTCTAATGGGGTATCCAGATCTATAAGTATAGCTTGCTTTATTAACGGAACTTTGGACATTTTGGTATTTCCACAAAGAAGCATTTGTAAGGGTTTGCCACCTGGATATTCTTGTAATATAATTTGTGAATGTAGGGCTAGATTATCAGAATCATTTACCCAGTACCAAATATGTGCTTCTTATTTCAGTATTTAACCTATTGCGCGTTCAACCTTTGCAATATATTGTCTCCCATAATCAAATAAATACAAAGTCTAGGTTATTTGAACTTCCACGTGCCTCTGAGTATTCTACAGTTTCATGAGTAAGCATTACATTTAACCTCTTTGCTTACATCTTTCTACGATCATCTTCTCCCCAGCTGTTAGCCGCTTGTCGGAGCCCTATCTCAAGCCTGACCTGACAAGGTGTATGTGTGTGGGGCTTAATAGGATTGTTACTATGAAAAAAGGAACCTCAGTGATTATTGTTAGCAGAAAGACATATCCCATAGATATATATAGACTAACAAGAAACATGATTGTGTTTCCATGAGGGTCATTTCTGAATGCAGAAAAATGTGAGCGGATACCTTTATTCTGGGCAGCTTGGATGGTGTAATGATTAGTACTACACTGAGGTACCGGGTTTGATTCCCACCGTAGCACTAATTGGGATGGTATTGAAATCCCGGCATTACTATCCTGACTGACAGAATGCCGTCAGCGTCCTCCAAATGGTCAAAATACTAATAGATAAAGGCAACTATTTTTACCCACTCTGCCCGTAGCCTAGCCCTAACCATTGCCCTCACAGCCTTAGTTAACCTAGCTGTAATCAGGGGCGGATTGGGAACAAAAAGCGGCACTGGAAAAATTTGTACTAGTGGCCCCACATGGGCAGCACCAGAGGTGTAAGGTCTAGCCATGGGCCATGGCAGCAGCACCCTCCCCCCAAGACTTTCCAGATAGTGGGCATGTCCAGCATCAAGGGGGAAGTTAAAAAAGAAATTAAATTAAATATTATGAGCACATTATATGATACACCTTCAGAATTTAGGAAACTATATAATTCTTTAGAAAGATACGTTTTCTTACACTATCCGTATCCCAATCACTATTCACTCAATCTTATATGTCAGCCAAGCAGGCAGACAGAGCATACACTAGATCATCTGCAATCACAGGCTAAGTGGCAGTAATTTTCATATATGCAAATTATTTTGCATCTTATTCATTATGTCTATAAAAAGGACCACATGTCCTCAAACAAAACAGGCTTCGGCCCACCGGGAATCTTCCCTGTAAACCCTGTGGCCAATCCGCCTCTGGCTGTAACCCCAGTACATACCGTCAGGATTCTGCTGTCGGTATTCTGTCAGTTTGTATATTCTACCTGTACTTGTGTGGGTTTACTCTGGTACTTCGGTTTCCTCCCACACTCCAGGAATATACTGGTAAGTTAATTGGCACCTGATGAAAATTAACCTTAATATGTGTGTACTTGTGTGTAAATATATATATATATATATATATATATATATATATATTTATTTTTTTTGTGTGTGGCAGAAACAGCATTTTTCCCTGTGAAAGTAATGTGGAGGATCCAGACCAGGTTTTGGAAGCAGTAGCAGAATCCCAGGTGTGTGATCAGTAGCACCTGGGATTTCCTGATATAAGGGTTTCCAGGGCAGAGTCACCTTGCTACCCAAGTGATAGGCCGAGTTGTGTGGGTTAGACTAGGGACTAGAGATGTGCACTTGAAATTTTTCGGGTTTTGTGTTTTGGTTTTGGGTTCGGTTCCGCGGCCGTGTTTTGGGTTCGACCGCGTTTTGGCAAAACCTCACCGAATTTTTTTTGTCGGATTCGGGTGTGTTTTGGATTCGGGTGTTTTTTAAAAAAAACACTAAAAAACAGCTTAAATCATAGAATTTGGGGGTCATTTTGATCCCAAAGTATTATTAACCTCAAAAACCATAATTTCCACTCATTTTCAGTCTATTCTGAATACCTCACACCTCACAATATTATTTTTAGTCCTAAAATTTGCACCGAGGTCGCTGGATGACTAAGCTAAGCGACCCTAGTGGCCGACACAAACACCTGGCCCATCTAGGAGTGGCACTGCAGTGTCACGCAGGATGGCCCTTCCAAAAAACACTCCCCAAACAGCACATGATGCAAAGAAAAAAAGAGGCGCAATGAGGTAGCTGTGTGAGTAAGATAAGCGACCCTAGTGGCCGACACAAACACCTGGCCCATCTAGGAGTGGCACTGCAGTGTCACGCAGGATGGCCCTTCCAAAAAACCCTCCCCAAACAGCACATGACGCAAAGAAAAAAAGAGGCGCAATGAGGTAGCTGTGTGAGTAAGATAAGCGACCCTAGTGGCCGACACAAACACCGGGCCCATCTAGGAGTGGCACTGCAGTGTCACGCAGGATGTCCCTTCCAAAAAACCCTCCCCAAACAGCACATGACGCAAAGAAAAAAAGAGGCGCAATGAGGTAGCTGTGTGAGTAAGATAAGCGACCCTAGTGGCCGACACAAACACCGGGCCCATCTAGGAGTGGCACTGCAGTGTCACGCAGGATGTCCCTTCCAGAAAACCCTCCCCAAACAGCACATGACGCAAAGAAAAAAAGAGGCGCAATGAGGTAGCTGTGTGAGTAAGATAAGCGACCCTAGTGGCCGACACAAACACCGGGCCCATCTAGGAGTGGCACTGCAGTGTCACGCAGGATGTCCCTTCCAAAAAACCCTCCCCAAACAGCACATGACGCAAAGAAAAAAAGAGGCGCAATGAGGTAGCTGTGTGAGTAAGATAAGCGACCCTAGTGGCCGACACAAACACCTGGCCCATCTAGGAGTGGCACTGCAGTGTTACGCAGGATGGCCCTTCCAAAAAACCCTCCCCAAACAGCACATGACGCAAAGAAAAAAAGAGGCGCAATGAGGTAGCTGTGTGAGTAAGATAAGCGACCCTAGTGGCCGACACAAACACCGGGCCCATCTAGGAGTGGCACTGCAGTGTCACGCAGGATGTCCCTTCCAAAAAACCCTCCCCAAACAGCACATGACGCAAAGAAAAAAAGAGGCGCAATGAGGTAGCTGTGTGAGTAAGATAAGCGACCCTAGTGGCCGACACAAACACCGGGCCCATCTAGGAGTGGCACTGCAGTGTCACGCAGGATGGCCCTTCCAAAAAATACTCCCCAAACAGCACATGACGCAAAGAAAAATTAAAGAAAAAAGAGGTGCAAGATGGAATTGTCCTTGGGCCCTCCCACCCACCCTTATGTTGTATAAACAGGACATGCACACTTTAACCAACCCATCATTTCAGTGACAGGGTCTGCCACACGACTGTGACTGAAATGACGGGTTGGTTTGGACCCCCACCTAAAAAGAAGCAATTAATCTCTCCTTGCACAAACTGGCTCTACAGAGGCAAGATGTCCACCTCATCATCATCCTCCGATATATCACCGTGTACATCCCCCTCCTCATAGATTATCAATTCGTCCCCACTGGAATCCACCATCTCAGCTCCCTGTGTACTTTGTGGAGGCAATTGCTGCTGGTCAATGTCTCCACGGAGGAATTGATTATAATTCATTTTAATGAACATCATCTTCTCCACATTTTCTGGATGTAACCTCGTACGCCGATTGCTGACAAGGTGAGCGGCGGCACTAAACACTCTTTCGGAGTACACACTTGTGGGAGGGCAACTTAGGTAGAATAAAGCCAGTTTGTGCAAGGGCCTCCAAATTGCCTCTTTTTCCTGCCAGTATAAGTACGGACTGTGTGACGTGCCTACTTGGATGCGGTCACTCATATAATCCTCCACCATTCTTTCAATGGTGAGAGAATCATATGCAGTGACAGTAGACGACATGTCCGTAATCGTTGTCAGGTCCTTCAGTCCGGACCAGATGTCAGCATCAGCAGTCGCTCCAGACTGCCCTGCATCACCGCCAGCGGGTGGGCTCGGAATTCTGAGCCTTTTCCTCGCACCCCCAGTTGCGGGAGAATGTGAAGGAGGAGATGTTGACAGGTCGCGTTCCGCTTGACTTGACAATTTTCTCACCAGCAGGTCTTTGAACCCCAGCAGACTTGTGTCTGCCGGAAAGAGAGATCCAAGGTAGGCTTTAAATCTAGGATCGAGCATGGTGGCCAAAATGTAGTGCTCTGATTTCAACAGATTGACCACCCGTGAATCCTTGTTAAGCGAATTAAGGGCTCCATCCACAAGTCCCACATGCCTAGCGGAATCGCTCTGTGTTAGCTCCTCCTTCAATATCTCCAGCTTCTTCTGCAAAAGCCTGATGAGGGGAATGACCTGACTCAGGCTGGCAGTGTCTGAACTGACTTCACGTGTGGCAAGTTCAAAGGGCATCAGAACCTTGCACAACGTTGAAATCATTCTCCACTGCGCTTGAGACAGGTGCATTCCACCTCCTATATCGTGCTCAATTGTATAGGCTTGAATGGCCTTTTGCTGCTCCTCCAACCTCTGAAGCATATAGAGGGTTGAATTCCACCTCGTTACCACTTCTTGCTTCAGATGATGGCAGGGCAGGTTCAGTTGTTTTTGGTGGTGCTCCAGTCTTCTGTACGTGGTGCCTGTACGCCGAAAGTGTCCCACAATTCTTCTGGCCACCGACAGCATCTCTTGCACACCCCTGTCGTTTTTAAAAAAATTCTGCACCACCAAATTCAAGGTATGTGCAAAACATGGGACGTGCTGGAATTTGCCCATATTTAATGCACACACAATATTGCTGGCGTTGTCCGATGCCACAAATCCACAGGAGAGTCCAATTGGGGTAAGCCATTCCGCGATGATCTTCCTCAGTTGCCGTAAGAGGTTTTCAGCTGTGTGCGTATTCTGGAAAGCGGTGATACAAAGCGTAGCCTGCCTAGGAAAGAGTTGGCGTTTGCGAGATGCTGCTACTGGTGCCGCCGCTGCTGTTCTTGCGGCGGGAGTCCATACATCTACCCAGTGGGCTGTCACAGTCATATAGTCCTGACCCTGCCCTGCTCCACTTGTCCACATGTCCGTGGTTAAGTGGACATTGGGTACAACTGCATTTTTTAGGACACTGGTGAGTCTTTTTCTGACGTCCGTGTACATTCTCAGTATCGCCTGCCTAGAGAAGTGGAACCTAGATGGTATTTGGTAACGGGGGCACACTGCCTCAATAAATTGTCTAGTTCCCTGTGAACTAACGGCGGATACCGGACGCACGTCTAACACCAACATAGTTGTCAAGGCCTCAGTTATCCGCTTTGCAGTAGGATGACTGCTGTGATATTTCATCTTCCTCGCAAAGGACTGTTGGACAGTCAATTGCTTACTGGAAGTAGTACAAGTGGGCTTACGACTTCCCCTCTGGGATGACGATCGACTCCCAGCAGCAACAACAGCAGCGCCAGCAGCAGTAGGCATTACACTCAAGGATGCATCGGAGGAATCCCAGGCAGGAGAGGACTCGTCAGAATTGCCAGTGACATGGCCTGCAGGACTATTGGCATTCCTGGGTAAGGAGGAAATTGACACTGAGGGAGTTGGTGGGGTGGTTTGCGTGAGCTTGGTTACAAGAGGAAGGGATTTACTGGTCAGTGGACTGCTTCCGCTGTCACCCAAAGTTTTTGAACTTGTCACTGACTTATTATGAATGCGCTGCAGGTGACGTATAAGGGAGGATGTTCTGAGGTGGTTAACGTCCTTACCCCTACTTATTACAGCTTGACAAAGGCAACACACGGCTTGACACCTGTTGTCCGCATTTCTGTTGAAATACTTCCACACCGAAGAGCTGATTTTTTTGGTATTTTCACCAGGCATGTCAATGGCCATATTCCTCCCACGGACAACAGGTGTCTCCCCGGGTGCCTGACTTAAACAAACCACCTCACCATCAGAATCCTCCTGGTCAATTTCCTCCCCAGCGCCAGCAACACCCATATCCTCCTCATCCTGGTGTACTTCAACACTGACATCTTCAATCTGACTATCAGGAACTGGACTGCGGGTGCTCCTTCCAGCACTTGCAGGGGGCGTGCAAATGGTGGAAGGCGCATGCTCTTCACGTCCAGTGTTGGGAAGGTCAGGCATCGCAACCGACACAATTGGACTCTCCTTGTGGATTTGGGATTTCGAAGAACGCACAGTTCTTTGCGGTGCTTTTGCCAGCTTGAGTCTTTTCATTTTTCTAGCGAGAGGCTGAGTGCTTCCATCCTCATGTGAAGCTGAACCACTAGCCATGAACATAGGCCAGGGCCTCAGCCGTTCCTTGCCACTCCGTGTGGTAAATGGCATATTTGCAAGTTTACGCTTCTCCTCCGACAATTTTATTTTAGGTTTTGGAGTCCTTTTTTTACTGATATTTGGTGTTTTGGATTTTACATGCTCTGTACTATGACATTGGGCATCGGCCTTGGCAGACGACGTTGCTGGCATTTCATCGTCTCGGCCATGACTAGTGGCAGCAGCTTCAGCACGAGGTGGAAGTGGATCTTGATCTTTCCCTAATTTTGGAACCTCAACATTTTTGTTCTCCATATTTTAATAGGCACAACTAAAAGGCACCTCAGGTAAACAATGGAGATGGATGGATACTAGTATACTTATGGATGGACTGCCGAGTGCCGACACAGAGGTAGCTACAGACGTGGACTACCGTACTGTGTCTGCTGATAATATAGACTGGATGATAATGAGATGAAATCAATATATATGTATATATAATATCACTAGTACTGCAGCCGGACAGGTATATATTATATATTTATTATGTAATGACTGATGACGGACCTGCTGGACACTGTCAGCTCAGCAGCACCGCAGACTGCTACAGTAAGCTACTATAGTAGTATGTATAAAGAAGAAAGAAAAAAAAAAACAACCACGGGTAGGTGGTATACAATTATGGATGGACTGCCGAGTGCCGACACAGAGGTAGCTACAGCCGTGGACTACCGTACTGTGTCTGCTGATAATATAGACTGGATGATAATGAGATGAAATCAATATATATGTATATATAATATCACTAGTACTGCAGCCGGACAGGTATATATTATATATTTATTATGTAATGACTGATGACGGACCTGCTGGACACTGTCAGCTCAGCAGCACCGCAGACTGCTACAGTAAGCTACTATAGTAGTATGTATAAAGAAGAAAGAAAAAAAAAACAACCACGGGTAGGTGGTATACAATTATGGATGGACTGCCGAGTGCCGACACAGAGGTAGCTACAGCCGTGGACTACCGTACTGTGTCTGCTGATAATATAGACTGGATGATAATGAGATGAAATCAATATATATGTATATATAATATCACTAGTACTGCAGCTGGACAGGTATATATTATATATTTATTATGTAATGACTGATGACGGACCTGCTGGACACTGTCAGCTCAGCAGCACCGCAGACTGCTACAGTAAGCTACTATAGTAGTATGTATAAAGAAGAAAGAAAAAAACAACAACCACGGGTAGGTGGTATACAATTATGGATGGACTGCCGAGTGCCGACACAGAGGTAGCTACAGCCGTGGACTACCGTACTGTGTCTGCTGCTAATATAGACTGGATGATAATGAGATGAAATCAATATATATGTATATATAATATCACTAGTACTGCAGCCGGACAGGTATATATTATATATTTATTATGTAATGACTGATGACGGACCTGCTGGACACTGTCAGCTCAGCAGCACCGCAGACTGCTACAGTAAGCTACTATAGTAGTATGTATAAAGAAGAAAGAAAAAAACAACAACCACGGGTAGGTGGTATACAATTATGGATGGACTGCCGAGTGCCGACACAGAGGTAGCTACAGCCGTGGACTACCGTACTGTGTCTGCTGATAATATAGACTGGATGATAATGAGATGAAATCAATATATATGTATATATAATATCACTAGTACTGCAGCCGGACAGGTATATATTATATATTTATTATGTAATGACTGATGACGGACCTGATGGACACTGTCAGCTCAGCAGCACCGCAGACAGCTACAGTAAGCTACTATAGTAGTATGTATAAAGAAGAAAGAAAAAAAACAACAACCACGGGTAGGTGGTATACAATTATGGATGGACTGCCGAGTGCCGACACAGAGGTAGCTACAGCCGTGGACTAACGTACTGTGTCTGCTGATAATATAGACTGGATGATAATGAGATGAAATCAATATATATGTATATATAATATCACTAGTACTGCAGCCGGACAGGTATATATTATATATTTATTATGTAATGACTGATGACGGACCTGCTGGACACTGTCAGCTCAGCAGCACCGCAGACTGCTACAGTAAGCTACTATAGTAGTATGTATAAAGAAGAAAAAAAAAAAAAACAACCACGGGTAGGTGGTATACAATTATGGATGGACTGCCGAGTGCCGACACAGAGGTAGCTACAGCCGTGGACTAACGTACTGTGTCTGCTGATAATATAGACTGGATGATAATGAGATGAAATCAATATATATGTATATATAATATCACTAGTACTGCAGCCGGACAGGTATATATTATATATTTATTATGTAATGACTGATGACGGACCTGCTGGACACTGTCAGCTCAGCAGCACCGCAGACTGCTACAGTAAGCTACTATAGTAGTATGTATAAAGAAGAAAGAAAAAAAAAAAAAAACACGGGTAGGTGCTAGGTGGTATACAATATTATATATATATTATATACAATTATATATATATATATATATATATTAAACTCATAAACTGGTGGTGATTATTAAACTGGTGGTCAGGTCACTGGTCACACTATCAGCAACTTGCAAGTAGTACTCCTGAGTCCTAAGCAGACAATCACAATATATATTATACTGGTGGTCAGTGTGGTCACAAACAATGGCAGTGTGGCTGGCACTCTGGCAGCAAAAGTGTGCACTGTACGTTATATGTACTCCTGAGTCCTGAGTCCTGCTCTCAGACTCTAACTGCTCCCCACTGTCAGTGTCTCCCCCACAAGTCAGATAATACAGTCACACTATCTCTCTCTATCACTTCAGCAAGTACTAGTAGTAGTAGTACTCCTCCTAATGCTCCCCAAATTACTACTGTGTCTCTCTCTGTCTCACTCTCTTCTCGAATCTCTATAAACGGAGAGGACGCCAGCCACGTCCTCTCCCTATGAATCTCAATGCACGTGTGAAAAATGGCGGCGACGCGCGGCTCCTTATATAGAATCCGAGTCTCGCGATAGAATCCGAGCCTCGCGAGAATCCGACAGCGTGATGATGACGTTCGGGCGCGCTCGGGTTAACCGAGCAAGGCGGGAAGATCCGAGTCGCTCGGACCCGTGTAAAAAAACATGAAGTTCGGGCGGGTTCGGATTCCGAGGAACCGAACCCGCTCATCTCTACTAGGGACCACTGGAACCTATCAAGAGTCTGCCATGCTGAGAGTGCCTGTATGCTACTGCCTGTAATACCGACTGCATATGGATTTAACTTGCTATGTGGTGACCTGCTGTTCAAAATAAACACAGAAAGTGTTCATCTGAGTCCCCGTGTTCGTGATCCTTGTCACAAGTGGTGGAGAATGCGAGCAAGGACGCGGTATACAGCAGAAACTGTTGGTAAGCATACCGGTGTTTAAACTGCAAGTGTTCCCTTTTCTTTTCTTCCTCTTTGGTTATGCAGTGCAAGTGGCAGCCTTAAAGGGCCATAGCATTATAGGCAGACTGTTTGCTGTTATGTGTTAAATAGCCAGCCCAACAGGCGGGTGTCATCATGGACTGTTTGATAAGCCTACAGCACCTTGTATTCCCATCCAAGTACTAACTAGGCCTGACCCTGCTTAGCTTCCAAGATCAGACAAGACTGGGCGTGTTCAGGGTGGTGTGGCCATAGGCGATGTGGAGGAGTGCCCACGTGTCTACGTACCTCTTAAAGGTGGTAGCGGCGGTGACCTCCAGACCCTCGTATCCGCTGAACTTGGGCCGGGACTTTCCATTGCTGCAGGAGCTGGTTACCTGGCATGCTACCAACAAACTGTCAACCACCGAAACAACTCAGAAGCCAGAGACCAAAGACTACCAAAGTTTAACATCCGGGAGAGAGGCTGCCGGTCCCAAACCACCCCAATAGACTGAGTCCGAGGCCCATTGGAATCCAGTTGGTGAGAAGATATCACTGCATGACTTTGGGAGAGATCAACGCGATGACAGCAATTTGGTACACGCCTTTGAGACTGTTAAAGTACTTAACGGCAGGGTAGTTGATGCTTTACCATCAGAGGGTGTACCACATTTTGTTTTGAAAACTGATTTGCTATATCATGTTGCTACTTTACAAGGGAAAAAGGTAGATCAGCTCTTGGTTCCCCGAAAACTGGAGCAGTTGGTGTTAGAAGCTGCCCATACGCATTTGTGGGGTGGCCATCTAGGGGAGGAGAAAACACTCCAACGCATCCAGTAGAGATGAGCGCCGGAAATTTTTCGGGTTTTGTGTTTTGGTTTTGGGTTCGGTTCCGCGGCCGTGTTTTGGGTTCGACCGCGTTTTGGCAAAACCTTACCGAATTTTTTTTGTCGGATTCGGGTGTGTTTTGGATTCGGGTGTTTTTTTTTAAAAAACACTAAAAAACAGCTTAAATCATAGAATTTGGGGGTCATTTTGATCCCAAAGTATTATTAACCTCAAAAACCATAATTTACACTCATTTTCAGTCTATTCTGAATACCTCACACCTCACAATATTATTTTTAGTCCTAAAATTTGCACCTAGGTCGCTGGATGACTAAGCTAAGCGACCCTAGTGGCCGACACAAACACCGGGCCCATCTAGGAGTGGCACTGCAGTGTCACGCAGGATGTCCCTTCCAAAAAACCCTCCCCAAACAGCACATGACGCAAAGAAAAAAAGAGGCGCAATGAGGTAGCTGTGTGAGTAAGATAAGCGACCCTAGTGGCCGACACAAACACCTGGCCCATCTAGGAGTGGCACTGCAGTGTCACGCAGGATGTCCCTTCCAAAAAACCCTCCCCAAACAGCACATGACGCAAAGAAAAAAAGAGGCGCAATGAGGTAGCTGTGTGAGTAAGATAAGCGACCCTAGTGGCCGACACAAACACCGGGCCCATCTAGGAGTGGCACTGCAGTGTCACGCAGGATGTCCCTTCCAAAAAACTCTCCCCAAACAGCACATGACGCAAAGAAAAAAAGAGGCGCAATGAGGTAGCTGTGTGAGTAAGATAAGCGACCCTAGTGGCCGACACAAACACCGGGCCCATCTAGGAGTGGCACTGCAGTGTCACGCAGGATGTCCCTTCCAAAAAACCCTCCCCAAACAGCACATGACGCAAAGAAAAAAAGAGGCGCAATGAGGTAGCTGTGTGAGTAAGCTAAGCGACCCTAGTGGCCGACACAAACACCGGGCCCATCTAGGAGTGGCACTGCAGTGTTACGCAGGATGGTCCTTCCAAAAAACCCTCCCCAAACAGCACATGACGCAAAGAAAAAAAGAGGCGCAATGAGGTAGCTGTGTGAGTAAGATAAGCGACCCTAGTGGCCGACACAAACACCGGGCCCATCTAGGAGTGGCACTGCAGTGTCACGCAGGATGTCCCTTCCAAAAAACCCTCCCCAAACAGCACATGACGCAAAGAAAAAAAGAGGCGCAATGAGGTAGCTGTGTGAGTAAGATAAGCGACCCTAGTGGCCGACACAAACACCGGGCCCATCTAGGAGTGGCACTGCAGTGTCACGCAGGATGTCCCTTCCAAAAAACCCTCCCCAAACAGCACATGACGCAAAGAAAAAAAGAGGCGCAATGAGGTAGCTGTGTGAGTAAGATAAGCGACCCTAGTGGCCGACACAAACACCGGGCCCATCTAGGAGTGGCACTGCAGTGTCACGCAGGATGTCCCTTCCAAAAAACCCTCCCCAAACAGCACATGACGCAAAGAAAAAAAGAGGCGCAATGAGGTAGCTGTGTGAGTAAGCTAAGCGACCCTAGTGGCCGACACAAACACCGGGCCCATCTAGGAGTGGCACTGCAGTGTCACGCAGGATGGTCCTTCCAAAAAACCCTCCCCAAACAGCACATGACGCAAAGAAAAAAAGAGGCGCAATGAGGTAGCTGTGTGAGTAAGATAAGCGACCCTAGTGGCCGACACAAACACCGGGCCCATCTAGGAGTGGCACTGCAGTGTCACGCAGGATGGCCCTTCCAAAAAACCCTCCCCAAACAGCACATGACGCAAAGAAAAAAAGAGGCGCAATGAGGTAGCTGTGTGAGTAAGATAAGCGACCCTAGTGGCCGACACAAACACCGGGCCCATCTAGGAGTGGCACTGCAGTGTCACGCAGGATGGCCCTTCCAAAAAACCCTCCCCAAACAGCACATGACGCAAAGAAAAAAAGAGGCGCAATGAGGTAGCTGTGTGAGTAAGATAAGCGACCCTAGTGGCCGACACAAACACCGGGCCCATCTAGGAGTGGCACTGCAGTGTCACGCAGGATGGCCCTTCCAAAAAACCCTCCCCAAA
The DNA here is from genome assembly GCF_028390025.1 of Pseudophryne corroboree. Classification (NCBI taxonomy): domain Eukaryota; kingdom Metazoa; phylum Chordata; class Amphibia; order Anura; family Myobatrachidae; genus Pseudophryne; species Pseudophryne corroboree. The sequence goes on from NC_086450.1 coordinate 232,852,440, forward strand.
CAGCACATGACGCAAAGAAAAAAAGAGGCGCAATGAGGTAGCTGTGTGAGTAAGATAAGCGACCCTAGTGGCCGACACAAACACCGGGCCCATCTAGGAGTGGCACTGCAGTGTCACGCAGGATGGTCCTTCCAAAAAACCCTCCCCAAACAGCACATGACGCAAAGAAAAAAAGAGGCGCAATGAGGTAGCTGTGTGAGTAAGATAAGCGACCCTAGTGGCCGACACAAACACCGGGCCCATCTAGGAGTGGCACTGCAGTGTCACGCAGGATGGCCCTTCCAAAAAACCCTCCCCAAACAGCACATGACGCAAAGAAAAAAAGAGGCGCAATGAGGTAGCTGTGTGAGTAAGATAAGCGACCCTAGTGGCCGACACAAACACCGGGCCCATCTAGGAGTGGCACTGCAGTGTCACGCAGGATGGCCCTTCCAAAAAACCCTCCCCAAACAGCACATGACGCAAAGAAAAAAAGAGGCGCAATGAGGTAGCTGTGTGAGTAAGATAAGCGACCCTAGTGGCCGACACAAACACCGGGCCCATCTAGGAGTGGCACTGCAGTGTCACGCAGGATGGCCCTTCCAAAAAACCCTCCCCAAACAGCACATGACGCAAAGAAAAAAAGAGGCGCAATGAGGTAGCTGTGTGAGTAAGATAAGCGACCCTAGTGGCCGACACAAACACCGGGCCCATCTAGGAGTGGCACTGCAGTGTCACGCAGGATGGCCCTTCCAAAAAACATTCCACAAACAGCACATGACGCAAAGAAAAATTAAAGAAAAAAGAGGTGCAAGATGGAATTGTCCTTGGGCCCTCCCACCCACCCTTATGTTGTATAAACAGGACATGCACACTTTAACCAACCCATCATTTCAGTGACAGGGTCTGCCACACGACTGTGACTGAAATGACGGGTTGGTTTGGACCCCCACCAAAAAAGAAGCAATTAATCTCTCCTTGCACAAACTGGCTCTACAGAGGCAAGATGTCCACCTCATCATCATCCTCCGATATATCACCGTGTACATCCCCCTCCTCACAGATTATCAATTCGTCCCCACTGGAATCCACCATCTCAGCTCCCTGTGTACTTTGTGGGGGCAATTGCTGCTGGTCAATGTCTCCACGGAGGAATTGATTATAATTCATTTTAATGAACATCATCTTCTCCACATTTTCTGGATGTAACCTCATACGCCGATTGCTGACAAGGTGAGCGGCGGCACTAAACACTCTTTCGGAGTACACACTTGTGGGAGGGCAACTTAGGTAGAATAAAGCCAGTTTGTGCAAGGGCCTCCAAATTGCCTCTTTTTCCTGCCAGTATAAGTACGGACTGTGTGACGTGCCTACTTGGATGCGGTCACTCATATAATCCTCCACCATTCTTTCAATGTTGAGAGAATCATATGCAGTGACAGTAGACGACATGTCCGTAATCGTTGTCAGGTCCTTCAGTCCGGACCAGATGTCAGCATCAGCAGTCGCTCCAGACTGCCCTGCAACACCGCCAGCGGGTGGGCTCGGAATTCTGAGCCTTTTCCTCGCACCCCCAGTTGTGGGAGAATGTGAAGGAGGAGATGTTGACAGGTCGCGTTCCGCTTGACTTGACAATTTTCTCACCAGCAGGTCTTTCAACCCCAGCAGACTTGTGTCTGCCGGAAAGAGAGATCCAAGGTAGGCTTTAAATCTAGGATCGAGCACGGTGGCCAAAATGTAGTGCTCTGATTTCAACAGATTGACCACCCGTGAATCCTTGTTAAGCGAATTAAGGGCTCCATCCACAAGTCCCACATGCCTAGCGGAATCGCTCCGTGTTAGCTCCTCCTTCAATGTCTCCAGCTTCTTCTGCAAAAGCCTGATGAGGGGAATGACCTGACTCAGGCTGGCAGTGTCTGAACTGACTTCACGTGTGGCAAGTTCAAAGGGCATCAGAACCTTGCACAACGTTGAAATCATTCTCCACTGCGCTTGAGACAGGTGCATTCCACCTCCTATATCGTGCTCAATTGTATAGGCTTGAATGGCCTTTTGCTGCTCCTCCAACCTCTGAAGCATATAGAGGGTTGAATTCCACCTCGTTACCACTTCTTGCTTCAGATGATGGCAGGGCAGGTTCAGTAGTTTTTGGTGGTGCTCCAGTCTTCTGTACGTGGTGCCTGTACGCCGAAAGTGTCCCGCAATTCTTCTGGCCACCGACAGCATCTCTTGCACGCCCCTGTCATTTTTTAAATAATTCTGCACCACCAAATTCAAGGTATGTGCAAAACATGGGACGTGCTGGAATTTGCCCATATTTAATGCACACACAATATTGCTGGCGTTGTCCGATGCCACAAATCCACAGGAGAGTCCAATTGGGGTAAGCCATTCCGCGATGATCTTGCTCAGTTGCCGTAAGAGGTTTTCAGCTGTGTGCGTATTCTGGAAACCGGTGATACAAAGCGTAGCCTGCCTAGGAAAGAGTTGGCGTTTGCGAGATGCTGCTACTGGTGCCGCCGCTGCTGTTCTTGCGGCGGGAGTCCATACATCTACCCAGTGGGCTGTCACAGTCATATAGTCCTGACCCTGCCCTGCTCCACTTGTCCACATGTCCGTGGTTAAGTGGACATTGGGTACAGCTGCATTTTTTAGGACACTGGTGACTCTTTTTCTGAGGTCTGTGTACATTTTCGGTATCGCCTGCCTAGAGAAATGGAACCTAGATGGTATTTGGTACCGGGGACACAGTACCTCCAACAAGTCTCTAGTTGGCTCTGCAGTAATGATGGATACCGGAACCACGTTTCTCACCACCCAGGATGCCAAGGCCTCAGTTATCCGCTTTGCAGTAGGATGACTGCTGTGATATTTCATCTTCCTCGCAAAGGACTGTTGGACAGTCAATTGCTTGGTGGAAGTAGTAAAAGTGGTCTTACGACTTCCCCTCTGGGATGACCATCGACTCCCAGCAGCAACAACAGCAGCGCCAGCAGCAGTAGGCGTTACACGCAAGGATGCATCGGAGGAATCCCAGGCAGGAGAGGAATCGTCAGAATTGCCAGTGACATGGCCTGCAGGACTATTGGCATTCCTGGGTAAGGAGGAAATTGACACTGAGGGAGTTGGTGGGGTGGTTTGCGTGAGCTTGGTTACAAGAGGAAGGTATTTACTGGTCAGTGGACTGCTTCCGCTGTCACCCAAAGTTTTTGAACTTGTCACTGACTTATTATGAATGCGCTGCAGGTGACGTATAAGGGAGGATGTTCCGAGGTGGTTAACGTCCTTACCCCTACTTATTACAGCTTGACAAAGGCAACACACGGCTTGACACCTGTTGTCCGCATTTCTGTTGAAATACTTCCACACCGAAGAGCTGATTTTTTTGGTATTTTCACCAGGCATGTCAGTGGCCATATTCCTCCCACGGACAACAGGTGTCTCCCCGGGTGCCTGACTTAAACAAACCACCTCACCATCAGAATCCTCCTGGTCAATTTTCTCCCCAGCGCCAGCAACACCCATATCCTCCTCATCCTGGTGTACTTCAACACTGACATCTTCAATCTGACTATCAGGAACTGGACTGCGGGTGCTCCTTCCAGCACTTGCAGGGGGCGTGCAAATGGTGGAAGGCGCATGCTCTTCACGTCCAGTGTTGGGAAGGTCAGGCATCGCAACCGACACAATTGGAGTCGGACTCTCCTTGTGGATTTGGGATTTCGAAGAACGCACAGTTCTTTGCGGTGCTACTGCTTTTGCCAGCTTGAGTCTTTTCATTTTTCTAGCGAGAGGCTGAGTGCTTCCATCCTCATGTGAAGCTGAACCACTAGCCATGAACATAGGCCAGGGCCTCAGCCGTTCCTTGCCACTCCGTGTGGTAAATGGCATATTGGCAAGTTTACGCTTCTCCTCCGACAATTTTATTTTAGGTTTTGGAGTCCTTTTTTTACTGATATTTGGTGTTTTGGATTTGACATGCTCTGTACTATGACATTGGGCATCGGCCTTGGCAGACGACGTTGCTGGCATTTCATTGTCTCGGCCATGACTAGTGGCAGCAGCTTCAGCACGAGGTGGAAGTGGATCTTGATCTTTCCCTAATTTTGGAACCTCAACATTTTTGTTCTCCATATTTTAATAGGCACAACTAAAAGGCACCTCAGGTAAACAATGGAGATGGATGGATACTAGTATACTTATGGATGGACTGCCAAGTGCCGACACAGAGGTAGCTACAGCCGTGGACTACCGTACTGTGTCTGCTGCTAATATAGACTGGATGATAATGATATGAAATCAATATATATATGTATGTATATATAATATCACTAGTACTGCAGCCGGACAGGTAGATAATATATTTATTAGGTAATGATGACTGATGACGGACCTGCTGGACACTGTCAGCTCAGCAGCACCGCAGACTGCTACAGTAAGCTACTATACTATAGTAGTATGTACAAAGAAGAAAGAAAAAAAAAAAACACGGGTAGGTGGTATACAATTATGGATGGACTGCCGAGTGCCGACACAGAGGTAGCTACAGCCGTGGACTACCGTACTGTGTCTGCTGCTAATATAGACTGGATGATAAAGATATGAAATCAATATATATATGTATGTATATATAATATCACTAGTACTGCAGCCGGACAGGTAGATAATATATTTATTAGGTAATGATGACTGATGACGGACCTGCTGGACACTGTCAGCTCAGCAGCACCGCAGACTGCTACAGTAAGCTACTATACTATAGTAGTATGTACAAAGAAGAAAGAAAAAAAAAAAACACGGGTAGGTGGTATACAATTATGGATGGACTGCCGAGTGCCGACACAGAGGTAGCTACAGCCGTGGACTACCGTACTGTGTCTGCTGCTAATATAGACTGGATGATAATGATATGAAATCAATATATATATGTATGTATATATAATATCACTAGTACTGCAGCCGGACAGGTAGATAATATATTTATTAGGTAATGATGACTGATGACGGACCTGCTGGACACTGTCAGCTCAGCAGCACCGCAGACTGCTACAGTAAGCTACTATAATATAGTAGTATGTACAAAGAAGAAAGAAAAAAAAAACCACGGGTAGGTGGTATACAATTATGGATGGACTGCCGAGTGCCGACACAGAGGTAGCTACAGCCGTGGACTACCGTACTGTGTCTGCTGCTAATATAGACTGGATGATAATGATATGAAATCAATATATATATGTATGTATATATAATATCACTAGTACTGCAGCCGGACAGGTAGATAATATATTTATTAGGTAATGATGACTGATGACGGACCTGCTGGACACTGTCAGCTCAGCAGCACCGCAGACTGCTACAGTAAGCTACTATACTATAGTAGTATGTACAAAGAAGAAAGAAAAAAAAAAACCCACGGGTAGGTGGTATACAATTATGGATGGACTGCCGAGTGCCGACACAGAGGTAGCTACAGCCGTGGACTACCGTACTGTGTCTGCTGCTAATATAGACTGGATGATAATGAGATGAAATCAATATATATATGTATGTATATATAATATCACTAGTACTGCAGCCGGACAGGTAGATAATATATTTATTAGGTAATGATGACTGATGACGGACCTGCTGGACACTGTCAGCTCAGCAGCACCGCAGACTGCTACAGTAAGCTACTATACTATAGTAGTATGTACAAAGAAGAAAGAAAAAAAAAACCACGGGTAGGTGGTATACAATTATGGATGGACTGCCGAGTGCCGACACAGAGGTAGCTACAGCCGTGGACTACCGTACTGTGTCTGCTGCTAATATAGACTGGATGATAATGAGATGAAATCAATATATATATGTATGTATATATAATATCACTAGTACTGCAGCCGGACAGGTAGATAATATATTTATTAGGTAATGATGACTGATGACGGACCTGCTGGACACTGTCAGCTCAGCAGCACCGCAGACTGCTACAGTAAGCTACTATACTCTATAGTAGTATGTACAAAGAAGAAAGAAAAAAAAAAAACCACGGGTAGGTGGTATACAATTATGGATGGACTGCCGAGTGCCGACACAGAGGTAGCTACAGCCGTGGACTAACGTACTGTGTCTGCTGCTAATATAGACTGGATGATAATGATATGAAATCAATATATATATGTATGTATATATAATATCACTAGTACTGCAGCCGGACAGGTAGATAATATATTTATTAGGTAATGATGACTGATGACGGACCTGCTGGACACTGTCAGCTCAGCAGCACCGCAGACTGCTACAGTAAGCTACTATACTATAGTAGTATGTACAAAGAAGAAAGAAAAAAAAAAAACACGGGTAGGTGGTATACAATTATGGATGGACTGCCGAGTGCCGACACAGAGGTAGCTACAGCCGTGGACTAACGTACTGTGTCTGCTGCTAATATAGAGTCTAGACTGGATGATAAATTATTGATAATGAGATGAAATTAATATAATATCACTAGTACTGCAGCCGGACAGGTACTATATATATTTATTATGTAATGACTGATGACGGACCTGCTGGACACTGTCAGGTCAGCAGCACCGCAGACTGCTACAGTAAGCTACTATAGTAGTATGTATAAAGAAGAATGAAAAAAAAAAAAACCACGGGTAGGTGGTATACAATATTATATATATATATATATATTATATACAATTATATATATATATATATATATATATATTAAACTGGTGGTGATTGATTATTAAACTGGTGGTCAGGTCACTCACGTTGCAACTTGCAACTAGTACTCCGAGTCCTAAGCAGACAATCACAAAATATATTATTATACTGGTGGTCAGTGTGGTCACAACAATGGCAGTGTGGCACTGACTCTGACAGCAAAAGTGTGCACTGTACGTTATATGTACTCCTGAGTCCTGCTCTCAGACTCTAACTGCTCCCCACTGTCAGTGTCTCCCCCACAAGTCAGATAATACAATACACTTACAGTCACACTATCTAATCTATATCACTTCAGCAAGTAGTATAGTAGTATAGTAGTACTCCTCCTAATAATGCTCCCCAAAATTACTACTACTGTGTCTCTCTCGTCTCTACTGTGTCTCTCTCTTCTCTAAACGGAGAGGACGCCAGCCACGTCCTCTCCCTATGACTCTCAATGCACGTGTGAAAATGGCGGCGACGCGCGGCTCCTTATATAGAATCCGAGTCTCGCGATAGAATCCGAGCCTCGCGAGAATCCGACAGCGGGATGATGACGTTCGGGCGCGCTCGGGTTAACCGAGCAAGGCGGGAAGATCCGAGTCGCTCGGACCCGTGAAAAAAAACATGAAGTTCGGGCGGGTTCGGATTCAGAGGAACCGAACCCGCTCATCTCTAGCATCCAGTTAAGGTTCTTTTGGCCCGGCATCTATGCTTCCGTTAAGAGGTATTGTCAGGAATGCCCAGTCTGCCAGAGGACAGCCCCTCAGCCAGAGTTTAGAGCTCAATTGGTACCCCTCCCTATCATTTCTGTACCTTTTGAGCGGATTGGTATGGATCTGATAGGGCCAGTGGAAAAATCTGCTTGAGGACACCAATACATATTGGTGGTAGTTGATTATGCCACCAGGTACCCAGATGCTATACCCCTGCACAATATGAAAACTGGCACTATTGCCAGAGAGCTACTAACCATGTACAGATGTAGCCACCTTTATTTTGACTGTTTCTCCGCCGAGACGGGCGTTTAGTCACGCTAAGGCGATAGCTGAGTTTAATCACTGGTAGGCGCGTTGAGGCGATCTAGATAGTCATCATGCATTACACATCTCCACCACTGTGTGGCTAATGCTCCACTAATCCAGTACTTTTGATCGTACAGTATAGCGGCGGATTGATCTACAGCTCTGGCAATACTGTAGGCGTAACGGGAGGCGGTGGAAAAAGTATGGAGTACTGTATGTGTATGGAGACGCAACTACAGTAATTGTGTAAAAGGAAGAATGTACAGGACAATGTATAAACACCGTGCTTTTAAAATACATGAGCGTCTGGGAATGGAGGGCTACAGTAGCTAGCAGGAGGCGGTGGAAAATACCGTGCTTTACAAATGCGAGCGTCCGAGTCCTCTAAGGCATAAACCAACACCAATGGGGTGGGGGCCGGGCGCTGTTTGCAGTACTTTCACACATGAAATTGGGAGTCTCTCATGAGGCGTCGTGGGCTAGGGGTGAAGGCTCCCACCTCCCACGCTGGGGGTCCAGGGTTCGAGACGTGATGTGCCTTCTTTTTTTTTTTTTTATTGTAATAATACACTGTATTATTTTATCTACATTGTAAGACAGTCAATGTAAAGGTGCACACAAGTTACATATAAATCAGAGTACATCTGCAGGAGCGATTCTTTACGCTAAATGCAACTAAACAGCGGGAATGAAATGAGGGTATTCTGACGCTACTAACTGAGCAAAACAGTACTGTAGATCTTCAGCGTTTGTGTATTGCACATGACCTGAATTCCCTCCCTGTGCAGGCTCCCAGGGGGGAAGGGCGATGGGGGTAGGGGGAGACGATGGGAAATACTGTACTGTGCCTTTGAAATGCAATTACATGAGCGTCCGAGTCCACTACGGCATACTGTAAACCAACACCAATGGGAAGGAAATGCCAACCATTTTTTTTATGTGTTCCCGTGACATTCATTTAAAAAAAAAAATTTTTTCTCTCTAATACATCCAATGGAAGGATGCACACAGGTTTCACATAAATCAAAGTACATCTGCAGGAGCGATTCTTTACGCTAAATGCAACTGCACAACGGCAATGAGTAGAAATGAGTGTATTCTGACGCTACTAAGTGAGCAAAACAGTACTATACAGTAGATATTCGGCGTTTGTGTATTGCACATGACCTGAATTCCCTCCCTGTCTACTGCATGATCTGTGCAGGCTCCCAGGGGGGAAGGGCAATAGGCTAGCAGGAGGCGGTGGAAAATACCGTGCTTTACAAATGCGAGCGTCCGAGTCCTCTAAGGCATAAACCAACACCAATGGGGTGGGGGCCGGGCGCTGTTTGCAGTACTTTCACACATGAAATTGTGAGTCTCTCATGAGGCGTCGTGGGCTAGGGGTGAAGGCTCCCACCTCCCATGCTGGGGGTCCAGGGTTCGAGACGTGATGTGCCTTCTTTTTTTTTTTTTATTGTAATAATACACTGTATTATTTTATCTACATTGTAAGACAGTCAATGGAATGGTGCACACAAGTTACATATACATCAGAGTACATCTGCAGGAGCGATTCTTTACGCTAAATGCAACTAAACAGCGGGAATGAGTAGAAATGAGTGTATTCTGACGCTACTGTGAGCAAAACAGTACTATACAGTAGATATTCGGCGTTTGTGTATTGCACATGACCTGAATTCCCTCCCTGTCTACTGCATGATCTGTGCAGGCTCCCAGGGGGGAAGGGCAATATGCTAGCAGGAGGCTACTGGGGACTCAGACTCATACAGTACTTGCATTTCAAAAGCACAGTATTTTCCACCGCCTCCCGCTTGCCCATCGCCCTTCCCCCCTGGGATCCTGCACAGGTCATGCAGTAGACAGGGAGGGAGTTATTCACGTAAACTAGGGCAAAGCTGCAGGAGCAGTTGTACTGTTTAGGGTCTATGCACCATATGGTATACATACAATTCTATAGCAGGGCAGACTCAATTGAAATGGCTACCGCCTGTGTCTCCTCGCCCAATGGAGGCCCTCGGCTATGGAGCAAGTAACAGCACAGATTTGGTAGGTCACGGGGCAATGCTGAAGGAGCGTCAGAATCCCCTAGCTAAAATACACAGGGGTGATAGGGATAAGTGAGGTCTTTGCGCATAACGATACACCGCAAAGTTCCCCATGGTTTTGATTATGCCTTTTCTTTGAACACGGTATTTTCCACTGCCTCACCCTACCCCCATCCCACTTTCCCCTTCCCCCCCTGGGAGCCTGCAAAGTACATGCAGTAGACAGGGAGGGAGTTCCGATCAGGTTACAAGACATGTGCAACAGTATACTACTGTATGTAGGAAAATCCACCGCCCACTCTGATTTATGTGAAACCTGTGTGCACCCTTCCATTGAATGTATAACAAAGAAAAATAATAATAATAAAGTGAATGTTACAGGAACACATTAAAAAAAGGTTGGCACTTCCTTCCCATTGGTGTTGGTTTATGCCTTAGGAGACTCGGACGTTAATACTTGTATTTCAAAAGCACAGTGTTTTCCACCGCCTCTCCCTACCCCCATCGCCCTTCCCCCCTGGGAGCCTGCACAGGTCATGCAGTGGACAGGGAGGGAGTTCAGGTCAGGTACAATACACAAATGCTGACGATCTACAGTACTGTGTTGCTCAGTTAGTTGCGTTGGAATACACTAATTTATACTCATTACCGCTGTGTATTTGTATATAGTGGAATGAATCGCTGCTGCAGATTTACTTTGATTTATGTGAAACCTGTGTGCACCCTTTCATTGAATGTATAACAAAGAAAAAAAAAATAAAGTGAATGTCACGGGAACATAGAAAAAAAAAGGTTGGCACTTTGTGACTCTCAGCATGGGAGGTGGGAGCCTTCATCACTAGGTTGGTATGGAAGGGGAGACAATTAGCTACTGGAGGGTACCAACCCCAAGTTTCTGTGACCCCCACAAGGCTCATGGCAAGCGTCGGAACCTATGGTGGGTCTGAATTAACGGTCCCATTATAGTCTATGGGAAAATGGGTCCACTTTGCGTACTGATATCTCTGGTTCTGGGTGTCCCAGAGACTCAGGACTGGTACCATACAAAAGAGGAGACTCTTGGCTTTCGGGGCAGACCAACCACTAGTTTATGTGACACTGGAAAAGGAAACGGGAAGCAACCGTGTTTCGGGTCCCCTCCAGTTGTCCGCCTAGCTTGCACAGGATACAGGGTTTCAGGCTAGATAGGAAATACTGTACAGAAATGCTAAGCATGGTAATTTGACATCCAGGAACATAGGGAGGAGTTTTTATCTCACTCCATTATACTTAGAAAAATTCCACTTGCCACTGTACGTTACAAGCTGTTTGTGCTAATTAGTACACTAGTAGAACATACTGTACAGAGATACTAAGGACAGTGATTTGGCATCCACGAACTTAGGGAGGAGCTTTTATCTCTCTCCATTGTAATCTTTCTAAGTATAATGGAGAGAGATAAAAGCTCCTCCCTAAATTCCTGGGTGCCAAATAACCGTCTTTAGTATCTCTGTATAGTATTTTCAATTAGGGTACTAATTAGCACGGACAGCTTGTAAAGTACAGCGGCAAGTTTAATCTTTCTATGTAAAATGGAGAAAGATAAAAGCTTCTCTGGAAGTTCCCAGATGCCAAATCACCATTCTTCGTATCTCTGTACAGTATGTTCTACTAGTATACTAATTAGCACAAACAGCTTTTAACTGGATGCCAAATCACCATACTTCGTATCTCTGTACAGTATGTTCTATTAGGGTACTAATTAGCACGAACAGCTTGTAACGTACAGCGGCAAGTTTAATCTTTCTATGTATAATGGAGAGAGATAAAAGCTCCTCAATAAGTTCCTGGATACAAAATCACCATACTTAGTATCTCTGTACAGTATGCTCTATTAGGGTACCAATTAGCTGTTTGTGCTAATTAGTACCCTAATAGAAAATACTATGCAGAGATACTAAGGATGGTGATTTGGCAACCAGGAACTTAGGGAGGAGCTTTTATCTCTCTATATTATACATAGTAAGATTAAAATTGCCAGTGTACGTTACAAGCTGTTTGTGCTAATTAGTACCCTAATAGGAAATACTATGCAAAGATACTAAGGATGGTGATTTGGCAACCAGGAACTTAGGGAGGAGCTTTTATCTCTCTATATTATACATAGAAAGATTAAACTTGCCACTGTACGTTACAAGCTGTTCGTGCTAATTAGTACACTAGTAGAACATACTGTACAGAGATACTAAGTACAGTGATTTGGCATCCACGAATTTAGGGAGGAGCTTTAATCTCTCCATTGTAATCTATCTAAGTATAATGGAGAGAGATAAAAGCTCCTCCCTAAATTCCTGGATGCCAAATTGCTGTCCAGAGTATCGCTGTACTCTATGTTCTACTAGTGTACTAAATAGCACGAACAGCTTGTAACGTACAGTGGCAAGATTAATCTTTCTATGTATAATGGAGAGAGATAAAAGCTCCTCAGTAAGTTCCTGGATGCCACATCACTATACTTAGTATCTCTGTACAGTATTTTCTATTAGGGTACTAATTAGCTGTTCGTGCTAATTAGTACCCTAATAGAAAATACTATACAGAGATACTAAGGACGGTGATTTGGCAACCAGGAACCTAGGGAGGAGCTTTTATCTCTCTATATTATACATAGAAAGATTAAACTTGCCACTGTACGTTACAAGCTGTTCGTGCTAATTAGTACACTAGTAGAACATACTGTACAGAGATACTAAGTACAGTGATTTGGCATCCACGAACTTAGGGAGGAGCTTTATTCTCTCTCCATTGTAATCTTTCTAAGCATAATGGAGAGAGATAAAAGCTCCTCCCTAAGGTTCCTGGATGCCAAATCACTGTATGTAGTATCTCTGTACAGTATGTTCTACTAGTGTACTAATTAGCACGAACAGCTTGTAACGTACAGTGGCAAGATTAATCTTTCTATGTATAATGGAGAGAGATAAAAGCTCCTCAGTAAGTTCCTGGATGCCACATCACTGTACTTAGTATCTATGTACAGTATTTTCTATTAGGGTACTAATTAGCTGTTCGTGCTAATTAGTACCCTAATAGAAAATACTATACAGAGAACCTAAGGATGGTGATTTGGCAACCAGGAACTGAGGGAGGAGCTTTTATCTCTCTACATTATACATAGAAAGATCAAAACTGCACTGTACGTTACAAGCTGCTCGTGCTAATTAGTACACTAGTAGAACATACTGTACAGAGATACTACAGACAGTGATTTGGCATCCAGGAACCTTAGGGAGGAGCTTTTATCTCTCCCCGCTGTAATCTTTCTAAGTATATTGGAGAGAGATAAAAGCTCCTCCCTAAGTTCCTGGATGCCAAATCACTGTCTGTAGTATCTCTGTACAGTATGTTCTATTAGGGTACTAATTAGCACGAACAGCTTGTAACATACAGCGGCAAGTTTAATCTTTCTGTGTATAATGGAGAGAGATAAAAGCTCCTCAGTAAGTTCCTGGATACCAAATCACCGTCCTTAGTATCTCTGTACAGTATGTTCTATTAGGGTACTAATTAGCACGAACAGCTAATTAGTACCCTAACAGAAAATACTGTACAGAGATACTAAGTACAGTGATGTGGCATCCTGGAACTTACTGAGGAGCTTTTATCTCTCTCCATTATACATAGAAATATTAAACTTGCCACTGTATGTTACAAGCTGTTCGTGCTAATTAGTACACTAGTAGAACATAGAGTACAGCGATACTCTGGATGGCAATTTAGCATCCAGGAATTTAGGGAGGAGCTTTTATCTCTCTCCATTATGCTTAGAAAGATTACAATGGAGAGAGATTAAAGCTCCTCCCTAAGTTTGTGGATGCCAAATCACTGTACTTAGTATCTCTGTACAGTATGTTCTACTATTGTACTAATTAGCACGAACAGCTTGTAACGTACAGTGGCAAGTGTAATTTTTCTAAGTATAATGGAGAGAGATAAACTCCTCCCTATGTTCCTGGATGTCAAATTACCATGCTTAGCATTTCTGTACAGTATTTCCTATCTAGCCAGAAACCCTGCATCCTGTGCAAGCTAGGCGGACAACTGGAGGGGACCCGATACACGGTTGCTTACTGTTTCCCTTTCCAGTGTCACATAAACTAGTCGTTGGTCTGACCTGAAAGCCAAGAGTCTCCTCTTTTAAATGGTACCAGTCCCGAGTCTCTGGGACACCCAGAACCAGAGATATCAGTACGCAAAGTGGACTCATTTTCCCATAGACTATAATGGGCCCGTTAATTCAGACCCACCATGGGTTCCGACGCTTGCCATGAGCCTTGTGGGGGTCACAGAAACTTGGAGTTGGTACCCTCTGGTAGCTAATTGTCTCCTCTTCCATACCAACCTAGCGATGAAGGCTCTTACGTCCCACACTGAGAGTCCCAGCTTTGAGTCCCAAAGTGCCAACCTTTTTTTTTTATATGTTCCCGTAACATTCACTTTATTATTGTTTTTCTTTGTTATACATTCAATGAAAGGGTGCACACAGGTTTCACATAAATCAAAGTAAATCTGCAGCAGCGATTCATTCCGCTATATACAAATACACAGCGGTAATGAGTATAAATTAGTGTATTCCGACGCAACTAACTGAGCAACACAGTACTGTAGATTGTCGGCATTTGTGTATTGTACCTGACCTGAACTCCCTCCCTGTCCACTGCATGACCTGTGCAGGCTCCCAGGGGGGAAGGGCAATGGGGGTAGGGAGAGGCAGTGGAAAATACGTGCTTTTCAAATACAAGTATTTGCGTCCGAGTCCCCTAAGGCATAAACCAACACCAATGGGAAGGAAGTGCCAACCTTTTTTTAATGTGTTCCTGTAACATTCACTTTATTATTATTTTTTTTCTTTGTTATACATTCAATGGAAGGGTGCACACAGGTTTCACATAAATCAGAGTGGGCGGAGGATTTTCCTACATACAGTAGTATACTGTTGCACGTCTTGTAACCTGATCGGAACTCCCTCCCTGTCTACTGCATGTACATTGCAGGCTCCCAGGGGGGAAGGGGAAAGTGGGATGGGTGTAGGGCGAGGCAGTCGAAAATACTATGTTCAAAGAAAAGGCATAATTAAAACCATGGGGAACTTTGCAGTGTATCGTTATGTGCATATACCTCGCTTAGTCCTATCGCCCCTGTGTATTTTAGCTAGGGGATTGTGACGCTCCTTCAGCATTGCCCCATAGCCTGCAAAATCTGGACTGTTACTTGCTCCGTAGCCTAGGGCCTCCGTGGAGCAAGGAGTCATAGGTGGTAGCCATTTCAATTGAGTCTGCCCTGCTACAGAATTGTATGTGTACTGTACGGTGCATAGAACCTTAACAGAACCGCTCCTGCAGCTTTGCCCTGGTTTATGTGAATAAAAAAATAATAAAGTGTCTGGAAAAAACTAACATGCATTCGTACTTTAGAAATCGAACTCGGGACTCTGAGTATAGGAAGCGGAACACTTCACCACTTCGCCGCAGATAGATGAATAAATCCATTGGTTTTGATTATGCTGTAATGGCTATGGGATTAGGACGCTAACATACTGTACAAAATTCCTAATCTCAAGAGGCAATAGTGAACTTCTAACACGTCCATTTGCGACAGTGTACACTACTGGTTTTATGTTGTTTTGTCTGCGGGACTTGGACGCTCACATATTCATAAAGTACTGTAGATGGATCATATACTGTATGCTGTACTATTTGCGTCTGTACCGTATATACTGTATTAAATAATGCAGCATAATGAGTATTTACTGTATTAAATAATGCAGCGTAATGAGTATTTACTGTATGCAGCGTAATGAGACGCTTAGTAAAGTAGTCCTTATTATATATTTCAGTATTGTATTTTACGGGAGACCACACGCATGCGCAGTGGTGATTGTAAAAGGCGACATCTGGTGGATGATCGCAGGTATTACACGTAAAGGTAACGCCAAACGCTCTGTCTGCCTCCGTGCGATTAGGTACGCCTCTCTGTGACTAGGCGCGCCTCCCTACGCCCTGGTACGCTGCGTATGCTCGATCGGGACAAACGCCTCAGCCAGTCAAGATAAAGGTGGCTACATCTGTATACCTGCTTAGGAATACCAAAAGAGGTCTTAACGGACCAAGGTACACCTTTCATGTCTAAACTCATGAAAGATTTATGTCGGTTGCTAAACGTAAACAGGATTGCCACCTTGGTGTACCACCCGCAGACAGATGGCCTGGTGGAAAGATTTAATAAAACCCTTAAGCAAATGATTTAAGAGGGCAGTGTCACAAGAAAAACGAGATTGGGATCTGCTCCAGCCTTACTTGGTTTGTGGTCAGAGAGGTACCCCAATCCTCTACAGTGTTTAGTACCTTTGAGCTCCTCTATGGTAAATAGCCAAGAGGAATTCTAGATCTCTTAAAAGAAGGGTGGGAAGAACAACCATGCCAGGACCCTAACGTCATTCAGTTTGTGGCCCAGTTATACGGCCGACTATGGCAGATTGCGCCACTGCTGAATGAACACATGGAAAGGGCCCAACAACGTCAGAAACAGAGGTATGACGTCACCTCAGTCAACCGGTCCTTTAATCCGGGAGACAAAGTGTTAGTGCTGATGCCCACCACAGAAAGCAAGATGTATGCACAATGGTGGGGCCCTTGTGAGATCATTGAGACAGTGGGACCGGTCAATTACAGGGTCCGACAGGAGGGTAGAAGGAGGGAGGTACAAGTCTACCATGTAAACCTGTTAAAACCCTGGAAGGAAATTGCCAATCAGCCCACTTTGGTAGCTAAAAAGATTTCAGAATGTCAGGTACCCATTGAAGTCACGCTTACACCTGAACAGAAACGGGAAGAGGTGAACTTGGTGAAACGCTACCAAGATGTGTTTTCTGCCATTCCGGGAAAGACACAGATCATCCAACATGATGATGTGACTCCACCCAGGGTGGCCATTAAACAGAGGCCATATCGCATACCCGAAGCAAAGCGGTAAAGCAGGAGGTGGAAGAGATGTTATGCCTAGGGGTTATAGAGGAATCCACCAGTGAGTGGAATAATCCAATTGTCCTAGTACCGAAGCCTTCAGGTGCCTTACGGTTCTGCAATGACTTCCGTAAATTAAATCAAGTGTCCCAGTTTGATTCTTACCCTATGCCCCGGGTTGATGAGTTGGTAGAAAATTTAGCCAATAGTCAATATCTCACTACACTTGATTTGACAAAAGGTTATTGGCAGATTCCGTTAACAGAAGCTGCTAAGGCAAAAACAGCCTTCTCTACCCCAGAAGGCTTATTCAAATATAAAATGCTCCCATTTGGTTTACATGGTGCCCCAGCAACCTTTCAGAGAGCTATGAATAAGTTGCTGCGGCCCCACAGGGAATATGCAACTGCATGTTTAGATGACATTGTTATTTTCAGCTCTAACTGGGAGTCACACCTACCAAAGGTAGAAGCCGTTTTACAGTCTCTACGGGCACACGGGTTTACCGCCAACCCTGAGAAATGTGCCATTGGTATGATTAAGGCCAAGTATTTGGGGTACATTGTGGGCAGAGGATAGGTTAAACCTCAGCCTAGTAAGGTAGAAGCAATCCTCACCTGGTCTAGACCTAGATGTAAATCACAACTTAGGACATTTCACAGTTTGATCGGACATTTTCGCAGGTTCATTCGAGATTTCGCTGAATGTCTTAAAAAACAATTCCCAGACAAGATAACGTGGTCTGAACCAGTGGAAACTGCTTGGAAGGATTTAAGATGAGCTTTGTGTACTGAGCATGTCTTGCAAGCTCCTGACTTTAAAAAGAAATTTGTGTTACAAACGGATGCCTCTGGGATAGGATTAGGAGCAGTCCTATCCCAAGAGGTAGATGGAGAGGAGAAGCCCATCCTCTACCTCAGCCGTAGATTATTGCCCAGGGAGCGCAGGTACTCAACTGTAGAGCAGGAGTGCTTGGCCATTAAATGGGCAGTTGAGTCATTAAGGTATTATTTATTGGGACGAGAATTTTTGTTGGTCACAGACCATGCACCATTACAGTGGATGCATACAAAGAGGTGAATGCTCGTGTGACCCAGGGGCTGGCTGGGCAGGGGGGCAGGGTGCCATCTGCCCTCCAGGCCAGTGCAATTTAGGTGTTCCATGGCCACATGACTGCAGATTCCCCGAGAAAAAATGGTCCGCTTGCTTGAGTCTGCCCCCCAGGCTGAAAGTTGCCAGGCAGCCCCTGGTGTGACCCATTGGATTTTGGCTTTGCAGCCATTTAAGTTTGAGGTGAGGCATTGTCCGGGGAAACAGCACCTCAATGCCGATGCCCTTTCCAGGAGGTTTGTAGGTCCTGTTCCTTCAAGCAACCCTATGGTGAAGCTAGGGGAGGAGGAAGAAGGCGAGGTGGGTGACCTATGGAAGGCAGTGGAAGGCTGTGTACCTGGGCGGATGACACAGGTAGGGGTGGGCGAGGAAGAGAGCTCGCCTGAAAATAGTGTAGCTTCACCAGGGTGGTTGAAGCTAAGGGGGGAGGAGTGTGACAGAGACAGCATTGTTCTATGTGAAAGTAATGTGGAGGATCCAGACCAGGTTTTGGAAGCAGTAGCAGAATCCAAGGTGTGTGATCAGCAGCACCTGGGATTTCCTGATATAAGGGTTTCCAGGGCAGAGTCACCTTGCTCTTGACGGTGGAATAGCTACCCAAGTGATAGGTCGAGTTGTGTGGGTTAGACTAGGTACCACTGGAGCCTATCAAGAGTCTGCCATGCTGAGAGTGCCTGTATTACTGCCTGTAATACCAACTGCATATGGATTTAACTTGCTATGTGGTGACTTGCTGTTCAAAATAAACACCGAAAGTGTTCATCTGAGTCCCCGTGTTTGTGATCCTTGTCACTATATATATATATATATATATACACACTGCTCAAAAAAATAAAGGGAACACTAAAATAACACATTCTATATCTGAATGAATGAAATATTCTTATTAAATACTTTGTTCTTTACATAGTTGAATGTGCTGACAACAAAATCACACAAAAATGATCAATGGAAATCAAATTTATTAACCCATGGAGGTCTGGATTTGGAGTCACACTCAAAATTAAAATGGAAAAACACACTACAGGCTGATCCAACTTTGATATAATGTCCTTAAAACAAGTCAAAATGAGGCTCAGTAGTGTCTGTGGCCTCCACGTGCCTGTATGACCTCCCTACAATGCCTGGGCATGCTCCTGATGAGGTGGCGGATGGTCTCCTCAGGGATCTCCTCCCAGACCTGGACTAAAGCATCTGCCAACTCCTGGACAGTCTGTGGTGCAATGTGGCGTTGGTGGATGGAGCGAGACATGATGTCCCAGATGTGCTCAATTGGATTCAGGTCTGGGGAACGGGCGGGCCAGTCCATAGCATCAATGCCTTCGTCTTGCAGGAACTGCTGACACACTCCAGCCACATGAGGTCTAGCATTGTCTTGCATTAGGAGGAACCCAGGGCCAACCGCACCAGCATATGGTCTCACAAGGGGTCTGAGGATCTCATCTCAGTACCTAATGGTAGTCAGGCTACCTCTGGTGAGCACATGGAGGGCTGTGCGGCCCCCCAAAGAAATGCCACCCCACACCATTACTGACCCACTGCCAAACCGGTCATGCTGGAGGATGTTGCAGGCAGCAGAACGTTCTCCTTGGCGTCTCCAGACTCTGTCACATCTGCTCAGTGAGAACCTGCATTAATCTGTGAAGAGCACAGGGTGCCAGTGGCGAATTTGCCAATCTTGGTGTTCTCTGGCAAATGCCAAACGTCCTGCACTGTGTTGGACTGTAAGCACAACCCCCACCTGTGGATGTCGGGCCCTCATACCACCCTCATGGGCCAGTCTTTACTAAAAATCCGAGTTTGGCCGATTTGTGTTTTTTTTTTTTCTAAGTCCCAACACGGGAATTCACTAAGCACAAATCTCGGCAGTGTTTGGGACATTCGTAATGGTTTGAACGGCAAAGTACACAAATACGAATGAATAGACCATCGGTTAAACGCGGCTGTTATTTCCTACAACACGGGTATTCATTCACTATTCATTTGTATTTGGGTGTTAGTCTCTGAGTGCTCAAGTGCGGGTGTATTTTTTTGCGAATCGTTAAAAAAAGCAGCAAAAAAATAGACCTGCTTTTTCCAGTCGAGTTTGGATAACCATGCACGGATCAGTGAGATCTGTGCATGGTTATCTATGGGAAAGGGTCTGTTTAATGTAAAAACTGGGAATTTTTTTTGCGTGGGGTCCCCCCTCCTAAGCATAACCAGCCTCGGGCTCTTTGAGCCGGTCCTGGTTGCAAAAATATGGGGAAAAAATTGACAGGGGTTCCCCCATATTTTAACAACCAGCACCGGGCTCTGCGCCTGGTCCTGGTGCCAAAAATATGGGGGACAAAAAGCGTAGGGGTCCCCCGTATTTTTGGAACCAGCACCGGTCTCCACTAGTCAGAGAGATAATGCCACAGCCGGGGGACACTTTTATATAGGTCCCTGCGGCCCTGGCATTAAATCACTAACTAGTCACCCCTGGCCGGGGTACCCTGGAGGAGTGGGAACCCCTTAAATCAAGCCCCCCCCCCCTCCAGCCACCCAAGGGCCAGGGGTGAAGCCCGAGGCTGTCCCGCACATCCAAGGGCTGCGGATGGGGGGCTGATAGCCTTGTGAAAAAAATAGAATATTGTTTTTGTAGCAGTACTACAAGTCCCAGCAAGCCTCCCCCGCAAGCTGGTACTTGGAGAACCACAAGTACCAGCATGCAGTGGAAAAACAGGCCCGCTGGTACCTGTAGTACTACTACAAAAAAATACCCAAATAAAAACAGAACTCACACACCTTGAAAGTACAACTTTATTACATACATGCACACCTACATTCACACATACTTACCTATGTTCACACGAGGGTCGTTCCACTTCTCCAGGTAGAATCCATGGGGTACCTGAAATTAAAATTATACTCACAAAAATCCAGTGTAGATCTGTCCTCTTCTGAGCTTGTAATCCACGTACTTGGCAAAAAAACAAACCGAAAAACCCAAACCACGCACTGAAAGGGGTCCCATGTTTACACATGGGACCCCTTTCCCCGACTGCCGGGACCCCCCGTGACTCCTGTCACAGAGAGTCCCTTCAGCCAATCAGGGAGCGCCACGTCGTGGCACTCTCCTGATTGGCTGTGTGCTCCTGAGCTGTCAGTCAGGCTGCGCACGGCAGAGATACAATGTTGCGCCTATGCGCTCCATTGTATCCAATGGTGGGAACTTTGCGGTCAGCGGTTGACCGAAAGTAACCTCACCGCTGACCGCAAAGTTCCCACCATTGGATACAATGGAGCGCATAGGCGCAACATTGTATCTCTGCCGTGCGCAGCCTGACTGACAGCTCAGGAGCTCATGGATTCTACTTGGAGAAGTGGACCGACCCTCGTGTGAACATAGGTAAGTATGTGTGAATGTAGGTGTGCATGTATGTAATAAAGTTGTACTTTCAAGGTGTGTGAGTTCTGTTTTTATTTGGGTATTTTTTTGTAGTAGTACTACAGGTACCAGCGGGACCGTTTTTCCACCGCATGCTGGTACTTGTGGTTCTCCAAGTACCAGTTTGCGGGGGAAGCTTGCTGGGACTTGTAGTACTGCTACATAAAACAATATTCTATTTTTTTCACAAGGCTATCAGCCCCCCATCCGCAGCCCTTGTATGGAAGGGACAGCCTCGGGCTTCACCCCTGGCCCTTGGGTGGCTGGAGGGGGGGGTCCCCTTGATTTAAGGGGTTCCCTCTCCTCCAGGGTACCCCGGCCAGGGGTGACTAGTTAGTGATTTAATGCCAGGGCCGCAGGGACCTATATAAAAGTGTCCCCCGGCTGTGGCATTATCTCTCTGACTAGTGGAGCCCGGTGCTGGTTCCAGAAATACAGGGGACCCCTACGCTTTTTGTCCCCCGTATTTTTGGCACCAGGACCAGGCGCAGAGCCCGGTGCTGGTTGTTAAAATATGGGGGAACCCCTGTCAATTTCCCCCCCATATTTTTTGCAACCAGGACCGGCTGAAAGAGCCAGAGGCTGGTTGTGCTTAGGAGGGGGGACCCCACGCAATTTTTTTCTTGATTTTTAACACTTTTTTTTTTTTAAAAAAGGTGCACAATGAAGCCCTGCATGGATCTCACGGATCCGGCCGGGATTCCTTGTGTTTTGTCAGGCAGTGTTTTACTCATCACTCCCGTAAAACACTGCCTGACATTACGAATCACATCGACATCGGAAAAAACGAATGTCGAAAACTCGGCAGCTTAGTAACTGACCGTATCAGGATTCAAAAAGTTGCAGTAAAATGCACCCGATACAATTCGAGTTCAAACACCCTTAAAAACGGCTAAAACACGAATATTAGTAAATTTTGGCCATGGAGTCTGTTTCTGATTGTTTGAGTAGAAACATGCACATTTGTGGCTTGCTGGAGGTCATTTTGCAGGGCTCTGGCAGTGCTCCTCCTGTTCCTCCTTGCACAAAGGCGGAGGTAACGGTCCTGCTGCTGGGTTGTTGCCCTCCTACTGCCCCCTCCACGTCTCCTGATGTACCTGCCTGTCTCCTGGTAACGCCTCCATGCTCTGGACACTACGCTGACAGACACAGCAAACCTTCTTGCCACAGCTCGCATTGATGTGCCATCCTGGATGAGCTGCACTACCTGAGCCACTTGTGTGGGTTGTAGACTCCGTCTCATGCTACCACTAGAGTGAAAGCACCGCCAGCTTTCAAAAGTGACCAAAACATCAGCCAGAAAGCATAGGAGCTGAGAAGTGGTCTGTGGTCACCACCTGCAGAACAATTCCTTTATTGGGGGTGTCTTGCTAATTGCCTATAATTTCCACCTGTTGTCTATACCATTTGCACAACAGCATGTGAAATTGATTGTCAATCAGTGTTGCTTCCTAAGTGGACAGTGTGATTTCACAGAAGTGTGATTGACTTGGAGTTACATTGTGTTGTTTAAGTGTTCCCTTTATTTTTTTGAGCAGTGTGTATATATATATATATATATATATATATACAAAGAAATATGTTGCGCAAAGTCCACTCAGGTCCTTATTATAGCTTCCAAAGCAAGTTCTTTGTTCTTAATATAGATGTTTAGTGCCTCCTCTGGTTTGAACCTTACCACAGGTTCATCGGACACATGTAAAAGACAGAAAGTGAGGGGCGCACCAGGTGAGTATAAAATTATCAATGATTTAATGACAAAGTAAAAGGTTCACATACATCTAAGAAAGAAATCATCAGCCTCACGCTCCTCCTGCGATACCTCCATATGGCTCAGAGTGTAAACGCTGTACGGCTGGTAGCAGCAGGGGCTCAGGCTCCAGGTCTCTCGCTAGCAGAACGCTTGTCTGCAGTGCATTAAAGCGTTTCCTGGCCTTAGATCGCCGCTCTCCATGGACACAGACTATGACGCCTGTCAGCTTCAGTCCACAGGCCATGCCCAACCGGTTTCATTATTAGACGAAGGTGTCCACACCCCTGACGAAGTCTAACGACTTTCATCAAAATGGCCCAGAAAAGCTTTGGTATATGTAAAATCGGTCTAATTGAAAGTACAGTAAGTAAAGAAGCTGGATTTTCCTCAAACCAGAGGTGGTTGAAACAGTTAATTTTCCAGCGAGAAAAAAAGCCACCATCGATTGGCAAACCATGGGATGATTTCTAAATGAGCCTCTCCCAGTGTAATTAAAATTATTTTGTTCTACAAAAATAAATCTTAGGTTTCTGTTTAGATGCAGAAGGAGGTGTAGCTACGTAACTCTTTCACAGTCAACATAGACAACCTCCCAAACTGCCCACCTCCATCCAATAAACGGAGTACAGCAAGTTTAGGCTGCTGGGGGGGACCTGACGGTCACTAGCCAAAATCTTTTTTTAAAAGTAGCCTGTAGGTTATAATAGTTAACACCATCTATTGATGGTCTTATCTTGCTTTTTATAGTGCAATAACTTGGAGAAGACCACACTTCCCATAAAAAAAAAAGTAACCTGCATTACTTAACTGAATGCAAGATATTTCTGATCTCTAGGGGCATACTTAGTAACATTTTTTTTTAAACTAAAATAACGTGAAAAAGAGTTTTCACATTCTTTTCACATTATTTTTGTTTGACCTGAATGTATTAAAGGTGTTTTGGAGCAGTTTTCGTTTTAGTAACCATATCTCATTTCCCCTGTGTATAATGGGAAATGCGATATGTCCAAATTTAATAAAACAACATTTGTCAAAAAACACTGCAGTGAGCCCTGTGATAAATACACCTGCTTCAACTGTGGCGCTGTCAGTGTGATCAGCTCTGTTTGTGTGATGTAAAAAATAGTAAATAAATAAATACTTACCCAGGCTCCGGTGATCGGTGCTCCTGTGCGGGCGTACGGTCATCGGGGCTTCCTGCTGCCGCTGTGCCCCCCGGTGCAGAAAAGTGAGGCGGCAAAGTGGCAGCTCACTTTACAGCACCGGATGTCACAGTAGCAGGTAGCCCCAAGGACCGGCAGCACGCACAGATCGCCGCTGGTGAGTATGATCAGTGGTCAGTGGGGGTCGTGGCACGAGGGGGGGGGGGGTCATCGCGATGGGGCGGTGGGTGCTGGCAGCAGTGGTAGCGGCGGTGATGTCGTCGTCGGCACATGTGCAGCACACACTCGATAGTGCTGCCTGCGGAGTGTCATCGCAGGCTCGCAAGCTCAGTCTCTGCATGTGATTATTGATACATCTGTGGGTCAATTTTATTACCTCACATCTGCATCCTCAGATGCAGATGGTGATACATCGGCTCCCAGTGTGTTCAGCTTTTGTTAAATAGCAGTGATACTAAAATCATGCAATAACTGCTGTTTCCGTATCGTGTTTTGGGGGGTGAAGGGGCTTAATAAATAGGCCCCTAAATGTTTTGCTTCAACAAGAACAAAATCACTATAGTTTGCTGCTGTAAATAATCAGGTGCTGTTATATCTTTATATAATCATAAGAAGATATACACTACTATCTCCTCTAGCCCTAAACCAGGTGGAGCCCCTTTTACACACTGCACCAGGTAGAGCCCCCTTTTACACTCTGCCCCAGGCAGAGCACCTTTTACACATTGCACCTGGTACAGCCCCCTTTCCTTTTACACATTGCACCAGGTAGAGCCCCCTTTTACACACTGCACCAGGTATAGCCCCTTTTTTACACATTGCACAAGGGAGAGCTCCCTTTCCTTTTACACACTGCACCAGGTAGAGTTCCCTTTTACACACTGCACCAGATAGAGCACGCTTTCCTTTTACACATTGCACCCAGAGGTGGATCTAGCCCTTTTTTTTTTCAGGAGAGTGGCTTAACAATTAATCCTTTCCCCTCCCCCTATCTTGTCCTGACTCCTCCCCTTTCCAGTCTTGACTCCTCCCCTTTCCACAGTCCCATCTGGTATAGGCCCTGCTCACCACAACACAATATATTGTGAGCAGTGGCATTACTGGGGTTGGTGTCACTGGCTTCTACACCCTTAGCCCATACGTGACATGCTATACCACCCTTAGCCCATATGTGACATGCTATAAGTGATACGGGGATCCCTGGGAATCTACAGTGAGGCTACTAAATCACAGCTATATGCCACAGAGACCAAGAGAGGGGTAAAACAGCAGGGGAAGGGAGTTTTTCTTAGTGATGAGCGGGTTCGGTTCCTCGGAATCCGAACCCCCCCGAACTTCACCCATTTTAGACGGGTCTGAGGCATACTCGGATACTCCAGTATTGCTCGGTTAACCCGAGCGCGCCCGAACATCATCATCCCGCTGTTGGATTCTCGCGAGATTCGGATTCTATATAAGGAGCCGCGCGTCGCCGCCATTTTTCACTTGTGCATTGGAAATGATAGTGAGAGGACGTGGCTGGCGTCCTCTCACTTTGTTTCAGAACTTTCAAAGGGCTGCAAATATCTTTATTCTGGGGACCAGCAGTATTATAGGAGGAGTACAGTGCAGAGTTTTGCTGACCAGTGATCACCAGTATTATACGTTCTCTGCCTGAAAAACGCTCCATATCTGTGCTCAGTGTGCTGCATATATCTGTGCTCACACTGCTTTATTGTGGGGACTGGGGACCAGCAGTATTATATAGGAGGAGTACAGTGCAGAGTTTTGCTGACCAGTGACCACCAGTTTTATACGTTCTCTGCCTGAAAAACGCTCCATATCTGTGCTCAGTGTGCTGCATATATCTGTGCTCACACTGCTTTATTGTGGGGACTGGGGACAAGCAGTATTATATAGGAGGAGTACAGTGCAGAGTTTTGCTGACCAGTGACCACCAGTATAATACGTTCTCTGCCTGAAAAACGCTCCGCTGCATATATCTGTGCTCACACTGCTTTATTGTGGGGACTGGGGACCAGCAGTATTATATAGGAGGAGTACAGTGCAGAGTTTTGCTGACCAGTGACCACCAGTATTATACGTTCTCTGCCTGAAAAACGCTCCATATCTGTGCTGCATTGTAGTATATATAGTAGGAGTACAGTGCATAATTTTGCTGACCACAAGTATATAATATATAGGAGTACGGTACAGTAGGCCACTGCTCTACCTACCTCTGTGTCGTCAAGTATACTATCCATCCATACCTGTGGTGCATTTCAGTTTTGCACAGTTTGCTGACCACCAGTATATAATATATAGCAGTACGGTACAGTAGGCCACTGCTCTACCTACCTCTGTGTCGTCAAGTATACTATCCATCCATAACTGTGGTGCATTTCAGTTTTGCACAGTTTGCTGACCACCAGTATATAATATATAGAAGTACGGTACAGTAGTCCATTGCTCTACCTCTGTGTTGTCAAGTATACTATCCATCCATACCTGTGCTGCATTTTAGTTGTGCACAGTGTATAGTAGGAGGACAGTGCAGAATTTTGCTGACCACCAGTATATATTAGGGATGTGCACCTGAAATTTTTCGGGTTTTGTGTTTTGGTTTTGGGTTCAGTTCCGTGGCCGTGTTTTGGGTTCGAACGCGTTTTGGCAAAACCTCACCGAATTTTTTTTGTCGGATTCGGGTGTGTTTTGGATTCGGGTGTTTTTTTCAAAAAACCCTAAAAAACAGCTTACATCATAGAATTTGGGGGTCATTTTGATCCCATAGTATTATTAACCTCAATAACCATAATTTCCACTCATTTTCAGTCTATTCTGAACACCTCACACCTCACAATATTATTTTTAGTGCTAAAATTTGCACCGAGGTCGCTGGATGGCTAAGCTAAGCGACCCAAGTGGCCGACACAAACACCTGGCCCATCTAGGAGTGGCACTGCAGTGTCAGGCAGGATGGCCCTTCCAAAAAATACTCCCCAAACAGCACATGACGCAAAGAAGAAAAAAAAGAGGCGCAATGAGGTAGCTGTGTGAGTAAGCTAAGCGACCCTAGTGGCCGACACAAACACCTGGCCCATCTAGGAGTGTCACTGCAGTGTCACGCAGGATGGCCCTTCCAAAAAATACTCCCCAAGCTCCTTCCTCCTGCCAACCTTCACCCGTGCTCTGTTCTTCTGCAGCAGGCAGACAAGAGGATGTCGGGACTTGGGAGGAACGTAGGAGGTACAGGTCAGGATGTTGCAGCGCGCTGGCTGCCTGTGTGAGCCGCAGCCGGATCTTGGGATAGTACGGTAGCGGCGGGAGCGTGGCCGTGCAAGTGCTGCTGGTGGTACTGTGCCCACAGTGCATATGCGCTGTGTGCCAGGCACCACTAGCCATTGGCATTTCTACAATTGGTGCAATGTGTGCGGTGCACACGGGCCCCTGCACTCATTTTAATGCTTACCTTACCAGAGTCCAGCATCGGGTACTGCAATCGCGGTGGATATCACTGCCAAAATGTCCACCGCGCATGCGCGGTTGCCCACTTGGTTTCCGGATCATGCCGGGCGCCATATTTCCAGAGACCGGCGTATGCGCAGTGATCTCTGGCACAATGCCGGAGTCTTCCATGCCATACAGAGAAGAGGGCACACAAGGAGGTGCACACGGGCCCCCTCCATTGTTGAAACGCCCCTGCCACTAGCACACCACTAGTTATGGCCCTAAACTCCTCCTCCCCTCTCTTACAAGCCGTTCACTAGCTCCCCCTTCAGAATCCAATTAAAGCTTCTCACACCCACTCCTCTCCCATTTACATCTCTGACCTTATCTCCCTTTACACTCCTGCCCATCCTCTTCACTCTGCTAACGCGTGCTGCCTCTCCTGCCTACTGATTACCTCCTCCCACTTCTATCTCCAAGAATTTGCACATGTTGCTCTCTTTCTCTGGAATTCTCTACCTTTTCCCCTCAGAATCTCCACAAAACTTCAAACGGGCTCTCAAGACCCACTTCTCCACCAAACCAGAAAACTCTCATCCTAAGCCCTCTGTCCCACACTCACTGTCTACCCCATCTGTGTCACCCTTATCTGAATGCCCCTCCCCTTTAGAATGTAACCTCTCACCTCTTGTGTTTTACCTACTGTTAAACTATCTTTCTGCTGTGGGGTACACTGGGCTCCACAAGGAATGGACAATGGGGTGTAGAGTAGGATCTTGATCCGAGGCACCAACAGGCTCAAAGCTTTGACTGTTCCCAGAATGCATAGCGCCGCCTCGTATATCACCCCGCCTCCCTGCACAGGATCTCAGTTTTGTAGTTGGTGCTGCAGTAGCAGGCACTTAACAGAGGGGCTGCTCCAGGCAGCCCTAAGAAGAGCTTTTTTTCTGAGGAAAAAAGTGAAGACTTCAAGGGCAGCAGCAGTGTTACATGTCAGTGGACATTCACGGCTGCAGCTCCGACTCTCCCCAGCGGCGCTGTACACTCCCGAGCCCTGGTTGCCGGGTAACTACAGCAGGAGGCTCCGGTTTTCTTCTTGTCAGGCACACACGACGGGGGCTCTCCGGGATCGCGTGGCCGTGCTTCGGGAGGTGGTAAGTGGGTCCCACTTGCGGGACCCGGTCTTTATCGCGATCCGGCGCGGTCAGTGGGAGGCGGGCCACGCGCGCTGGAAGTGACGTCACCGCTGAGCAGAAAGTTCCCAGCATTGGTTACAATGGAGCGCATAGGCGCTACATTGTAACACTGCCGTGTGCCGCCTGTCAGTGAGGACAGCAGCACACAGCTGATCAGGAGAGTGCTACAACGTGGCACTCCCTGATTGGCTGAAGAAACCCACTTAGACAGAAGTCAAAGTGGGTTTCTGGCATTCGTGGGAAGGTGACCCATGTGCAAACATGGGTCCCCTTTCAGTTCGTGGTCGGGACACCGTTTTTTTTTATTTATTCAAGTACGTGGATTAACCCTGGATTTGCCGAGGAGCCTGGACCCATGGATCTGGTGAGTAGAATTTCTTCAACAGGTAGCCCTTGGATTCTACTGGAGAAGAGGACCGACCTGCGTGAGAACATAAGGTAAGTATGTATGTATGTGTGTATGTATGTAATAAAATTATACTTTCACGGTGTGTGTGTCTTGTGTTTTTTTGGGTATTTTTTTAGTGGTAGTACTACAGGTACCAGCGGGCCCGTTTTTCCGCCGCATGCTGGTACTTGTGGTTCTCCAAGTACCAGCATGCGGGGGAGGCTTGCTGGGACTTGTAGTACTGCTACTAAAAACAATATCTTTTCATTATCACAAATGGCTATCAGCCTCCCCATCCGCAGCCCATTGGATGGGGGGGGACAGCCTCGGGCTTCACCCCTGGCCCTTGGGTGGCTGGGGGGGGGGGACCCCTTGATTGAAGGGGTCCCCACTCCCCCAGGGTACCCCGGCCAGGGGTGACTAGTTGGATTTTTGATGCCACGGCCGCAGGGCACTGTATAAAAGTGACCCCCGGCTGTGGCATTATCTGTCCAGCTAGTGGAGCCCGGTGCTGGTTTTAAAAATACGGGGGACCCCTACTCTTTTTGTCCCCCGTATTTTTGGGACCAGGACCAGGCGCAGAGCCCGATGCTGGTTGCTTAAATATGGGGGAACCCCTGTCATTTTTCCCCCCATATTTCTGCAACCAGGATCGGCTCAAAGAGCCCGAGGCTGGTTATGCTTAGGAGGGGGGACCCCACGCAATTTTTTTGGCAAAAATAAGCACTTTCCCACCCCTTCCCACTGATATACATGCACGGATCTCATGGATCCCTGCATGCATCTCAAATCACGGAAAAAAAAAGCAGGTCTGTTTTTTTTAGGACTTTTTTACGAGTTGTAATTTTTCACGGCAGTGTTTTGTGTTTTTTTGCTTTGCACTTCTTAGTAAATGACCGAGATTCATATCTAAACAGGCGTAATTTGACCGATGGTGTATTCATTCGTAATTTTTTACCTGAACTAGCAAAAAATTACGAATGCCCTCATCACTGCCGTGATTAGTGTTTAGTAAATGACCGAGATTAACCGAGATGACACTTTGAAGAAAAAACGGCATCTCGGTCAAAATCGGGAGCTTAGTAAATATACCCCTTAGTCAGGGTTTCCTGGTACAATTACCCTGAGATATACATCCAGTTCTTACTGTGTACTGTTATATCTATTGTTATATACTTAGCTGTGTAAGCTAGTCCAGTGCAGTATTATTGTTAGTAATAACCTCTGTATTGTATAGACTGTGACTATTTGTGTGTGCATTTGATAGCTGAGTGGTGTCCATTTCGTGTCTTTCACTCAATCTGCTATCCCTATATTCTATAACCTGAGGGGGCTTGGTGCGTCAGGTTTTATCTAATATAGGATTTTCACAAAGATATACTGTATTACGTATTTTTCTCTGTGATTTAGTCACCATATCTCTCCTTTATCTCTGCTGGTGCCGACTACACTGCGCAGGGGTTTGGGCTAGAGGTATTGTGCTGCTGACAAATTGTACTGTGTTACCTGATACTGCAAGTTATATCATGTCTGCTTTAGAGATGAGCGCCTGAAATTTTTCGGGTTTTGTGTTTTGGTTTTGGGTTCGGTTCCGCGGCCGTGTTTTGGGTTCGACCGCGTTTTGGCAAAACCCCACCGAATTTTTTTTGTCGGATTCGGGTGTGTTTTGGATTCGGGTGTTTTTTTCAAAAAACCCTAAAAAACAGCTTAAATCATAGAATTTGGGGGTCATTTTGATCCCAAAGTATTATTAACCTCAAAACCCATAATTTCCACTCATTTTCAGTCTATTCTGAATACCTCACACCTCACAATATTATTTTTAGTCCTAAAATTTGCACCGAGGTCGCTGTGTGAGTAAGATAAGCGACCCTAGTGGCCGACACAAACACCGGGCCCATCTAGGAGTGGCACTGCAGTGTCACGCAGGATGTCCCTTCCAAAAAACCCTCCCCAAACAGCACATGACGCAAAGAAAAAAAGAGGCGCAATGAGGTAGCTGTGTGAGTAAGATTAGCGACCCTAGTGGCCAACACAAACACCGGGCCCATCTAGGAGTGGCACTGCAGTGTCACGCAGGATGTCCCTTCCAAAAAACCCTCCCCAAACAGCACATGACGCAAAGAAAAAAAGAGGCGCAATGAGGTAGCTGACTGTGTGAGTAAGATAAGCGACCCTAGTGGCCGACACAAACACCGGGCCCATCTAGGAGTGGCACTGCAGTGTCACGCAGGATGGCCCTTCCAAAAAACCCTCCCCAAACAGCACATGACGCAAAGAAAAAAAGAGGCGCAATGAGGTAGCTGTGTGAGTAAGATAAGCGACCCTAGTGGCCGACACAAACACCGGGCCCATCTAGGAGTGGCACTGCAGTGTCACGCAGGATGTCCCTTCCAAAAAACCCTCCCCAAACAGCACATGACGCAAAGAAAAAAAGAGGCGCAATGAGGTAGCTGACTGTGTGAGTAAGATAAGCGACCCTAGTGGCCGACACAAACACCGGGCCCATCTAGGAGTGGCACTGCAGTGTCACGCAGGATGGCCCTTCCAAAAAACCCTCCCCAAACAGCACATGACGCAAAGAAAAAAAGAGGCGCAATGAGGTAGCTGACTGTGTGAGTAAGATAAGCGACCCTAGTGGCCGACACAAACACCGGGCCCATCTAGGAGTGGCACTGCAGTGTCACGCAGGATGGCCCTTCCAAAAAACCCTCCCCAAACAGCACATGACGCAAAGAAAAAAGAGGCGCAATGAGGTAGCTGACTGTGTGAGTAAGATAAGCGACCCTAGTGGCCGACACAAACACCGGGCCCATCTAGGAGTGGCACTGCAGTGTCACGCAGGATGGCCCTTCCAAAAAACCCTCCCCAAACAGCACATGACGCAAAGAAAAATAAAAGAAAAAAGAGGTGCAAGATGGAATTGTCCTTGGGCCCTCCCACCCACCCTTATGTTGTATAAACAAAACAGGACATGCACACTTTAACCAACCCATCATTTCAGTGACAGGGTCTGCCACACGACTGTGACTGATATGACGGGTTGGTTTGGACCCCCCCCAAAAAAGAAGCAATTAATCTCTCCTTGCACAAACTGGCTCTACAGAGGCAAGATGTCCACCTCATCATCATCCTCCGATATATCACCGTGTACATCCCCCTCCTCACAGATTATCAATTCGTCCCCACTGGAATCCACCATCTCAGCTCCCTGTGTACTTTGTGGGGGCAATTGCTGCTGGTCAATGTCTCCGCGGAGGAATTGATTATAATTCATTTTAATGAACATCATCTTCTCCACATTTTCTGGATGTAACCTCGTACGCCGATTGCTGACAAGGTGAGCGGCGGCACTAAACACTCTTTCGGAGTACACACTTGTGGGAGGGCAACTTAGGTAGAATAAAGCCAGTTTGTGCAAGGGCCTCCAAATTGCCTCTTTTTCCTGCCAGTATAAGTACGGACTGTGTGACGTGCCTACTTGGATGCGGTCACTCATATAATCCTCCACCATTCTTTCAATGGTGAGAGAATCATATGCAGTGACAGTAGACGACATGTCCGTAATCATTGTCAGGTCCTTCAGTCCGGACCAGATGTCAGCATCAGCAGTCGCTCCAGACTGCCCTGCATCACCGCCAGCGGGTGGGCTCGGAATTCTGAGCCTTTTCCTCACACCCCCAGTTGCGGGAGAATGTGAAGGAGGAGATGTTGACAGGTCGCGTTCCGCTTGACTTGACAATTTTCTCACCAGCAGGTCTTTCAACCCCAGCAGACTTGTGTCTGCCGGAAAGAGAGATCCAAGGTAGGCTTTAAATCTAGGATCGAGCATGGTGGCCAAAATGTAGTGCTCTGATTTCAACAGATTGACCACCCGTGAATCCTTGTTAAGCGAATTAAGGGCTCCATCCACAAGTCCCACATGCCTAGCGGAATCGCTCCGTGTTAGCTCCTCCTTCAATGTCTCCAGCTTCTTCTGCAAAAGCCTGATGAGGGGAATGACCTGACTCAGGCTGGCAGTGTCTGAACTGACTTCACGTGTGGCAAGTTCAAAGGGCATCAGAACCTTGCACAACGTTGAAATCATTCTCCACTGCGCTTGAGACAGGTGCATTCCACCTCCTATATCGTGCTCAATTGTATAGGCTTGAATGGCCTTTTGCTGCTCCTCCAACCTCTGAAGCATATAGAGGGTTGAATTCCACCTCGTTACCACTTCTTGCTTCAGATGATGGCAGGGCAGGTTCAGTAGTTTTTGGTGGTGCTCCAGTCTTCTGTACGTGGTGCCTGTACGCCGAAAGTGTCCCGCAATTATTCTGGCCACCGACAGCATCTCTTGCACGCCCCTGTCGTTTTTAAAAAAATTCTGCACCACCAAATTCAAGGTATGTGCAAAACATGGGACGTGCTGGAATTTGCCCATATTTAATGCACACACAATATTGCTGGCGTTGTCCGATGCCACAAATCCACAGGAGAGTCCAATTGGGGTAAGCCATTCCGCGATGATCTTCCTCAGTTGCCGTAAGAGGTTTTCAGCTGTGTGCGTATTCTGGAAACCGGTGATACAAAGCGTAGCCTGCCTAGGAAAGAGTTGGCGTTTGCGAGATGCTGCTACTGGTGCCGCCGCTGCTGTTCTTGCGGCGGGAGTCCATACATCTACCCAGTGGGCTGTCACAGTCATATAGTCCTGACCCTGCCCTGCTCCACTTGTCCACATGTCCGTGGTTAAGTGGACATTGGGTACAACTGCATTTTTTAGGACACTGGTGAGTCTTTTTCTGACGTCCGTGTACATTCTCGGTATCACCTGCCTAGAGAAGTGGAACCTAGATGGTATTTGGTAACGGGGGCACACTGCCTCAATAAATTGTCTAGTTCCCTGTGAACTAACGGCGGATACCGGACGCACGTCTAACACCAACATAGTTGTCAAGGCCTCAGTTATCCGCTTTGCAGCAGGATGACTGCTGTGATATTTCATCTTCCTCGCAAAGGACTGTTGAACAGTCAATTGCTTACTGGAAGTAGTACAAGTGGGCTTACGACTTCCCCTCTGGGATGACCATCGACTCCCAGCAGCAACAACAGCAGCGCCAGCAGCAGTAGGCGTTACACGCAAGGATGCATCGGAGGAATCCCAGGCAGGAGAGGAATCATCAGAATTGCCAGTGACATGGCCTGCAGGACTATTGGCATTCCTGGGGAAGGAGGAAATTGACACTGAGGGAGTTGGTGGGGTGGTTTGCGTGAGCTTGGTTACAAGAGGAAGGGATTTACTGGTCAGTGGACTGCTTCCGCTGTCGGCCAAAGTTTTTGAACTTGTCACTGACTTATTATGAATGCGCTGCAGGTGACGTATAAGGGAGGATGTTCCGAGGTGGTTAACGTCCTTACCCCTACTTATTACAGCTTGACAAAGGGAACACACGGCTTGACAAATGTTGTCCGCATTTCTGGTGAAATACTTCCACACCGAAGAGCTGATTTTTTTGGTATTTTCACCAGGCATGTCAACGGCCATATTCCTCCCACGGACAACAGGTGTCTCCCCGGGTGCCTGACTTAAACAAACCACCTCACCATCAGAATCCTCCTGGTCAATTTCCTCCCCAGCGCCAGCAACACCCATATCCTCCTCATCCTGGTGTACTTCAACACTGACATCTTCAATCTGACTATCAGGAACTGGACTGCGGGTGCTCCTTCCAGCACTTGCAGGGGGCGTGCAAATGGTGGAAGGCGCATGCTCTTCACGTCCAGTGTTGGGAAGGTCAGGCATCGCAACCGACACAATTGGACTCTCCTTGTGGATTTGGGATTTCGAAGAACGCACAGTTCTTTGCTGTGCTTTTTCCAGCTTGAGTCTTTTCATTTTTCTAGCGAGAGGCTGAGTGCTTCCATCCTCATGTGAAGCTGAACCACTAGCCATGAACATAGGCCAGGGCCTCAGCCGTTCCTTGCCACTCCGTGTGGTAAATGGCATATTGGCAAGTTTACGCTTCTCCTCCGACAATTTTATTTTAGGTTTTGGAGTCCTTTTTTTACTGATATTTGGTGTTTTGGATTTGACATGCTCTGTACTATGACATTGGGCATCGGCCTTGGCAGACGACGTTGCTGGCATTTCATCGTCTCGGCCATGACTAGTGGCAGCAGCTTCAGCACGAGGTGGAAGTGGATCTTGATCTTTCCCTAATTTTGGAACCTCAACATTTTTGTTCTCCATATTTTAATAGGCACAACTAAAAGGCACCTCAGGTAAACAATGGAGATGGATGGATACTAGTATACAATTATGGATGGACTGCCGAGTGCCGACACAGAGGAGCTACAGCCGTGGACTACCGTACTGTACTGTGTCTGCTGCTAATATACTTCCTCTGATGAAACGACCAGTGCCTACGGTCGAGAAACGCGTTAGGTTGAACGGCTCTGGAGTGATCCACGGTTATACACCATCTCTCTGCGATTGGGAGACGAACGGACATCACCAACAGCCCTAACCTGCCCATAACCGCCACAGTTATTTTCCTCTTTAACATCCCAGCCTAAAGGATTACCCAGCTGCACTGTCGGAGGAGCACCCAGGCAGTGCAGCACTGAACGGCTTGTGGATTGGTAACGGCGGAGGTCCGGTGAACATCCGGCCGGACGGACGGCTATTGCATTCACTGGCACGGGTGAGACTGCTACGAGTGATACGGGGTTTATTCATTTATACATTATCCCGTCATTATAGCTACCCACATATATGGCCTCGTTGGGCTA
Organism: Pseudophryne corroboree; assembly: GCF_028390025.1. NCBI lineage: Eukaryota > Metazoa > Chordata > Amphibia > Anura > Myobatrachidae > Pseudophryne > Pseudophryne corroboree. Next base: position 232,888,411 of record NC_086450.1, read on the forward strand.
GGTGCTATTTGAGTCATTCGGGACTTTGTTCCAGTATTTTTTGTTCACATTTATCATCTTGTTGCGGGACTGCATTATCACGGCATTGGCTGCCCACATTAAACAGCTGCCTAAGGCTAGGTGCTTTACCGAGACTTTCATTAGTTTTTGGTTTAAAAGACGGGACTGGTGTCTATTCATTAGCTCCAACATTTAGCAATTACATCAGCAGCCGTATGAGGTTAATTCCCTCACGAGACTTTTGGATACATATATAACGGCTAACTATTACTATTTTAGACTGTTGTTGGAAGAATCCTGAGCTCTTACCATCTATGCAAATTATATGATATCTTCTAGACAACAATCTTTCATTTTTCTATTCGATCTTTTGATACATCCTATTTGTGCACAATTTATTAAGTATTAATTAAGGCTGGCCAGCCATTGTTCTTCAGGATTATATATATCTGTATCCATTATTGATCCCTTAGAATATTAATCATATATGAGAACAACTAGTTGGTAATATATTTTATGATTATGTTGTTTTATTTATTTTAAATTTATTTGTAATATCCTACTGTGGTCACTCCGAGGAATATATATTTGAATTGAATATTTTTTAATAACTACAATTACTATTTAATAAAATAGATTAATATATTTTTAGTTTGGCTCTTCCTTTTGCGCACGTTTTGGTTCTTTTATCTTGTTGCTGCTAATATAGACTGGATGATACTGAGATGTAGTATGTATAAAGAAGAAAGAAAAAAAAAAACCACGGGTAGGTGGTATACAATTATGGATGGACTGCCGAGTGCTGACACAGAGGTAGCTACAGCCGTGGACTACCGTACTGTACTGTGTCTGCTGCTAATATAGACTGGTTGATAATGAGATGTAGTATGTATGTATAAAGAAGAAAGAAAAAAAAACCACGGGTAGGTGGTATACAATTATGGACGGACTGCCGAGTGCCGACACAGAGGTAGCTACAGCCGTGGACTACCGTACTGTACTGTGTCTGCTGCTAATATAGACTGGATGATAATGAGATGTAGTATGTATGTATAAAGAAGAAAGAAAAAAAAACCACGGGTAGGTGGTATACAATTATGGACGGACTGCCGAGTGCCGACACAGAGGTAGCTACAGCCGTGGACTACCGTACTGTACTGTGTCTGCTGCTAATATAGACTGGATGATAATGAGATGTAGTATGTATAAAGAAGAAAGAAAAAAAAAAACCACGGGTAGGTGGTAAACAATTATGGATGGACTGCCGAGTGCCGACACAGAGGTAGCTACAGCCGTGGACTACCGTACTGTACTGTGTCTGCTGCTAATATAGACTGGTTGATAATGAGATGTAGTATGTATGTATAAAGAAGAAAGAAAAAAAAACCACGGGTAGGTGGTATACAATTATGGACGGACTGCCGAGTGCTGACACAGAGGTAGCTACAGCCGTGGACTACCGTACTGTACTGTGTCTGCTGCTAATATAGACTGGATGATAATGAGATGTAGTATGTATAAAGAAGAAAGAAAAAAAAACCACGGGTAGGTGGTATACAATTATGGATGGACTGCCGAGTGCCGACACAGAGGTAGCTACAGCCGTGGACTACCGTACTGTACTGTGTCTGCTGCTAATATAGACTGGTTGATAATGAGATGTAGTATGTATGTATAAAGAAGAAAGAAAAAAAAACCACGGGTAGGTGGTATACAATTATGGACGGACTGCCGAGTGCCGACACAGAGGTAGCTACAGCCGTGGACTACCGTACTGTACTGTGTCTGCTGCTAATATAGACTGGATGATAATGAGATGTAGTATGTATGTATAAAGAAGAAAGAAAAAAAAACCACGGGTAGGTGGTATACAATTATGGACGGACTGCCGAGTGCCGACACAGAGGTAGCTACAGCCGTGGACTACCGTACTGTACTGTGTCTGCTGCTAATATAGACTGGATGATAATGAGATGTAGTATGTATAAAGAAGAAAGAAAAAAAAACCACGGGTAGGTGGTATACAATTATGGATGGACTGCCGAGTGCCGACACAGAGGTAGCTACAGCCGTGGACTACCGTACTGTACTGTGTCTGCTGCTAATATAGACTGGATGATAATGAGATGTAGTATGTATAAAGAAGAAAGAAAAAAAAACCACGGGTAGGTGGTATACAATTATGGATGGACTGCCGAGTGCCGACACAGAGGTAGCTACAGCCGTGGACTACCGTACTGTACTGTGTCTGCTGCTAATATAGACTGGTTGATAATGAGATGTAGTATGTATGTATAAAGAAGAAAGAAAAAAAAACCACGGGTAGGTGGTATACAATTATGGACGGACTGCCGAGTGCCGACACAGAGGTAGCTACAGCCGTGGACTACCGTACTGTACTGTGTCTGCTGCTAATATAGACTGGTTGATAATGAGATGTAGTATGTATGTATAAAGAAGAAAGAAAAAAAAACCACGGGTAGGTGGTATACAATTATGGACGGACTGCCGAGTGCCGACACAGAGGTAGCTACAGCCGTGGACTACCGTACTGTACTGTGTCTGCTGCTAATATAGACTGGATGATAATGAGATGTAGTATGTATAAAGAAGAAAGAAAAAAAAACCACGGGTAGGTGGTATACAATTATGGATGGACTGCCGAGTGCCGACACAGAGGTAGCTACAGCCGTGAACTACCGTACTGTATCTGCTGCGACTGGATGATAAATAATGATATAAAAAATATATATATATCACTACTGCAGCCGGACAGGTATATATTATATAATGACGGACCTGCTGGACACTGTCAGCAGAATGAGTTTTTTATAGAATAAAAAAAAAAACACCACACAAGTCACACGACGAGTGTTTAACTTTTTCAGGCAATCACAATATAGTATACTATACTGGTGGTCAGTGTGGTCAGGTCACTGGTCAGTCACACTGGCAGTGGCACTCCTGCAGCAAAAGTGTGCACTGTTTAATTTTAATAATATGTACTCCTGGCTCCTGCTATAACCTATAACTGCTCCCCAGTCTCCCCCACAATTAAGCTGTGTGAGCACAGTCAGATATTATACATAGATGATGCAGCACACTGGGCTGAGCACAGTGAGCACACAGATATGGTATGTGACTGAGTCACTGTGTATCGTTTTTTTCAGGCAGAGAACGGATTATATTAAATAAAACTGCACTGGTGGTCACTGGTCAGTGGTCAGTCACTAGTAAACTCTGCACTCTCTAGTACTCCTAAGCTCCAGTAAATCAAGTGTCTCTGTCTCAATCTCACTCTCTCTCTTCTAATCTAAATGGAGAGGACGCCAGCCACGTCCTCTCCCTATCAATCTCAATGCACGTGTGAAAATGGCGGCGACGCGCGGCTCCTTATATAGAATCCGAGTCTCGCGATAGAATCCGAGCCTCGCGAGAATCCGACAGCGTCATGATGACGTTCGGGCGCGCTCGGGTTAACCGAGCAAGGCGGGAAGATCCGAGTCGCTCGGATCCGTGTAAAAAAAGCTGAAGTTCGGGCGGGTTCGGATTCCGAGGAACCGAACCCGCTCATCTCTAGTCTGCTTCTGAGGGTAATGGCTGAACACACTGCCGGTGTTGCTGAAGCCGCAGATACCTATGAGGAGAATATAGCAGCTTTGGGCTCTGGTTCTGGGGCTCCTTGCCCCCCAGTGGGACGGTGGCAACGGGGGCAAATAATGACCAGCCGTGGCCCGCTTTTTCCACGCTTCTGCATCTGCTAGTTCATAAACTAACACCCCCTATGGGACCCCCAATGCCGGAGCAACCGTTTGTGGTCCCTGCAGCTAACCCGCCGTGGGCGGATGATTTATCTGCTCAAATAAAGAAGTTCAACCAGTCCCTGACTACTAAAAAGTCTGACCGTCGCTCGCCTATGTCCAAGGGGTCCTCTAAGCGAGCGCTTGTCTCCTCACAATCCACTGCTGTCACTGACACCTCGTCGGATGAAGACGGCACTTACACTGACCCCACAGGTTCTGACTCAGATACGGCTGATGGGGAGGGTTGTTCACATGTGGATGTTCCTGACCTTTTGGAGGCTATTAAGTTAATTCTGCAGATTAAAAGATGATCCCGAGCCATCCGTTCCTCCTAAGAAACCAGATAGGTTCAAGCGTCAGAAGGTGATTAAACAAGTTTTACCTCACTCTGACCACCTAGTGGATATACGTCAGGAACCCTGGAAAAGCTCAGGTACGAAGTTTGTGCCTCAAAAGAAGATGCTGGCTCGCTATCCCCTCGTGCCGGAGCTGTCTAAGAATTGGGAAACGCCTCCTCCAGTGGACTCACATGTGGCTAGGATGGTGGTTTCCTCAGCTCTACCGGTCACCACCGTCACATCTCTAAAAGAGCCTACGGATAAACGTATGGAGGGTTGTCTGAAAGCGATTTACACCCTCACGGGTGCTGCACAAAGGCCCACTATTGCAGCTACTTGGGCTGCAGAGGCCATTGAGGCATGGGCCTTGGAGTTACATGCTGAAATCTCCTCTGACCATGCTAGACAATGCTTGTCTTATATTGTCACAGCTTCTCGTTATATTAAAGAGGCGGCATCTGATGCCGGTATCCTGGCAGCCAAGGCCTCTACTACGTCAGTCCTGGCTCGCCGAATATTGTGGCTGAGATCCTGGTCTGTGGATCTGGACTCTAGAAAAACCCTGGAGGTACTCCCTTTTAAGGGAGATATTCTGTTTGGGGAGGATTTAAATAAGATTGTGGCTGACTTGGCTACTGCCAAAACTGCCTGTCTGCCAAGTACTGCTCCTTCTGTGTCGAAGGCTAAAGGTACTTCCTTTCGCCCCTTTCGTCCTTCAGGTAAAGCAAAAGGTCAGGCGTACAACAAGCTGGCACGCACTTCCAAACCTGGTAAGCCTAAGCCCAAAAGAGCCTGGGCGGCCCGTCAGCCAGCTTCCAAGACAGATAAGCCTGCCGCATGACGGGGCGGGCCTCCCTCTGGGGGATCCCAGGGTGGGGGGCCGGCTTCTAGGGTATACCCAGGAATGGTTGAAGACCACTTCAGATGCCTGGGTACGGGAAGTCGTCACTCGAGTTTACGCCATAGCCTTCAAAAACCGACCCCCTTATCTTTTTTGCCAGACAAATGGACCGTTGGACAAGACAAAGGCAAACACTCTACATCCGGTGGTACAGACCCTCCTGGATACAGGAGTCATAGTACAGGTGCCTCTTGCGCAGAGGGGCCTGGGGTACTATTCTCCACTGTTTCTAGTCCCGAAATCGAATGGGTCCTCCCGGCCCATTCTCAACCTCAAGGCATTGAACAGGTTTATGAAGGTTTTCAAGTTCCGGATGGAAACCCTTCGCTCTATAGTTCTTGCCTTGGAACCTGGGGACTTCATGGTCTCCCTGGATATACAGGATGCTTACCTGCATATTCCTATAGCAGTGTTTCATTGGCAATACCTGAGATTTGCGATTGGCAACTGCCATTACCAGTTTCGGGCGTTACTTTTTGGTTTAACAACGGCTCCGTGAGTCTTTACAAAAGTCATGGCGGTGATGACGGTGGTACTCCGCCGTCAAGTGGTCAGGATACTGCCGTATTTGGACGACTTGTTAATCTTGGCAAATTCCCCAGAACTTCTCCTGCGTCATCTAGATATGACGGTCCGGTTTCTGCAAGCCCATCAACTGGAAGAAGTCATCCCTGATCCCTGCATGGTTCATCTGGGAGCACTATTAGACACTCACAACCAGCGGTTGTTCCTGTCTCAGGAGAAAGTCCTGAAACTTCAGGATAGGATTCGTTGCTTCCTATCTCGTCCGCAAGTGTCGATACATTCGGCGATGCAGGTGCTGGGCCTCATGGTGTCAGCATTCGAAATGGTGGAGTACGCTCAATTCCAGAGGCTGATTCTAGCCAAATGGGACGGCCTGCTTTACCGGATCAGGTCTCAAATGATCTCATTGACTCCGGAGGTCCGTATGTCCCTGCTCTGGTAGCTCCGGGACCAACAACTGTGCAGGGGCCGTCCCTTCTGGATATCCGACTGGGTCCTGTTGACGACAGATGCCAGTCTAAGAGGTTGGGGAGTGGTGCTAGAGCAAAACTCCCTCCAGGGTAGGTAGACCAAGGAGGAGTCCCTCCGCTTGATCAATATTCTGGAGTTGCGGGCGGTCTTCAATGCCTTGAACCTAGCCCAGCATTTAATTCAGAACCGTCCTGTTCAAGTACAGTCGGACAACGCCACCACAGTGGCTTACATAAATCAAGGCGGCACTCGAAACCGCCTAGCAATGAAGGAAGTCTCACGGATTCTACAGTGGGCAGAACGCCATCTACCGGCCATATCGGCAATATTCTTTCCGGGAGTCCTGAATTGGGAAGCGGACTTTCTCTGTCGTTAGGACGTGCATGCCGGCGAGTGGGGCCTCCATCCAGAAGTGTTTCAACTCCTAGTGGAAAGGTGGGGCCTTCCAGACGTAGATCTGATGGCGTCTCGACACAATCACAAGGTTCCGGTCTTCGGAGCAAGGACAAGGGATCCTCAAGCAGCATTCGTGGATGCGCTGGTAGTACCGTGGAGGTTTCGGCTGCCATACGTGTTCCCTCCGGTGTCACTCCTGCCCAGGGTAATTTGGAAGTTCAAGCAAGAAAAAGGAATTCTGCTTCTCATAGCTCCAGCGTGGCCCAGACGTCACTGGTTCTCAGACCTGCAAGGCCTATCGTCAGAGTGTCCAATTCTACTTCCGCAGCGCCCAGACCTCCTCGTTCAGGGCCCCTGTGTCTACCAGGACCTAGCCCGGCTGTCTTTGACGGCGTGGCTCTTGAAGCTTCCGTCTTAAGGGCTAAAGGGTTTTCTGAGGCGGTCATTCAAACGATGTTGCGGGCCGGGAAAACCGGCTTTTGCTCGGATTTACTATAGGGTCTGGCATTCTTACTTTGTTTGGTGCGCATCTAACGATTATGACGCTTCCAAGTTTAGTATAGCCAAGTGGTTGGCTTTTCTTCAGCAGGGCCTGGACTTAGGCCTGCGTCTGGCCTCCCTCAATATCTGCCTTGTCGGTGTGGTTTCAGAGAAAAATTGCGACCTTACCTGATGTGCATACCCTTACTCAGGGCGTGTTGCGTATCCAACCTCCCTATGTCCCGCCTGTGGCTCCTTGGGACTTGTCGGTGGTTTTGGAGGCGTTACAAGAGTCTCCGTTTGAACATCTTGGTTCAGCTGACCTTAAGTGGCTTTCCCTTAAGGTGGTGTTTCTGCTGGCTATTGCTTCAGCTAGAAAAGTGTCGGATTTGGGTGCCTTGTCCTGTAGTTCCCCATATCTGATATTTCACCATGACCGGGCGGTTCTTAGGACTCGTCCCGGCTATCTACCTAAGGTGGTTTCTTCGTTCCACCTTAATCAGGAGATTGTAGTTCCGTCACTTGTTTCTCCTGATCTGTCTCCCAAAGAGCGGTCTTTGGATGTGGTACGGGTTCTCCGTATCTATGTGAAGAGAACTGCTCCTATTAGGAAATCTGATTCTCTTTTTGTTGTGTTTGGGTTTCACAAACGGGGCTGGCCTGCTCACAAGCAAACTCTGGCCAGATGGATTAGAATGGTGATTGCACATGCTTATGTGAAGGCTGGTCTCTCTGCTCCTGATCACATTAAGGCGCATTCTACTCGGTCTGTTGGACCTTCTTGGGCCCAACGTGGTGCGACCCTTGAACAATTGTGCAAGGCGGCTACGTGGTCCTCAGTGAACACGTTCATAAGGTTCTATGCCTTCGATACTGCTGCTTTCCAGGATGCTTCCTTTGGACGCCGGGTTCTTGTGCCCGCTACAGTGCGTCCCCCCCATAAGGAACTGCTTTAGGACATCCCCATTGTCCATTCCTTGTGGAGCCCAGTGTACCCCGCAGCAGAAAACGAGTTTTATGGTAAGAACTTACCTTTGTTAAAACTCTTTCTGCAAGGTACACTAGGCTCCACAAGGCGCCCACCCTGGCGCACTTAGCTTCTTTGGGTTGGTATGGCATTAGCCGCTGACACGTCTCCTGTCGTGAGAATGCGGTGTTGTGGCTACTAACCGTTGTCGTCTCTTTTCCTGCTACTGCATTGGACTGGTTAACTAAAACCTGAGATCCTGTGCAGGGAGGCGGGGTGATATAGGAGGCGGCGCTATGCATTCTGGGAACAGTCAAAACTTTGAGCCTGTAGGTGCCTCGGATCAAGATCCTACTCTACACCCCATTGTCCATTCCTTGTGGAGCCCAGTGTACCTCGCAGAAAGAGTTTTAACAAAGGTAAGCTTACCATAAAACTCGTTTTCACTTCATATTCCTTCGACGACAACAAATGCCTTGGTTTTCTGCCACCCTGTTACATACCTCCCAACTGTCCCGATTTTCGCGGGACAGTCCCATTTTTTGGGTCTGTCCCGCTGTCCCTCCCACGGGCTGCAGTGTCCTGCGGTGGGGAGGGACAGTTGGGAGGCTCCCTAGCACTCACTGCTCTGCTCAGTTCAGAGCAGAGCAGCGGTGAATAGACGCTGTGCGCATGCGCACATCGTCTATTCCAGTCAGGGCCGGATTAACAATGGGGCTGATGGAGCTGCAGCTCCAAGCCCAGCATCAGAATAGGCCCATGGCATCTGCTGTGCTGCTGTACACAGGAAAAACAAATTCCTGCTACAGCAGCCTGCCAGTGGGTATTCGAGGCCCTGCCCCCTGGCTGCTGCAAAACCCCGTCCATCCGCGGTGCCCAGTGACAGGTGAGGAGAGTGACCACGGTTTTATTAAGCCCCGCCCCTCGCGAAAAAATGCCGCGATTCGAGGGTCGATCAGGAGGGGGCGAAGCCAATATGAAACATATCTATTACAATTACGATGTTTTGGCTCCGCCCCTTCTCGATTGACCCGCGAATCACGGCATTTTGCCGCGAGGGGGAGGGGCATATCGATGGAGACTTGTCTGCAGCAGTGCAGCTGCAAGCCAGGTGAGAGAGTGAACGAGTGTGTGTGTGTGTGTGTGTATATATATATATATATATATATGGATGTATGTGTGTGTAATGTATGTGTGCAGAGGCGTCACCGGGTGTGGTGACACCCAGTGCGCGCCCCTGATCTCCTGCCGCGATCGCGGCAAAAAAGGGGGCGTGGTCATGTACTTAGAGGGCGTGGCTTCGCAGGGATCCCGGAATCGTCACTCTGGGGGCGTGCCCAGCATGCTGGGCTTCCCCCAGAGCCAGTCTCCGTCCGCTGTCGGCTCCTCTTCTGTGACAGGAGCCGGGTGCTGTAGGAGACTTTCTCACTGCAGCACCTGGTTCCTGTCAGTGCGGAGGAGCTGACATTTGGTGTCACCCTCCTCCAGGCGTCACACCCGGGTGCGGGCCGCACCCCCGCACCCGCCTTGTGACGCCACTGTATGTGTGTAATGTATGTGTGACCTATGTATGTGTGTGTATATATATATATATATATATACACACACACATACATACATACATACATACATACATACATACAGAAAGCCCTAGTAGATCAAACGGCGGTGCCGGCAAAGATGGTTTACCTATGGTGTCGGTGGCACAATGAAAGGCTTCACTGGCCCTTTCCTTTACTGCAGTGACTCGGCGCCTCCTCCAAGACGTGTGATGTCACCAGGGTGCTACCACTGTGCTGAGAAGCATCCCGGCTGTGTCATGTCCTGACTCTACTGATGTATGTAATGTATTTTGCCCTCAATGCTTCACTGACACTTGGTGCCTGCACTTTTTATGAATATACAGTGTAAGAGTCAGTGGAGCATGTCCTGGGAGATGTGAATATTATTAGTCAGCAGACAGCCGTGTACTAGGTAGAACAATGGAGGGGAGAATGTTTAAAATGGCTTCTTGGTTAATTTGGTACCTGTGTTACAAAGGGATGAGGTTAGGATCCCAGCTGTCAAAATGCTGACACCGGAATTCCGACACGTAACGGAATGCCGGCGCCGAAATCCCAACAGGGATCACAATCCTGGTGCCAGCATACCAACACCCAGAATCCCGAACGCTACAATGCCAGGCCTTCAGAGAGGTAAGCCGCGCGCATGGGGGGTTGGGTTAAGGCTGTGGCCTGAGGAGGTTAGGGTTAGCCACCCCAAGGGAAGGTTAGGCTGTGGGGGGGGGGGGGGGGGGGTAAGGTTTAGGCACCTCCGGGGAGGGCTAGGGTAAGGCTGTGGGGGAGGGAGGATTAGGTTTAGCGGCATCCCATCTGCTGGTATATCCATCTCAACCCGTTACAGAGATAAAGTGACTTTTTCTGTTTTCACTTTACCCCATTTCTGTTCCGTGTAATGATTACGACTATAGAGCTCTAAAAAGTGTTTTCCCTCAAAAAAAGAAAAAAACTTACATAGTGCATACTACATTTAATGTATCAGACAGTTTTAGTTATTTCTGCTGGTTCATAGGAACACATTCATGCACAGAAAGACCAGAACCAGATTAACAGTGGAGTTACAGCTATGGGCCCACAGGATCTACTGCAGTTTGTCACCCCTAAAGGATGGGGCCGCATTTTGATTGACCGCGGCGGGCGTTGAGGGGGGGAAGCGGCGTTGCGGGGGTGTGGTGGCGTTGACCGAGGCAGTGTTAGACCGTTTTTGGGACGGCTCCGTGGCGATGGGAAAAATGGCGGCGGACCCCCAGCATACATGGCCTAGCAGCAGCTGCAGGTGGTCATCCACAATTGCTGCGACCGCAATCCGATTGCAATCACATCACAATCCAATTGCGATCACAGCCGCGGGGCGGGAGTTAGCATGCCGGGCGGCCCCCAGCATGCTACAGTAGGGATTGCAGATTCTGCTTTTTAGCAGAATCTGCAATCCGTGTTGATTAGGGTCCATAGGACCTCATTCAGTAAGAGTAGCAGATTCTTCTTTTTAGCAGAATCTGCTACTCTTACAATCGCATGCTGAGAGCCACCCATCACAGGGCTAATCCGCTTAGCATGCTACCCGCCGCCCACCACCTGTGACCGCGCTCTAATTGCAATCATGCCGCAATTAGTGCGTGTTCGCAGAAACTAGGAAAGCCTACATGTGCAGCCTGACTGCAACTGCAGGAGTCCCGCCGCCATTTTTCCGTTTGGACTGGCTGGGTGTGATTATACGCAGCTGCCCCAAAAATACCACCGACATGCCCCTGTTTTCCCTGCCCCGTTCCCGCAACGGACCGCGAATGCCCCCACCCGCCCCGCGAACGCCTCTGCCTGTAATGGCCCAAGTGCGGAGTTATTATAGTAGTATTATAGGTAGTATAGTGATATTTTACTAAGCCTTGGATGGTGATAAAGTACCAGCCAATCAGCTCCTAACTGCCATGTCACAGACTGGGTTTGAAAAATTATAGGAGCTGGTTGGATGGTACTTTATCTCCATCCATATGTTCATTGAAGGCTTAGTAAATAGACCAAATAGTCTGATGTAGTGTGTCGCCACCCCTGCCCCCAAACCCCCCCATTCCCACCCTAGAGAACTTCTCTACGGCACCGATCACACGCCCTGCGGCAGCCCACAGTAGGCCCTTCCTAAATTTCAGCTCCAGGCCCATGTGGACCTTAATCTGGCACTGATTCCAGTGAGGCAAAGGGACTGGGGGCTTGGCCAGCAGCTCACAGAGTGCTGACCATACCACCACTGTGACGGAAATTGGAAGCGTGGCCGGCAATCGCGTCATCCATGCAAGGCCATGTCCCCTTTCCAATAGACCACACACCCTTTTCGGCGCTGCGTGAGGTGTCCCTCCTTGAGATTTCACAAAGTTGGGAGGTATGCTGTTACTTATTTCAGTGTCATCTGCTGATGCAGCTATGTTTATATACCCTGTACTTCTCCTAAATTGTCTTGAACTGTAAGTCACTGTTTTCTTGTTTTCCTTATTTGTTTATGTACTCTGTAATTGTGCGCTGCGGATCCCTTGTGGTACCATATAGATAAAGGATAATAATAACAACAACAATAATAACAACAACAACAACAACAACAACAGTAATACACAGCACACATATATATCTTGCCCTCTCTTGTCAAAGAGTTGTATTCCATCTATTACTGTGCTTTATTTCATACAAACAGCTGATGTGATATTATGTGAAGTGCAGCCACTGGGGAGCAGTAAGGCATCATTAGTTCCTAGTTGTTCACACATCTATCCCAGTTTATGGTTTTGTGGTACGCTGTGGATTGGAAGCCCCATGCGCTTAGCAGCAGGTGGCATTGTGTCAATATGAATAGCGTGCTTGTGCCCAACACAGGCTGCCTATTGACTATCATGATGTCATTCATGTTACAGGTGTGCAGTAAGAATGTCTCTATACATTCACATAAGCACTGCTGTCCTGAGGGATAAATGAGTCTGTGGCCAATAAAATGCAGCACTTTCTGGACTGATCCCAAACACAACAAACCTGCCTTGTTAAAATGAAAGAATTTGTTTTATTGATGGCGAGGTACGTAACAGAGTAACACATCCACCAGACCCAGCTTGCATCATTAATAACAGGGGTACATGGCCCTTGCTGTATCCAGGGCCGGTGCAAGGTTTCTGGGCACCCTAGGCATAGCTTTGGCCTATCGCCCCCCCCAGCACCCGATTGCATCAAAAATGGCCCATTGGTGGGCACGTTAAATATAAATAAAAATGTACACATTTAATTCCAACTGTTTGATCAACTGGTTACTTTGTAGAGTTTCAGTTCACACAAATATATATTGCAGAGTTCAAGACTCCCAAATAACATACAAATCTGCTCTGTGCAGCAATATAAATACACACAAAACCAGTAACTGCATGTCCCAGGATGCCCTAACTGACTGGTTAGAGCATGTTGGGACTTATAGTTCTACCAAAGCCAATGAGGGACCATTCTGTAATGCAGTCCTCCCTCGAACCCCCTGGAGTATCTTAGCATTACTGCTGGATGTCTCCCTGGAAAAAGGGAGGCGGGGCCCCATTCCTGGCCGTGAGTGTGGGGGATGCTGCTCTCTCACTTCCTTTGGTGGCGCCAGGTCTTTGCTTTCTAAAAAGCGTCAGCGCAGGGCAGCTAGCATAGCACTGCCTTGTATGCAGCTCTGGGATTGATTTGTGCTGTATGAAACTAGCTGAACTCCTTGTTTAATCTGTAAATCACTGACAGGGAGTCAAAAGAAGTAAGGACACTGCTGCCTGTCTGCAATGATAAACCAGCCAGGCATGTTATACATTATAGAAGTAAGAGCAGGGAAAAAGTATGAGTGCAGCAGTTGTCCATATAATCCGCTTCTGCTGTCAGTACTAAGTAGCATATGTAGGACCTCAATTCTTGTGCTGGTGACCTCAACAGCGCCACCCAGCAGCCGGCGAAACTGCCTAAAGCTGCCTAATGGTAGCTCCGGCCCAGGCTGTATCCATACCCTAACACCTCTACTTACAATGCAACAATAATACCTATGGTGCTATAATAAAAATTAGTAAAGTTCATGTCATACCATTAGATTCCATTATATGTTCCTTACATGCAGGGTTGGACTGGTCCACAGGGCACAGTGGAAACCCCCGGTGGACCCCACCTCCTCCAAAGATCAGGTTCACCGCATCCCCCGGTGGGCCCTTCATGCCCCAGTCCGGCACTGATTACATGTACCTTTATTTTCTCTGACGTCCTAAGTGGATGCTGGGACTCCGTAAGGACCATGGGGAATTGTGGCTCCGCAGGAGACTGGGCACAACTAAAAGAAAGCTTTAGACTACTGGTGTGCACTGGCTCCTCCCACTATGACCCTCCTCCAGACTTCAGTTAGAATCTTGTGCCCGGCTGAGCTGGATGCACACTAGGGGCTCTCCTGAGCTCCTAGAAAGAAAGTATATTTTAGGTTTTTTATTTTACAGTGAGATCTGCTGGCAACAGACTCACTGCAGCGAGGGACTAAGGGGAGAAGAAGCGAACCTACCTAACTGGTGGTAGCTTGGGCTTCTTAGGCTACTGGACACCATTAGCTCCAGAGGGATCGACCACAGGACCCGACCTCGCTGTTCGGTCCCTGAGCCGCGCCGCCGGCCCCCTTACAGAGCCAGAAGCAAGAAGTGTTCCGGAAAATCGGCGGCAGAAGACTTCTGTCTTCAACAAGGTAGCGCACAGCACTGCAGCTGTGCGCCATTGCTCCTCATGCACACCTCACACTCCGGTCACTGATGGGTGCAGGGCGCTGGGGGGGGGGGGGCGCCCTGAGGGCAATATAATACACCTTGGCTGGCAAATATACACCATATATAGTCAGGAAGGCTATATAGGTGTAAAAATACCCCTGCCAGAATTCCAGAAAAAGCGGGAGAAGTCCACCGGAAAAGGGGCGGGGCTATCTCCCTCAGCACACTGGCGCCATTTTTCCCTCACAGCTCCGCTGGAAGGACGCTCCCTGGCTCTCCCCTGCAGTGTCAAGCTACATAAGGGTGAAAAAGAGAGGGGGGGGGGGGGCACTAAATTTAGGCGCAGTATATTTAATATAAGCAGCTATAAGGGAAAAAACACTCATTTATAGTGGGATCCCTGTGTTATATAGCGCTCTGGTGTGTGCTGGCATACTCTCTCTCTGTCTCCCCAAAGGGCTTTGTGGGGTCCTGTCCTCTGTCAGAGCATTCCCTGTGTGTATGCGGTGTGTCGGTACGGCTGTGTCGACATGTTTGATGAGGAGGCTTATGTGGAGGCGGAGCAGATGCCTATAAATGTGATGTCACCCCCTGCGGGGCCGACACCTGAGTGGATGGTTATGTGGAAGGAACTACGTGACAGTGTCGACTCCTTACATAAAAGGTTTGACGACATACCAAACATGGGACAGCCGGCTTCTCAGCCTGTGCCTGCCCAGGCGTCTCAAAAGCCATCAGGGGCTCTAAAACGCCCGCTACCTCAGATGGCAGACACAGATGTCGACACGGATACTGACTCCAGTGTCGACGACGATGAGGCTAATGTAACTTCCAATAGGGCCACACGTTATATGATTGAGGCAATGAAAAATGTGTTGCATATTTCTGATGTTACCCCGGGTACCACAAAAAAGGGTATTATGTTTGGAGAGAAAAAACTACCAGTAGTTTTTCCTCCATCTGAGGAATTAAATGAAGTGTGTGAAGAAGCGTGGGCTTCCCCCGATAAGAAACTGGTAATTTCTAAGAGGTTACTAATGGCGTACCCTTTCCCGCCAGAGGATAGGTCACGTTGGGAAACATCCCCTAGGGTGGATAAAGCGCTCACACGCTTGTCAAAGAAGGTGGCACTACCGTCTCCGGATACGGCCGCCCTGAAGGAATCTGCTGATAGAAAGCAGGAGGCTATCCTGAAGTCTATATATACACACACAGGTGTTATACTGAGACCAGCTATTGCTTCAGCATGGATGTGCAGTGCTGCAGCTGCGTGGTCAGATTCCCTGTCGGAAAATATTGATACCCTAGACAGGGACACTATATTGCTAAACGTAGAGCATATTAAAGACGCACTTTTATACATGAGGGATGCACAGAGGGATATTTGCTGGCTGGCATCTAAAATAAGTGCAATGTCCATTTCTGCCAGGAGAGGGTTATGGACTTGGCAGTGGACAGGAGATGCAGATTCTAAAAGGCACATGGAAGTTTTGCCTTATAAGGGTGAGGAGTTGTTCGGGGATGGTCTCTCGGACCTCGTTTCCACAGCAACAGCTGGGAAGTCTACATTTTTACCCCATGTTCCCTCACAGCCAAAGAAAGCACCGTATTATCAGGTACAGTCCTTTCGGCCCAATAAGGGCAAGCGGGTTAAAGGCGCATCCTTTCTGCCCAGAGGCAGAGGTAGAGGGAAAAAGCTGCAGCATACAGCCAGTTCCCAGGAGCAAAAGTCCTCCCCCGCTTCCTCTAAGTCCACAGCATGACGCTGGGGCTCCACAGGCGGAGCCAGGTACGGTGGGGGCCCATCTCAAAAATTTCAGCGATCAGTGGGCTCGCTCACGGATGGATCCCTGGATCTTTCAAGTAGTATCTCAGGGGTACAAGCTGGAATTCGAGACGTCTCCCCCCCCGCCATTTCCTCAAATCTGCCTTGCCAACAACTCCCTCAGCAAGGGAGGCAGTGTTAGAGGCAATTCACAAGCTGTATTCCCAGCAGGTGATAGTAAAGGTGCCCCTACTTCAACAAGGACGGGGTTACTATTCCACAATGTTTGTGGTACCGAAAACAGACGGTTCGGTGAGACCCATTTTAAATTTGAAATCCTTGAACACGTATATAAAAAAATTCAAGTTCAAGATGGAATCGCTCAGGGCGGTTATTGCAAGCCTGGACGAGGGGGATTACATGGTATCCCTGGACATCAAGGATGCTTACCTGCATGTCCCCATTTACCATCCTCACCAGGAGTACCTCAGATTTGTGGTACAGGATTGTCATTACCAATTCCAGACGTTGCCGTTCGGTCTATCCACGACTCCGAGGGCCTTTACCAAGGTAATGGCCGAAATGATGATACTCCTTCGAAAGAAGGGAGTTTTAATTATCCCGTACTTGGACGATCTCCTGATAAAGGCGAGGTCCAGGGAGCAGTTGTTGGTCGGGGTAGCACTATCTCGGGAGGTGCTACAACAGCACGGCTGGATTCTAAATATTCCAAAGTCACAGCTGGTCCCTACGACACGTCTACTGTTCCTGGGGATGGTTCTGGACACAGAACAGAAAAAAGTGTTTCTCCCGGAGGAGAAGGCCAAGGAGCTGTCATCTCTAGTCAGAGGCCTCCTAAAACCAAAACAGGTGTCGGTGCATCACTGCATGCGGATCCTGGGAAAGATGGTAGCTTCCTACGAAGCAATTCCATTCGGCAGGTTCCATGCAAGAACTTTTCAGTGGGACCTGTTGGACAAGTGGTCCGGATCGCATCTTCAGATGCATCGGCTGATAACCCTGTCTCCAAGGACCAGGGTGTCTCTGCTGTGGTGGCTGCAAAGTGCTCATCTTCAAGAGGGCCGCAGATTCGGCATACAGGACTGGGTCCTGGTGACCACGGATGCCAGCCTTCGAGACTGGGGGGCAGTCACACAGGGAAGAAACTTTCAAGGACTATGGTCAAGTCAAGAGACTTCCCTGCACATAAATATTCTGGAACTGAGGGCCATTTACAATGCCCTAAGTCAGGCAAAACCCCTGCTTCAAAACCAGCCGGTACTGATCCAGTCAGACAACATCACGGCGGTCGCCCATGTAAACCGACAGGGCGGCACGAGAAGCAGGACGGCAATGGCAGAAGCCACAAGGATTCTCCGATGGGCGGAAAATCACGTGTTAGCACTGTCAGCAGTGTTCATTCCGGGAGTGGACAACTGGGAAGCAGACTTCCTCAGCAGGCACGACCTCCACCCGGGAGAGTGGGGACTTCATCCAGAAGTCTTCCAACTGATTGTAAACCGTTGGGAAAGGCCACAGGTGGACATGATGGCGTCCCGCCTAAACAAAAAGCTAGAAAGATATTGCGCCAGGTCGAGAGACCCTCAGGCGGTAGCTGTGGACGCTCTAGTGACACCGTGGGTGTACCGGTCGGTTTATGTGTTCCCTCCTCTTCCTCTCATACCAAAGGTACTGGTACTTGGTACCCGGAACTTCAAGAAATTATGTCAGAGGAACCATGGCCTCTGCCGCTCAGACAGGACCTGCTGAAGCAGGGGCCCTGTCTGTTCCAAGACTTACCGCGGCTGCGTTTGACGGCATGGCGGTTGAACACCGGATCCTGAAGGAAAAATGCATTCCGGAAGAAGTCATTCCTACGCTGATAAAAGCTAGGAAAGAAGTAACCGCAAACCATTATCACCGCATATGGCGAAAATATGTTGCGTGGTGTGAGGCCAGGAAGGCCCCAACGGAGGAATTTCAGCTGGGCCGTTTTCTGCACTTCCTACAGTCAGGGGTGACTATGGGCCTAAACTTGGGTTCCATTAAGGTCCAGATTTCGGCTCTATCGATTTTCTTCCAGAGAGAACTGGCTTCACTACCTGAAGTTCAAACTTTTGTTAAGGGAGTGCTGCATATTCAGCCCCCTTTTGTGCCTCCAGTGGCACCTTGGGATCTCAACGTGGTGTTGGATTTCCTAAAGTCACATTGGTTTGAGCCACTTAAAACCGTGAATTGAAGTATCTCACGTGGAAAGTGGTCATGTTGTTGGCCTTGGCTTCGGCCAGGCGGGTATCAGAATTGGCGGCTTTGTCATGTAAAAACCCTTATCTGATTTTCCATATGGATAGGGCAGAATTGAGGACTCGTCCCCAATTTCTCCCAAAGGTGGTATCAGCCTTTCACCTGAACCAACCTATCGTGGTGCCTGCGGCTACTAAAGACTTGGAGGCTTCCAAGTTGTTGGATGTAGTCAGGGCCCTGAAAATTTATGTTTCCAGGACAGTTGGAGTCAGAAAGACTGACTCGCTTTTTATCCTGTATGCGCCCAACAAGTTGGGTGTACCTGCTTCGAAGCAGACTATTGCTCGCTGGATCTGTAGTACGATTCAGCTTGCACATTCTGCGGCTGGACTGCCGCATCCTAAATCAGTGAAAGCCCATTCCACGAGGAAGGTGGGCTCGTCTTGGGCGGCTGCCCGAGGGGTCTCGGCTCTACAACTTTGCCGAGCAGCTACTTGGTCGGGGTCAAACACATTTGCTAAATTCTACAAGTTTGACACCCTGGCTGAGGAGGACCTAGAGTTTGCCCATTCGGTGCTGCAGAGTCATCCGCACTGTCACGCCCGTTTGGGAGCTTTGGTATAATCCCCATGGTCCTTACGGAGTCCCAGCATCCACTTAGGACGTCAGAGAAAATAAGAATTTACTCACCGGTAATTCTATTTCTCGTAGTCCGTAGTGGATGCTGGGCGCCCATCCCAAGTGCGGATTGTCTGCAATACTTGTATATAGTTATTGTTTAACTAAAGGGTTATTGTTGAGCCATCTGTTGAGGCTCAGTTGTTCTCATACTGTTAACTGGGTATTGTATCACGAGTTATACGGTGTGATTGGTGTGGCTGGTATGAGTCTCACCCGGGATTCAAAATCCTTCCTTATTGTGTCAGCTCTTCCGGGCACAGTATCCTAACTGAAGTCTGGAGGAGGGTCATAGTGGGAGGAGCCAGTGCACACCAGTAGTCTAAAGCTTTCTTTTAGTTGTGCCCAGTCTCCTGCGGAGCCGCTATTCCCCATGGTCACGGCATCCACTACGGACTACGAGAAATAGAATTACCGGTGAGTAAATTCTCATTTTATCACGGCAGAATCTATTTTCTTTCATTTAACTATGAGCCTGGGGGGTCATTCCGAGTTGTTCGCTCGGTAAAAATCTTCGCATCGCAGCGATTTTCCGCTTAATGCGCATGCGCAATGTCCGCACTGCGACTGCGCCAAGTAAATTTGCTATGCACTTAGGAATTTTACTCACGGCATTTTCATCGTTCTGGCGATCGTAATGTGATTGACAGGAAATGAGTGTTACTGGGCGGAAACAGGCCGTTTTATGGGCGTGTGGGAAAAAACGCTACCGTTTCCGGAAAAAACACAGGAGTGACTGGAGAAACGGGGGAGTGTCTGGGCGAACGCTGGGTGTGTTTGTGACGTCAAACCAGGAACGACAAGCAGTGAAATGATCGCAGATGCCGAGTAAGTCTGAAGCTACTCAGAAACTGCTACGAGGTGTGTAATCGCAATATTGCGAATACATCATTCGCAATTTTAAGATGCTAAGATTTACTCCCAGTAGGCGGCGGCTTAGCATGAGCAAATCTGCTAAAATTCACTTGCGAGCGAACAACTCGGAATGACCCCCCTGATTCTGACATAAATGCAATGTTGATGTTGTACACAATGAAGTGTTTTTGCTACTGCACACGTGTATATGCATGTGCCGCAGTGGTTTTGTAATGGCGGTTGCGGTGAGGATTTATTCATAAAGTGAGTGAAAGGCAGGAAGTGTTTGCGGGCGGTAATAGTGGGGGCCACTCAAACACAGGCGCACCAAGACCATTTCATTTAGGCAGCTGTGACATTTGCATATTTTTGCAACCATCAATGGCCCTCATTCCGAGTTGATCACTCGCTGCCGTTTTTCGCAGCATAGCGATCAGGCTAAAAAACGGCTGTTCTGCGCATGCATTTGGTACGCAGCGCGCACGCGCGAAGTACTTTCACACAAAACTATGCAGTTTTACACAAGCTCGAGCGACGCTTTTCAGTCGCTCGAGTGTTCATAGTGTGATTGACAGGAAGTGGGTATTTCTGGGCGGCAACTCAGCGTTTACAGGGAGTGTGCTGAAAACCGCAGGCGTGCCTGATAAAAAAGCAGTGGCTGGGGAAACGGGGGAGTGGCTGGCCGAACGCAGGGCGTGTTTGTGACGTCAAACCAGGAACTAAACATTCTGCAGTCATCGCAAGGTAGGAGTAAGTATCGAGCCACTCTGAAACTGCATGAAATTTTTTAGTAGCAGAACTGCTAACCTTTCGTTCGCACTTCTGCTAAGCTAAGATACACTCCCAGAGCGCGGCGGCTTAGCGTTTGCACTGCTGCTAAAAGCAGCTAGCGAGCGATCAACTCGGAATGATGGCCAATGTTCTTAATCTGATGGTTAAACATTTTACACTGAATTGCGTGTGGGGGTTGCCAGCATTCAGATGCAGCTTTCCAATGCCCATCTGATGGCTGACAGCCTTCTATGTAGCTGTGGACACCTGGAAGTGGTGTCAGCAGCTCAGCTTATATGTGCATGTGAGAAGCTCCGACCAGAGGCACCACTGACCTCTTTTGTACCTGGTGCGGCAGGGGGCGTGGCTTCCTGGGAGGTGGCGTGGCTACATGCCCCGACCCGCATTTTTGTCACTCCAGGGGTCCGGGAGCTGTGGCCTGCCCCCGGAGACTAGCATGTCTGCAGTGCCAGCTCCTACATGTTGACAGGAGCTGGGTTGCTGCACGTAATGTTACAATGCAGCGCCCGGCTACTTTCACTGAGCAGGAGCTGGCACTTTGGTGTCACCCCTCGGCGGATGACACCCAGGTGCGTGCCGCACCCTCCGCACCCACCCTCTGATGCCACTGGCTCCGACTGCTTCTGCGTATGCATGCACAGTGACCATTGATGATTGTACCGTTGAATGGTTTTGATGTGATGGCTAGAAGCCTTTGCATCTCTTGATTTGTAATGTGGTGGACCTTCCCTCTCAGAAGGAGCCGGAGTGGGTGAGAATGTTGCAAAAGAATATGTCAATGCTTACAAAGAAATTCTCTGAGTTTGAACAACAGACTAAATATTGGAGGCAGTCTGTGGAGGATACACTGTGTACTGACCCCTCCATATCATCTACTCGGGTTCCATCCAGTTCCCAGAAAAGGTCTCTAATGCAAGGGGACACAGACACAGATTCCGACTCTGACGTCGACACTGGGGATTTGAGAGGGGTAACCCCCAAATTAGCCAAAAGCATACAATGTATGATAGTTGCTATAAAGGAAGTGTTGGAGTTTCCTGAAACAACACTGGTCCCTGAGGAAAAGGATTATTTTAAATTAAATAAAAAGCAGGTTGTGACTTTTCCTCCTTCAAAGGATTTGAATGCGTTCTTTGAAGAATCCTGGGCTAACCCAGAGAAGAAATTTACCCTTCCCAGTAGGATACGTGTAGCGTACCCTTTCCCTGAGGAAGACAGGCACAAATGGGAGACACCCCCAATGATAGACACCTCAGTTTCTCGGCTGTCTAAGAAAATACCTTTGCCTGCCCCTGGTTCAGCCTCTTTAAAAGATCCAGTTGACCGTAAATTAGAAACAACCCTAAAATCCATATATACTGCTAATGGAACGGTGCTCAGGCCCACCATTGCTTGTGCGTGGGTAGGTAACGCTGTGGAAAAATAGTCTCACAACTTCATGGTTAGCATAGACACAGTTGACAGGGATGAAATAGTCCTAACTCTCGGCCATATCAAAGATGCTGCAGGTTACTTAGTTGAAGCTATGAAGGATATTGGGTTGCTGAGTTCAAGATCCTCCGCTATGGCGATTTCAGCCCGCAGGGCGCTGTGGATCCGCCAATGGAATGCTGATGCGGAATAAAAAAAGAATATTGAGGCGCTTCCTTACAATGAAGAAGCCCTCTTTGGAGACAAGCTGGATGCCATGATTTCAACAACTACATCAGGCAAATCAGCATTTCTGCCTTCCGCAGCTGCTCCACCTAGGAAAGGATTTCATACTCATACGATGCAATCCTTTCGGCCCAACAAGTCCAAAAAGGCAAAGGGTACCCCCGTCTTCGCAGGAAGGGTTCGAGGAAGAGGTAAAAAAATCTACAACACCATCAGACTCGCAGGAGCAGAAGTCAACAGCTACTACTGCTAAAACCTCAGCATGACGCTGGGGCTCCCCTGCGGGAGTACGGTCAGGTGGGGGCACGTCTACTGTCTTTCAGCCAGGTCTGGGTTCACTCAGATCTGGATCTTTGGGTATTGCAGATAGTAGCCCAAGGGTACAAATTGGAATTTCAGGACCTTCCCCCATGCCGATTTTTCAAATCAGCCTTACCAGCTTCTGTTCAGGACAGAGCAAAAGTGCTGAACGCAATACAGAAATCACATCAAGACAACGTAACTTCCTTAGTTCCTGTGTCACAACAGGAAAAAGGGTTTTATTCAAGCCTGTTTGTAGTGCCGAAACCGGATGGCTCGGTCAGACCGATTTTAAACCTAAAGACTCTAAAATTTCTGGTATCGATGGACATCAAAGATGCTTATTTACATGTTCCCATCTACCCGCCGCATCAGGCATACCTGAGGTTTGCGGAGCAGGACTGCCACTACCAGTTCCAAACATTGCCTTTTGGGCTCTCCACGGCTCCGAGAATATTCACCAAGGTGATGGCGGAGATGATGGTTCTTCTTCGCAAGAAAGAAGACAAAGTCATCCCATACTTGGACGATCTCCTCATAAAAGCGAGATCCAGGGAGAAACTAGTGCAGAACATTGCACTTCCCCTGATGGTGCTTCAACAGCACGGTTGGATCATAAACCTTCCAAAATCACAATTGGAACCCACAAGGAGGTTATCATTTCTGGGAATGATATTGGACATGGAAGCACAGAAAGTATTCCTACCGGTGGAAAAGGCTCTGGAGATCCAGAGGATGGTCAAACAAGTTTTAAAACCAGCACGCGTATCGATTCATCAGTGCATCCGCCTGCTGGGGAAGATGGTAGCGGCCTACGAGGCTCTACAATTTGTCCGATTACACGCCAGGTTGTTCCAATGGGACCTACTGGACAAGTGGTCCAGATCACACCTACACATGTACCGGAGGATAATCCTGCCAACAAAAGCCAGTATTTCACTCTTGTGGTGGCTTCAAAGTTCTCACCTCCTGGAGGAACGCAGGTTCGGGATTCAGACTTGTATCCTGGTGACTACAGATGCATGCCTCCGAGGTTGGGGAGCAGTCACACAAGGGGAAAGCTTCCAAGGACGATGATCAAGTCAAGAAGTACTCCTTCACATAAACATTCTGGAATTGAGAGCTGTGTACAACAGCCTTCATCAAGCGGCACACCTTCTTCAAGGTCGTCCCATACAGATCCAGTCAGACAATGTAACGGCAGTAGCTTACATAAACCGCCAGGGCGGAACAAAAAGCAGAGCGGCAATGGCAGAGGTGACAAAGATACTCCTCTGGGCAGAAAGACATGCAAAAGCTCTGGCAATTTTCATTCCGGGAGTGGACAACTGGGAAGCAGACTTCCTCAGCAGACACGATCTCCATCCAGCAGAATGGGGTCTCCACCCAGAAGTCTTTGCAGAGGTAGCAGATCGTTGGGGCGTTCCTCAAGTAGATATGATGGCATCACGTCTCAACAAGAAGCTTCAGAAATATTGTTCCAGGTCAAGAGACCCACAAGCAATAGCAGTGGATGCACTGGTGACCCAGTGGGTGTTTTCAGTCAGTGTATCTGTTCCCTCCACTTCCACTAATACCAAAAGTTCTCAAGCTCATCAGAAGAACAAGGGTCCGAGCAATTCTCATTGCTCCAGACTGGCCAAGGAGGGCTTGGTATCCAGATCTTCAGGGGTTATTACTGGAAGATCCTCAGCCTCTTCCTCTTCGCGAGGACCTGCTTCAGCAGGGGCCATTTGTTTATCAAGACTTACTGCGGCTGCGTTTGATGGCATGGCTGTTGAGCGCCAGATACTAGCCCGTAAGGGTATTACCAATGAAGTCATTCCCACACTTATTCTGGCCAGGAAAGGGGTAACGCCCAAACATTACCATCGTATTTGGAGAAAATATGTATCTTGGTGTGAATCCAAGAAGTCTCCTGCGGTGGAGTTTAAATTAGGACGTCTTCTCCTATTTCTACATGCGGGTGCGATTAGGGTCTATCAAGGTCCAAATTTCGGCCTTGTCCATTTTCTTTCAGAAACAGTTGGCTTCCCTTCCTGGGGTCCAGACGTTCGTGAAGGGGGTTCTGCGCATCCAACCTCCCTTTGTGCCTCCTGCTGCACCATGGGATCTTAATGTGGTGTTGCAGTTCCTTAAATAGGCTGGTTTGAGCCTCTACAAGAGGTAGAGTTGAAGTTTCTCACTTGGAAAGTGGTCATGCGGTTGGCCTTGGCCTCAGCCAGACGAGTGTCTGAATTAGGGGCTCTGTCACACAAGAGTCCTTATTCGATTTTTCATGAAGATAGAGCTGATGCGTCAGCATTTTCTTCCAAAGGTTGTGTCTTATTTACATATCAACCAACCTGTGGTGGTGCCAGTGGCTTCTGACACCTTAGCCATTTCAAAAGTCCTTGGATGTCGTCAGAGCGTTGAGGACTTATGTTGCAAGAACGGCTCGGATAAGGAAAACAGAATTTTTGTCCTCTATGACCCCAACAAGATTGGGGGTCCTGCTTCTAGGCAGACTATTGTGCACTGGATCGGAGGTACCATTCAGCATGCTTATTCCACGGCAGGATTGCCGTTACCGAGTTCGGTAAAGGCCCACTCTACAAGGAAAGTGGGTTCTTCCTGGGCGGCTGCCTGGGGTGTCTCGGCGTTGCAAATTTGGCGAGCAGCTACTTGGTCAGGGGCAAACACATTTGTTAAGTTTTACAGGTTTGACACCTTGGCTGCTGACGACCTTCAGTTTGGTCAGTCAGTTCTGCAGGAACATTAGCACTTTGCTGCCCGTACTGGGAGCTTTGGTACATCCCCATGGTACTAAAATGGACCCCAGCATCCTCTAGGACGTAAGAGAAAATAGGATTTTAATTACCTACCAGTAAATCCTTTTCTTGTAGTCCGTAGAGGATGCTGGGCGCTCATTTTTCCTGCAGAATTATGTTTTATCTTTTTACACAGGTTCTCATGTGTTAAGATGTTCACAGATGTTGCTGTTGCGTTATGCATGCACGTTAGCATGGGTTATGTTGAAAGCCATGTTAGGCGGCATGTTTTGTATGGTGTGAGCTGGTGTGAATCTCGCCACTAGTTTAATGTAAATTCTTCTCTCGAAGTTGTCCGATTCCTCGGGCACAGTTCCTATACTGGGGTCTGGAGGAGGGACATAGAGGGAGGCTCCAGTACACACCGTCTATACCTCATGGTACTAAAATGGACCCCAGCATCCTCTACGGACTACGAGAAAAGGATTTACCAGTAGGTAATTAAAATCCTATTATTTCCAACCGAATGTATCCATTAATAAGGTATTAACTTCCTTTTTAACTCTTACATAGGTATATTTTAAATAGAGATGAGTGGTTCAGATTACCTGGAATCCAAACTGCTCTGAACTTCCAGGATCCAAGACTACGCGAGCCATGGCTCAGGGTTTCCTGCCAAGCTCAGATTCCACATCGAGGCAAACATCCTTCTGATGTCGTAATCTTACAGGTTTTAGATTCTATTTGAGGACGCTGCTGGCAGGACTCAGTATCATTTCCCTTTGTTAAGGCCACACTGCTGTGTGCTGCGCTGTACTCTGTGAAAAATTGGCTGAGCTATGTGTAGGGTCAGGGTATACAAGGGGCACGTGACTGTGTACTGCGTTGTATTCTGCTGTAAATTGGCTGTACAGTGTGTATATTCAGTGTATACAAGAGGCACGCTGCTGTGTGCTGCACTGTACTTTGCTGTAAATTGGCTGAGCTGTGTGTAGTCAGTGTATACAAGGGACATGCTGCTGTGTGCGGTGCTGTACTCTGCTGGTTAAATTGGCTGTGTCCATCTAAAGTCGCTGTGTGTTCACAAGCAGCACTACAGTGTGCATTGTCATTGTCAATTGTGAAAAAAGTAACATTTATTGTTTTAAGTTTGCACAACCTGTGTGCACTGTAACCCTTTGTGTTTCTTATTCACGAACATAATAAAATAAAATCTCTTTGGGGTATATTCAATTAGGGTCGAAACTGCCTTCTTGTCGAAAAGACGGCAGTTTTCGACTTTTTCAGTTCGGAAGGGGTTCCGACCTATTCAGTCCCGAGCATTTTTATTCGACAAGTCAGGGAATTCGACTTGTCGAATAGTACATAAATCGGTGGTATAGCTGCCGATTTGCGCACTTCTGCAGGAAACGGGGCCAAATCCGACAGGTTTTGGCCCCGTTTCTGACCATCTCAGTTCGACTTAAAAAAAAGTCGAACTGAGATGGGGACCTGAGAGGAGGAGAGGAGGGAGAGCCGGGGGCACACGGGGGAGAGCAGTGGGGAGACAGGGGACAGCAGCACTACAGCACAGTGCTGCAGGAGGATGTGTAATAGCTGCTGCTCATGGCAGCGTCCACCCGGCAAGTGAGGTCCCACTTGCTGGAGCCGGGTGGACACTGCCGTGAGGTCTGGCGGCTATTACACATCCTCCTGCAGCGCTGCTGGCCGCGGCTGTCCCCCGTCTCCCTACTGCTCTCCTCCGTCTGCCCGCGGCACTCCCCCCTCTCCTCCCCTCATCTCAATTCAACTTTTTTAAAGTCAAATTGAGATGGGCTTTGAATAGCCCTTATCGGATCCATTCCGACAAATGCATGTTGGAATAGATCTGACCCTAATTGAATATACCCCTTTGAGTGGCCACAGTGTGAGCTGAGCTGCGAAGTGAAAAATACATAAATTATTCTATTGTTTGTACTGTTTGGTGCAATTTAACTTAGTGCACTTTGTTCAAAGTACTGTGACTCCATGCAGTTTGATCCAAGATGCAAGTTAAAAAAATAAGAATATAGTTAAGTTCTATTGTTTGCACTGTTTCTTGCACCTAGTGCACTTTATTCAAAGCCCTGTGACTCCTCACAGTTTGAACCAAGATCCAAGTTAAATTAAAAATATATAGTTCCATTGTTTGTACTGTCAGGTGCTCTTTACCCTATTGCACTATATTCAAAGCCCAGTGACTCCATGCAGTTTGAACTGAGCTGCAAGTTCAAATTTATTTATTTTTTACAAAAAATATAGATCTATTGTTTGTACTGTTTGGTACATTTTACTCTAATGAACTGTATTCATATATAAGCCCTGTGACTCACTGCAGTGATCCGCAAATTGAAAAATGGTTAACAAGCAGTTTAGAGAAAAGCAACCATACACTAATGCTGCAACTACTGCCACTAAAGCTGATGCTCAAGGGCATAGAGGGTCTAAGTCCTGGCATTTAAAATAAAAAAACACAATATACAGTGGTAAAGAAAAAAACACCTCTAATAAAGGTACAGATTGGCAAGGAAAGAGTGGGGGTTCTTCAACTGTCAGTGAGGCATCGTCTTCTGCCTCTCATGACAATGCAAGAACTTTTCACGCAGACTCTAGCAGAGGTGTAAAAAATAAAAACAACTAAGGCAGTAGAACAAATTGCATTCAGAAACTGAAATGTCACAAATCCCTGAGTAGAGTCTAATTGTGTCCTCGAGTGCTATGTGTGAGCCTGACCTTTCTGATACTGTACTCCTTATATAAGTTTGGTGATGAGCAGCAGATGCAAAGCTATTAACATAGAAATTGAGGATGCCACTGTGGAAGTGCAAGAGAATGAAGGGGGGATAGATCTAAAATATGAACTGGGAGCTTTGATAAACGATGACAAAATAAAAGTGGAAATACTGAACAATTTTTTTTCCTCAGTATTCACCAGGGAGAATCAGACGGTGAGAGTAGTGCATAATGATAGTGAAGGTAATGACTCTTGGCTTGATACATTTTTAAGTGAGGAAGTAGTCCTGGAGAGACTAAGCAACATAAAGATTAATAAATCATCAGGCCCAGATGGCTTTCATCCGAGGGTTATTATGGAGCTTAGGTCACAGCTAGCAAAACCCCTATACTTGATTTTCTATAGTTCAATTAGATCAGGCATGGTACCAAAGGATTGGCACATAGCTGAGGTAGTGCCTTTATTTAAAAAGGTCACTAAAAATAATCCTGGTAACTATAGATCAGTTAGTTTAACCTCTATAGTGGGTAAAATATTGGAAGGAATTTTGAGGGATAGCATAGAGGATTATCTGCAGGCTACTAAGATTATTAGCAAAAGTCAGCATGGGTTTGTAAGGGACAGATCATGTCAAACTAACTTAATTAGCTTCTACGAGGAAGTGAGCGAGGATCTTGACCAGGGAAAAGCAGTTGATTTTGCAAAAGCTTTCTATACAGTGCCTCACAGGAGACTGATCATCAAGTTTAGAGAACTTGGCCTAGGACATACTATTTGTACATGGATAAGTAATTGGCTGGATAACAGAGTACAACAAGTAGTGGTCAATGGGATGTTCTCCAGCTGGGCACCAGTAGTCAGCGGAATACAGCAAGGGTCCGTACTTGGCCCGCTACTGTTCAATATATTTATCAATGATCTAGGAATAGGCCTGGAAAGCATAGTGTCAATCTTTGCAGATGATACTAAACTGTGTAAGGCAGAGGTTCCCAAACTGCAGGGGTGCCCTGGGTTGGTGGTCCAGGACCAATTCAAATTATTCATGGTCAATATAAAAGGCAAAACCAGTGCTGGTGGCTGCCAGTCATAAAATATGTGGCCAAACAGAAGCAGATCTTGTCCCTCACCACACAACTGACCGTAAGGATGACATATAAATGCGATCTACTTAATGTAATATTTCTTTCTAAATTTCTCAATAAGAAATTTTTGGCCAAGGGGTGCCGTGAAAAAAATTCTGATATTCTAGGGCGCCGTGATTCAAAAAAGTTTGGAAACCACTGGTGTAAGGTAATTAATTCAGAAAGCAATGTCTCTCTACAGAATGACTTATTTAAACTTGAAACCTGGGCGTCTAAATGGAGAATTAAGTTCAATATAGAAAAATGCAAAGTAATGCATTTTAGGACAAAAAACACACTTGCCTCCTACACTCTAAAGGTGGAAAATATAGGGGTAATTGTGGTGAAAAATTTTTGGGGGTCCTCATAGATAATAGGCTTAATAACAGTACACAATGTCAAAATGCAGCAAAGAAGGCAACTAAAGTGCGTGCGTGCATAAAACAGGGAATTGAAGACAAGGGACGAGGATGTAATCCTGCTGCTGTACATATCATTGGTACGTCCGCACCTGGAATATTGTGTTCAGTTTTGGGCACCATATTATAAAAAAGATATCGGGGAACTAGAAAGTGTTCAAAGGCGAGCTACTAAATTGATTAAAGGGTTAGAGACACTGGAGTATGAGGAAAGGGTTACTAGGTTAAATTGGAACAGTATACACTAGAAAGAGGCGTCTAAGAGGAGACATTATTAATATCTTCAAATATGTAAAGAGTCATTACAAGGAGTTAGCAGGGGATTTGTTTATTAAAATAACTCAGTATAGGACATGTGGACACTCGCTGAGGCTAGAGGAGAGAAAAATCCATACACAACGTAGGAAAGGGTACTTCACGGTAAGGGCAATAAAGATTTGGAACTCCATCACGAAGAAGGTAATAACGGCAGACTCTGTAAATGCATTTAAAAATGCTTTGGGCAAATTTCTAAGTGGAAAATGTATCTAGGGTTATAGCATTTAACTTCATAGCAACTGACATGAAATATCTGGGAGTGGTAAGAACCATAGTTGTCAATTGGTACTAAACCATTTCTTCAGCAGGTGCATTATAATATGAACAGCTTAACACAGAATACAGGTTGAACCCGATGGGCATTTTGCCTCTTTTCAACCTCACTAACTATGTGACTATATAATATGTAACTATCTTTAAGAAAATATTGTTATTGTTCATAATGTATAGTGTTATCGCCCAGTGTGTACAGGGATTTAGAGGCATAGAGCTGACAACCTCTTAGCAAAATGGTTTACCCCGCTTGGACTTCCCTCAGGATTTGTGATTTCAGATAATGCCACAAATATTGTGAATATTGTGAATTATTGTGAATTATTGTGAAATATTTATTGTTATGACTGTTGTATTAATAAAATGTCTCAGTTCAGCAAAACCATCTTTAAAGTGGGGATATAGGAAGTTGCAACCGGGAGCTGGCACTTTAAATTACTAGAAGTGTGACTAGCTCCTCCCCTTCTATGTCTCCCCTCCAAGCCAGTCTTTTCAATGTGCCCAAGGGAGCTGGTCACTATCTGGGGTTCTCCTCAGGGCTTACATATTTTTAACAGTAAATTCACAAAGCATCTGCCCATGCCTGTCTGAGATGATGGAGCTGGCGTGGGGACCCTATCGCAGCTGCGTGCGGCTCGCGCCAGGGTCCCCGGCTGCAGAGACTACTGTCTTTGGGGTAGACAGGATGCCACAGCGTGCAGTGTGTATCGGGGTCCCCCATCAGCCATACCACCACCGGCCAGTTGTAAGTATAGCCCTGGCCCCAGGTTAACTGGTGGCCAGGTAACTTTACTAAAGGGCTGTTTAGGAATACGCAGCACAACAGTCCACTGGTGCTTTTTAAAATTGTTTAAAAAAATGCTCCTTACTCCCAGCAGCCCCAGCGCTCCCTGCAGGAAGCGCAACATGCAGGCTGCCATCTTAGAGAGCAAACACACATGTGCTGTCCTTGCTCTCTTCCTCAAAACTACTGCTGCTGCGCTGATGGGACAGTGCTGAGACTGTGACACTAGCCACCCCAGGCATTTGTGAGCAATACAGTGGGGTTGGTAGGCCGGTAGGAGAGCTTGTCATGCACAGGTAACTTACTTTCACCTTGTTTAAGGTACTGATAAACATGTGCCTAGCATGTAGACTGTTAGGTGTCAGCGTCCGGAGTCTAACCGGTACGCTGGGGCCGCGGGGCTGGCTTCACAGGCGGCTTGTGGGCAGCAGCGGAGGAGGGCTGCCGCACTGGGTCCGTGGGCAGCGGTAGCGGCGGTGAGGGGGTCCACTCGTGGCGGCGGGACGCCGCTGCAGGTGGTGTCTCTTGCCGGGATGGTTGCTAGGTTACCAGGGGCAGTGAGCTGTGTGGCTATGCAGAGAGGTCTGCATTACTGGGCGCCGCCATGTTGGAGACCAAGTTTGAGGCATAGTTTTGGCTTCCTGTTTCTTCCAGCCAATCCAGTGAGAGTTCTCCTTATAAAAGGGGGCTGGTTTATGACAGGGAGGCCAGTGCTTCAAGTTACAACCCCGTTGTAGGTGCTTTTGCCCTGTGCTCCCAGGATTCTTGCCGTATTCTGGTTATTCCTAACTCTGCTTAGCCGGTTCTCAGTTGCTGCTGCAGCCCTGCCGTTCCTAACCTACTGCTGTCTGTGGAAGCGCTCTTGGAAAGCCCGGTCCAGTAAGACCCTTTGGGCACGGATGGCCCCCGGGCTTTCTGCCTTGTCTTTCAAGCCACGGTCCACAGTTCTTTGTCTCCAGCCACGTCTTTGAACCACCGGCCACAGTCCGCAGTTCATTATCTACAGCCTTGTCTTTCAAGTCACAGTTCTTCCACCGTCCACAGTCCGCAGTTCATTATCTACAGCCTCATCTTTCAAGTCATAGTCCACAGTTCTTTGTCTCCAGCCACGTCTTTAACCACCATTCACAGTTCCGCAGTTCATTATCTACAGCCTTGTCTTTCAAGCCACAACCCACAGTTCTTTGTCTACAACTACGTCTTTAAATCATCGTTCACGAGCCACAGTTCTCTACCTCAGCCGTACTCTCAAGGACTACAACTCACTGACTCTTAGCTCCACCTACGTTCTTCATTGCCCCTTGTCCCATGAGAAGGAACTATATCCAACCCCCTCGTCTTATTCATCCGCAGACAACTTCTTCCTTGGGCAAGTCTCAGCTGCCGGATCCTCAAACCTTGCTAGGCATGACATTAGGCCCTGTAGATTGCTATTAGGGCTGGTGTGAGACTTCTCCCTCTAGCTGAACAAATCGGTGAATCTGCTGCCTATCTGGGGGGAGCATGCAAGGATGTGTGCACTCCTATGCCTTGGCAAAATCTTCCTGAAGAGCTCTTTGGCTGTGTCAGTGGCAGGCGGATGCGGAATCCAAAAGGGCGGTAGAGGCACGGCCCTTTACGGGACAGATCTTGTTCGGTCCAGAGCTGGAAAAGTGGATTTCCCAGGCTACTGGAGGTAAGTCCACTTACCTCCCCTCAGCTGCTCTAGCTTCTCAGAGGTCATACATGGGACCTTCCTTTTGGTCCTTTTGTGGACCTTCCAAGATCAGTAGCTGTTCCATGGGAGGAGCTGCAGCTCCCCAGGGTTCCAGAGGTTGTGGCAGAGGAGCAGCGCTCTCCACCCACCAGGAAAATAAGTCCACCAACAAGCCCTGTGGATGATGGGCTTCCCTCTCACTGGGGGACCCATGGGAGCTTGTCTACGAGATTACAGGGACATGAGGACAGAATCCTGTCCAGATGCCTAGGTTCGAGACCTCGTCACCCAGGGGTACAAAATAGATTTATTTACAACAGGTTTGCCAGCTTCAGACGACAGGCATGTCGTACTGCAGGAAACTATTGACAAACTCCTAGCATCAAGGGTGTTGGTCCCATTCTCCACACATCAGCAGAAACAGGCATTCTACACAAGTCTATTCCTCGTGCCAAAGCCGGACGGATTGTCCAGACCAATTCTGAATTTGAAGGATCTCAATCCTTTTTCGAGAATACTCAAATTCAAGATGAAGTCCCTTCAGTTGGTTATAGCGGGACTAGAACAAAACCAGTTTATGGTGTCCTTAGACACCAAGGATGTTTACCTGCACATTTACATTTGACCTCCACACCAGACATTTCTCAAATTCACCATTTGGGTCTCTCACTTCCAATTCCAGGCTTTTCTGTCTGGCCTGTCCTTGCACCCCAGGGTGTTCACGAAGTTCATGGCCATCATGATGGCTCTACTTCGGACACAAGGGGTTACGATTGTCTCTTATCTTGCCGATCTTCTCCTTAAGGCTCATTCCAGGGGCCAATTGCTTCAGAACTTTGAAGTGACTTACAGGCTCCTCATTCGACATAGCTGGATCCTAAACTTCCAAAAGTCTCATCTGCGACCAACGCAGTGGCTGCAGTAACTGGGTGTGATTACTGACACAGTCCTGCAGAGAGTATTCATCCCTCCAGAAAAGGTTTCGTCCATACAGGGGATGGTGAGGTTGGTTCTACACCATCGTCGAGTATCTGTACACCTATGTACGTCTCCTCGGAAAGATGGTGGCAGACTTCAAGGCCATTCCATATGGCCGTTTCCATTCAAGGACTCTTCAGCGGTGTCTGCTAAGTCACATCTGTTTCTCCATCAAAGGGTGAGTTTATCACCGAAGTCTTGAATCTCACTCTATGGTAGCTGAACTCAACACACCTGTTGGAAGGCAAGAAATTCAGAATTTGAGGGTGGACTCTCCTCACTACAGACACAAATCTGCAAGGATGGGGAGCAGTGATAATGGAAAACCAGTTTCAGGGGCTATGGACCCCCCAAGAATCTACCCTTCCTATAAACATCCTCGGGCAGTATTCTACGCTCTGCAACAGGCAGATCATCTGCTTCGGGGGCGGGCCATCAGAGTGCAGTCGGACAATTCCATGGTGGTGGTGTACATCAACCGACAGGGCGGCACTCGTAGCTGCGCAGTGATGAAAGAGGTAAGCCGCATTCTGTTCTGGGCAGAGACTTACGCAGAGGCCATGTAGGCGATCTTCATTACAGGCGTAGAAAATTTGGAGCCACCAGGACGTTCACCAGGGAGAGTGGGCCATCTCCAGGTATACCAACAGCTCATCCATTGGTGGGGTCATCCACAGATCAACCTCATGGCATCCCGGCACAATCACCAACTCCTGCTATACTGCTCTCAGACGAGAGACCCGACGGCAATGGCAGTGGATGCCCTCATGACACTTTGGCAGTTCCAATTTATCTATCTGTTTCCACCATTTCCTCTGTTGCCTCATCTACTGCAGCGCATAACGAGAGAAGACGCCACAGTGCTCATAGCTCCGGACTGGCCTCTCAGAACCTGATATTCCAGCCTATGCTTTCTGATTATAGACGATCCGTGGCCTCTACCGCTGTGAGAGGATCTCCTACAGCAGGGTCTTATAGCTATCCGGACTTAAGGTGGCTACGTTTGACACTGTAGCTGTTGAAAAGTCCATCTTAAGACAGAAAGGTATTCCTTCAGTGGTGGTCCCTACCATGCTTCAAGCCTGGAAGGAGATCATTTCTAGACATTACCACTGTATCTGGAAGGCCTATGTGGCCTGGTGTAAATGGCGCGGGACTCCTCCTACAGTTTTCAAGTTGGCCAGACGCTTGCTTTTCCTGCATACAGGCTTTTCTGTGGACCTGAGTCTCGGATCTTTGAAAGTTCAAGTATCTGCACTCTCCATTTTCTTCCAGAAGAGGTTGGCTTTACTTCTGGAGGCAAAGGCAATTTATCAGATTACAACCACCCTTTGTACCTCCCTTGACCCCATGGTACCTAGACCTGGTTCTCTCCTTCGTACAGTCTCCTGTGTTCAAGACTTTGGAGACAGTGGAGATGAAGTATCTTACTTGGAAGGTGGTACTTCTCCTTGTCTTAGCTTT
The DNA here is from genome assembly GCF_028390025.1 of Pseudophryne corroboree. NCBI lineage: Eukaryota > Metazoa > Chordata > Amphibia > Anura > Myobatrachidae > Pseudophryne > Pseudophryne corroboree. The sequence continues at coordinate 232,923,426 of NC_086450.1, forward strand.
AGCCAGAAGAGTATTGGAGCTTGGAGCTCTGCCCAACCATCCTCCTTACCTGGTGTTCCATGAGGATAGGGCTGGGCTTTGTACGAAGAGGTCATTCCTTCCTAAGGTGGTCTCGGCTTTCCACATTAAACAGCCAATTGTGGTACCGGCTATTCCGGTGGGCTCTCTGGTGGCAAGATCTCTAGACGTCATCAGGACGCTGAAGATCTATGTGGACAGTACTACTTTTCTCTGGAAATCTGATCCCTTGTTCATCCTATATGATGCTGCTCGTCCAGGATGGCCGGCATCTACACAGACCCTGGCCCGCTGGATCTGTCTGACCATCAGGCAGGACTATGTGCGGCTTCTCGGAAACCTCCTGTTTCCATTTATGCGCACTCCAGACACTCTGTGAGTCCTTCATTGGCGGTTGAATTTGGGGTTTCTATGATCCAACTGTGTTGGACGGCTACTTGGATGGGCTGATATACTTTGGTTTGATTCTACTGGTTCGATACTTTTGCGCCCTCTGCCTCGCAATATGGCCATGCTGTTTTGCAGGTTTCTCAGCGCTCTCCCACGCGTGATGGGAGCTCTGGGACGTCCCCACTGTAAAGAGCACTCTAGTGTCCCCTAGTGGATGTAGGAGAAAACAGGATTTTGGTACTTACCGATAAATCCCTTTCTCTGATTCCACAGGGGACACTGGACGCCCAACCGGCGCTGTTCCTTCGTGCCATGCTTATTTGTCATTAAATGTTTTTGACTGAGTTCCTTTTTTCTTGTTACTAGTTACTATACTTACAATTTTTCACAAGTTTCTTGTGTAATATTTAGGTGTGTACTTGTTTAACCTCCTCCTTTTAAATATGTTTCTTCCAGCTCTCCTCTGGCACAGTTTTCTTAGACTGGCTTGAATGGGGGACATAGAAGAGTAGGAGCTAGTCACACTTCTAGAGATTTTATGTGCCAGCTCCCGGTTGCAACCTCCTATATTCCTACTTTAAAGAGCACTCTAGTGTCCCCTGTGGAATCTGAGAAAGGTATTTATTGGTAAGTACCAAAATCCTGTTATATCCCGTGTATTTTTTACTAACCCAAATCAAGTAAGGTATCCCTCCTGGATAGTGCTTTTGATGGAGGGTCTTATTTCTGTTTCTGAATCAATGGGCAGAATACTATTATTATACAATATACTATAATTCTGTGTTAAGGGCTATGTATATCTACCCTAAAGAGTTAAACTCCTGATATATGTATCTCATATCCTATGACCGGCAATACCACAGACACCAGGCTGGTGTCATGTCTGTTTGTTTTGTTAACCCAGAGTCTATATGAACTCTGTTCGCGTAACTGGCGGACTTTGGGGGTTATTCAGGTTGCATTGCTAATTAATGCAACCACAATAACCCCGGCTGCGGCAATAGTGCACACGCGCAGGTACCATCCTGCACGTGTACTAGCAGCCAATGTGATCTGATCGCATTGGCTGCGACCACCTTGACAGGCATTCACAGGGTGGCGACAGAGCGTTGCGGTGGTGGCGCATCAAAAATGGGGTTGGGTCGGCAGCATTTTCAGGGCAGCTGTGTGATGTCACATGCAGTCGCTCTAATCAAGAAAATGGCAACGGACCACCTGCATACCCAGCCTAACTGCGGCTGCAGGGGGTCGTACACAGTTGCTGTGACTGCAATTAAATTGCGGTCGCAGCCACTTGGCAGGCCATTTAGCATGCTGGGCAGCCTTGTCCTTCTATGGGCAGCCCCCAGCATACAAAAGAACGGATTACAAATTCTGCTTTTTAGCAGAATTTGCAATCCGTACTGAATAACCCCCTATGTGTAGAACTGGCTGGACTGAGGGAAACAGTGAGATGTAAAGAGCAGTCCCTGACTGGGAGTCAAACCTGGGTCTCGGCAGAGGGAGCCATATCCTGACCATTGGAACATGAGGGACTTTGGTGTTGACAGGATGGTGAATGTACTGTAGTAGGAAGGAGTGTAGCAGAGGATTACCGGCTGAGAAGTGGATGGATACTGTAGATAATAGTATAACACTCTCCTTACTTGGTAAGAAAGAACAGGATCAATGTTGAGTAGGTTTCGACTGGAACTAATAATGAGCAGGGTTCGGCTTGATTTGGATTGATGACACTTCTGGATGAGAACTGGACTGGAGTGCAACTGGACAGGAACCAGACTAGAGAGCAACCGGACAGGAACTGGCTTGGAGAGCAACTGGACTGGAACCAGACTGGACCGCAACCGGACTGGAGCCAAACTGGAGAGCAACAGGACTGGAACCACACTTGAGAGCATCCGGACTGGAAAGCAACAGTACAAAGGATTGCAAGTACTAAGGCAATATCAGTAAACTCTGGGAAGCTCAGCTACTAGGCTCACACAATGAGCTGTGTGACTCAAGGAACTAGCAGCTTCTGAAACTCATGTCTCCCTACTTATATCTCTTGGTGCTTGGTGAATACAGTCAGGTGATTCAGGGAGTCTCAGGCTGGCACAGTATTGGATAGCTCATGGTCAGGTAATTAGACCCTGTCAAGGCAGTATGATTTTGCACCCGGCGAGTAGCTCCCTGCGAGCGCTGCTCCTGTACGATGGCAGGCCACTACTGCCACGTTCCGGGTCGCAGCAGCTGCTTGTGACATCACACAGCCGCCGCGGACCCCACCCAACGGTCCGGACAATGCAGGCATTGTCCGGACTGCGCCCTGCCAGTGGCATTCTAACGCCGTTGGCACGCCCCCTCCCACCCCGCAACCGCCTCTGCCTGTCAATCAGGCAGAGGTGATCACAGCCCAGAGATGCTGTTAGCATCTCACTGGGCTCCCGGGGTGCTCCACACACAGTGTGCCTGCTGCATAGGGATTCAGACTGCGATCGCTGCCGCTGCTGCGATCCAGTCTGAATTAGGCTCTTGGTTATAAGCTCATCAATTTGAGGGGAGGCCTTTGAAGGATCACTGTTGATTCTCATGATCCTAATCATCTGGGAGTATAGCAACCCATATGTCAATCTTTTCGGATGGCAGATGGTGTTAGAAAGTATGGTATTAGAAAGTATGGTGTTAGAAAGTATTACGATCCATACTTTTAGTAAACACTGTAGTAGTAATCTCTGAGTTTTCAATTGCGATTCTGACATCCAAGAAGTCAATGGTATGATGATCCAACTTATATGATAGTTTGACAGGACTCATAGAGGCATTATGTTTGTCCAATAGGTTTATCAGCACTTCCTGCGAACCACTCCAGAACATAAGCAGATCATCAATATACCTAGTGTAAAAAAAACACAGATGCAATAGTTGGATCATTGAAGAAAATTTCAAGTTCCACATTGAACATAAAACATGTCTGCATATGTCGGTGTGACCGCAGACCCATCACACATCCCTTATTCTGTAAGAAGAACTTGCCTTCATATAGGAAGAAGTTTCAGGTAAGGATGAGTCCAGTAGGAGTACTATGATGTCTTTATGAGTCAGCAAAATGGTACTATTATGATATAAGAATCTCCTCACTGCTGTAAATCCCTCCTGATGGGGAATTATTGTATAGAGGCTCGAAACATCCATGGTTACTAGCCACAAATCTGATGGAAGTTTGTCCAGATCCTTTAGCTTATTTAAAGGCATAGTTATTTCAAGTGTCCTTGTATGACTTGCCAATATTTAATCACAGGAGATACTTTTTACCATCCAAGACTGAGAACTAAATTCTCTATCAAACATCATCTACAGTAACTTGGGAAAGATCATACATAGTATATCAGATAATTTGCCCATGTGGGCTTTCATATGTGGGTAAAACCACTAGAAAATGTAAAGAACGTATGACTGCCCATCGTTCTGCTACAAGATCAGTTATTACTGGGTTTGCTGTTGCTATCAGTGTATTTATTATAATTGAGCTTCTATATTTATCTATAAGCCCTTATTAGCTGGATTATACAGTAGGACAAAAAAGTATTTGGACAGCCACCGATTGTGCAAGTTGACCCACTTAAAAAGATGAGAGCGTCTGTAATTTCCATCATAGGTACACTTCAACTGTGAGAGACAGAATCTGAAAAAAAAACAACCCAGGAAATCACACTGTATGATTTTTAAACAATTTACTTGTATATTCTTGTGAAAAAGAAATATTTGGACACCTACCAAGCAGCTAGATTTCTGGCTCTCACAAACCTGTTACTACTTCTTTAAGAAGCTCTTCTATCCTCCACTCGTTACCTGTATTAATGGCACCTGTATGAACTGGTTATCTGTATAAAAGACACCTGTCCACATCCTCAAACAGTCAGACTGCTATATCTCCACCATGGCCAAGACCAGAGAGCTGTCTAAGGACACCAGGGACAAAATAGTAGAGCTGCACAAGGCTAGGATGAGCTACTTGACAATAGGCAAGCAGCTTGGTGAGAAGAGATCAACTGTAGGTGCAATTAATAAAAAATGGAAGAAATACAAGATCACTGACAATCTTCCTCGACCTAGGGCTCCATGCAAGATCTCACCTCGGGGGGGTATCAATGATCTTGAGAATGGTGAGGAATCAGCCCAAAACTACATGGGGGGACCTGGTCAATGACCCCAAGAGAGCTGGTACCACAGTCACAAAGGTTACCATTAGTAACACACTACGTCGTCAAATCCTGCAGCGCCCGAAAGGTCCCCCTGCTTAAGCCAGCACATGTCCAGGCCCGTCTAAAGTTTGCCAGTGACCATCTGGATGATCCAGAGGAGGATTGGGAAAATGTAATGTGGTCAGATTAGAGCAAAATCGAACTTTTTGGTATAAACTCCACTCGCCGTGTTTGGAGGGAGAAGAATGATGAATGGCATCCCAAGAACACCGTACCCACTGTGAAGCATGGGGGTGGAATCATCATGCTTTGGGGCTGCTTTTCTGCAAAGGGGACAGGACAACTGTTCCGTATTAAGGAGAGGATGAATGGGGCCATGTATCGTGAGATTTTTGGCAAAAACCTCCTTTCCTCAGTAAGAGCATTGAAGAAGGAACATGGCTGGGTCTTCCAGCATGACAATGACCCTAAACACACCGCCCAGGCAACTAAGGAGTGGCTCCGTAAGAAGCATTTCAAGGTCCTGGAGTGGCCTAGCCAGTCTCCAGACCTCAACCCAATAGAAAATATGTGGAGGCAGATCTGCATGGAAGAGTGGGCCAAAATACTTGCTACAGTGTGTGCAAACCTGGTTAAGAACTACAGGAAACGTTTGACCTCTGTAACTGCCAACCGAGGTTATATTACAAAGTATGTAGTTTAACTTTTTGATTGTCCAAATATTTATTTTCCACAAGAATATACAAATAAATTGTTTAAAACTCATACAATGTGATTTCCTAGTTTTTTTTTTCAGATTCTGTCTCTCACAGTTGAAGTGTACCTATGATGGAAATTACAGACCTCTCTCATCTTTTTAAGTGGGTCAACTTGCACAATCAGTGGCTGTACAAATACTTTTTTGCCCCACTGTACCTAGTTGCTATTCCTAACATCTGTTTACAGTACTGGATACACACCTTCCTTGTGTGGTACTTTGCCTCTTTCATGTGTTTCCATGGTGACGGGAATTCCCTGACATGCTTTGAGTCTTTTGCAATGATGTCATCTGTGGGCACAGTGGCCGGTAAGTGGGAAGCGGTCAACGCACACCTTACTGCACAGTGGTGGGGATATAAGGTGAGTTTTTGTTCATTTCTTGATGTATCCTAATGACAATTTGATCAATTGATACGATGATACTGACCGGTGGTCCAGTTGTATTTATTACAAGCACCATGAGTGCTGCACGCCTCCCTGGTTTAATATAAATATATATATGTTTAGAATGAAAAAAATTGCGCCACTTGTGAGGATAATATCGCCTATGTGTTTATCTGGCAATTAAAAGTAATAAATAGTTCTATATATATATATATATATATATTATATAAAGTAACACTCCACAAATCTATGGGCGTCAGCTATTCCCCAGGAGTACAGGAGTGGTAAATCCCTGAAGATAGTTTTAAATAGAAAAATATTGAGGGGTTCTAAGCGACCAACGGTGTTTATACAGCTATTTAAAAGAATAGTACCCAGTGTATAAAAATATATATATATACAATTTATTATAATCACAGGAGCCAATAAAAAAGAAACAATAATAAAAATAAATAAATACAAGATATACAAAGTATTAGGATAAAAGCGCATTAAATAAGATTTTACTCACCGGTAAATCTATTTCTCGTAGTCCGTAGTGGATGCTGGGGACTCCGTAAGGACCATGGGGAATAGACGGCTCAGCAGGAGACTGGGCACATCTAAAGAAAGCTTTAGGACTATCTGGTGTGCACTGGCTCCTCCCCCTATGACCCTCCTCCAAGCCTCAGTTAGGACACTGTGCCCGGAAGAGCTGACACAATAAGGAAGGATTTTGAATCCCGGGTAAGACTCATACCAGCCACACCAATCACACCGTATAACTCGTGATAGGAACCCCGGTTAACAGTATGATAACAATGGAACCTCTGAATAGATGGTTCGCAATAACAACCCGATTTGTGTAACAATAACTATTTACAAGTATTGCAGACAATCCGCACTTGGGATGGGCGCCCAGCATCCACTACGGACTACGAGAAATAGATTTACCGGTGAGTAAAATCTTATTTTCTCTGACGTCCTAGTGGATGCTGGGGACTCCGTAAGGACCATGGGGATTATACCAAAGCTCCCAAACGGGCGGGAGAGTGCAGATGACTCTGCAGCACCGAATGAGAGAACTCCAGGTCCTCCTCAGCCAGGGTATCAAATTTATAAAATTTTGCAAACGTGTTTGCCCCTGACCAAGTAGCAGCTCGGCCAAGTTGTAAAGCCGAGACCCCTCGGGAGCCGCCCAAGATGAGCCCACCTTCCTTGTGGAATGGGCTTTTAGAGATTTAGGCTGCGGTAGTCCCACCGCAGAATGCGCAAGCTGAATAGTGCTACAAATCCAGCGCGCTATAGTCTGCTTAGAAGCAGGAGCACCCAGCTTGTTGGGTGCATCTAGGATAAACAGCTAGTCAGTTTTCCTGACTCCAGCCGTCCTGGAAATATAATTTTTCAGGGCCCTGACTACGTCCAGTAACTTGGAATCCTCCAGGTCCCTAGTAGCCGCAGGCACCACAATAGGTTGGTACAAGTGAAAACCTGATACCACCTTCGGGAGAAAGTGAGGACGAGTCCTCAACTCTGCCCTATCCATATGGAAAGTCAGGTAAGGGCTTTTTTATGACAAAGCCGCCAATTCTGACACATGCCTGGCCGAAGCCAGAGCCAACACATGACCACTTTTCATGTAAGATATTTCAAATCCACGGTTTTAAGTGGCTCAAACCAATGTGATTCCAGGAACTCCAAAACCACATTGAGATCCCAAGGTGCCACTGGGGCACAAAGAAAGGGGCTGAATATGCAGCACTCCCTTACAACGTCTGAACTTCAGGCTGACATCCTTCCTGGCTTTGATCAGGATAAGAATGACTTCCTCCGGAATGCCTTTTACACTCAGGATCCGGTGTTCAACCGCCATGCCGTCAATGCAGCCGCGGTAAGTCTTTGAACAGACAGGGCCCCTGCTGCAGCAGATCCTGTCTGAGTGACAGAGGCCATGGGTCCTCTGAGATCATCTCCTGAAGTTCCAGGTACCAAGTCCTTCTTGGCCAATCCGGAACAATGAGTATAGTTCTTACTCCTCTTTTTCTTATTATCCTCAGTACCTTGGGCATGAGAGGGAGAGGAGGGAACACATAAACCGACTGGTACACCCGCGGTGTCACTAGAGCGTCCACAGCGATCGCCTGAGGTTCTCTTGACCTGGCGCAATATCTTTTTTATTGAGGCGGGACGCCATCATGTCCACCTGTGGTCTTTCCCAACGGTTTACCAGCATTTGGAAGACTTCTGGATGAAGTCCCTATTCTCCCGGGTGGAGTCTGCTGCGGAAGTCTGCTTCCCAGTTGTCCACTCCCGGAATGAACACTGCTGCCAGTGCTACCACATGATTTTCCGCCCAACGGGGAATCCCTGTGGCTTCTGCCATCGCCCTCCTGCTTCTTGTGCCGCCCTGCCTGTTTACATGGGCGAGCGCCGTGATGTTGTCTGATTGGATCAGTACGGCTGGTGAAGCAGGGGCCTTGTTTTGCTTAGGGCCTTGTAAATGGCTCTTATCTCCAGAAAATTTATGTTAAGTGAAAAACTCCTGTTTGGACATAGTCCTTGGAATTTTATTCCCTGTGTGACTGCACCCCAGCCCCGAAGGCTGGCATCCGTGGTCACCAGGACCCAGTCCTGTATTCCGAATCTGCGGCCCTCTAGTAGATGAGCCCTCTGCAGCCACCACCGCAGCGACACCCTGGTTCTTGCCGACCGGGTTATCCGCTGCTGTATCTGGAGATGGGACCCGGACCATTTGTCCAACAGGTCCCACTGGAAAATCCTTGCGTGGAACTTTCCGAATGGAATTGCTTCGTACGAAGCTACCATTTTTCCCAGGACTCGTGTGCATTGATGTACCGACACCTGTCCCGGTCTTAGGAGGTTTCTGACTAGAGATGACAACTCCTCGGCTTTTTCCATTGGAAGAAACACTTTCTTCTGGTCTGTTTCCAGAATCATTCCCAGGAACAGAAGACGTGTCGTCGGGACCAGCTGTGACTTTGGAATTGAGAATCCAGTCCTGCTGTTGCAGCACTTCCCGAGAAAGTGCTACCCCCTTACCAACTGTTCCTTGGACCTCGCCTTTATCAGGAGATCGTCCAAGTACTGGATAATTAAAACTCCCTTCTTGCGAAGGAGTATCATCATTTCGGTCATTACCCATGGTAAAGACCCTCGGTGCCGTGGATAATCCAAACGGCAGCGTCTGGAACTGATAGTGACAGTCCTGTACCACAATCTTGAGGTACTCCTGGTGAGGAGGGTAAATGGGGACATGCAGGTAAGTATCCTTGATGTCCAGAGAGACCCTGTAATCCCCCTCGTCCAGGATCGCAATAATCGCCCTGAGCGATTCCATCTTGAACTTGAATCGTTTGTTATATGTGTTCAAGGATTTTAAAGTTAAGATGGGTCTCACCGAACCGTCCGGTTTCGGTACCACAAACATTGTGGAAAAGTAACCCTTTTCCTGCTGAAGGAGGGGTACCTTGATAATCACTTGCTGTGAATACAGTTTTTTGGATAGCCACCAACACTGCCTCCCTGGCAGAGGGAGTTGCCGGTAAGGCAGATTTTAGGAAACGGCGGGGGGGAGACGTCTCGAATTCCAGCCTGTACCTCTGAGATACTGTTTGAAGAACCCAGGGATCCACCTGTGAGAGAGCCCACTGTGCGCTGAAATTTCTGAGACGGGCCCCCACCGTACCCGGGTCCGCCTGAGCAGCCCCAGCGTCATGCTGTGGACTTACTGGACGCAGGGGAGGACTTCTGCTCCCGGGAACTAGCTGTGTGCTGCAGCTTTTTCCCTCTACCTTTTCCTCTTGGCAGAAAAGATGAGCCTCTAGCCCTCTACTTTTCTGGGGCCGAAGGGACTGTACCTGATAATACAGTGCTTACTTTTGCTGTGGGGTAGCTTGTGGCAAAAGTTTTGATTTCCCAGCCGTAGCTGTGGAAACGAGGTCTGAAAGACCATCCCCAAACAGTTCCACCCCCTTCTAGGGCAAACTTCCATGTGCCGTTTTGAACCGGCATCGCCCGACCATTGCCGAGTCCATAACCCCCGTCTGGCGGCAATGGTTTTACATAGCGCTTATTAGTGATGCCAGTCGGCAAATATCCCTCTGTGCATCACGCATGTATAAGACATCGTCTTTTATATGCTCTATTTTCAGCAAAATATTGTCCCTATCTATAGTATAAATATTATCCGACAGGGAATCTGACCACGCAGCTGCCGCACTGCACATCCATGCCGAGGCAATAGCAGGTCTCAATATAATGCCCGTGTGTGTGTATATAGCTTTAAGGGTAGTTTTCTGCTTTCTATCAGCAGGTCCTTCAGGGCGGCCGTATCCGTGACGGTAGTGCCACCTTTTTTAATAAGCGTGTAACCGCTTTATCTACCCTAGGGGTTATTTCCCAACGTGACCTATCCTCTGGCGGAAAAGGGTACGCTGCTTAGAAATTATCAATTTCTTATCGGGGGAAGTCCATGCTTCCTCACACACCTCATATCAATTCCTCAGATGCAGGAAAACTACTGGTAGTTTTCTGTCACCAAACATAATACCCTTTTTTGTGGTATCTGGGGTATTATCAGAAATGTGTAATACATTTTTCATTGCCTCAGTCATGTAACGGGTGGCCCTATTGGAAGGTACACTAGTCTCATCGTCGTCGACACTGGAGTCGGTATCCGTGTCAACATCTGTGTCTGCCATCTGAGGTAGCGGGCGTTTTAGAGCCCCTGATGACATGTGAGACGCTTGGACAGGCACAAGCTGAGCAGCCGGCTGTCCTATGTCATCAAACCTTTTATGTAAGGAGTTGACACTGTCACGTAATTCCTTCCATAAGTCCATCCACACCGGTGTCGACCCCACAGGGGGTGACATCCCATTCACAGGCATTTGCTCCGCCTCCACATCATTATCCTCATCATACATGTCGACACAGCAGTACCGACACACAGCACACACACAGGGAATGCTCTGACAGAGGACAGGACCCCACAAAGCACTAATAACTATAAAAACACATTCAAAAAGACAATGAGCGAGTCCAAGGAACAGTCATATTGAAAACCTCACATTAACTGTGTTAAAGATATATCTGCTTTTGACTCACTCATTGCCTTTTTTAATGTGTTTTTATAGTTATTAGTGCACAAATTTTTCACTGATTCACTCATGTTTATGTTTGTGTTGAACTTGTATTCACATGTATTTTTTTCAGTATATAGATATGCACTATGCACTTTATTGCGGTGTCCACTGGGTGGCGCATGTCGGACCACCGGGAGGCACGAGGAGAGCCGCGGGCGTTGCTAGGGACGCTTAGTGACGGGCCGGACAGGCGCCTGGGTGACGTCGGGCAGGAAGTACATCACTGCTGCCGAGCGTGAGGGAACGACGGACGCCAGCACCCAGGAGACAACCACATCATATAAAAGGTATGTTCATGGCAATTGTATGACTTGCTCTGTATTCACTTGACACTGGTATACACGTCCTGACGAAAAGCCCTGCGAGCCTTGAAACGTTGACGACGACACAGATGAGTATCTACTAAAAGACTTTTCCACATGTTCATTGGAGTGCCGCCCTTTTCTTATTTATGAGAAATTAGTTGACTGTCTATCTGTTGGTGAGGGCACCCTATATATGCCTATTTCATCCGGAGTGCCAAGCCATTGCTATATTATATATATATATATATATATATATACATATATTTATTTATTAAAAAAGTGGAGAAAAGGATGCCTTCTAGTGTCTACAATATAAAGAGTGGACCGAGTGTTAGTAAAAGGACACTACTTATCTGATATAGTCATTCTTCGGTCATACGACCAATTTGAGTATATAAAAGAGATAAGACAAATATAACATAGAGCGTACAGTTTTCATACCATTGTTCACCATAAAATCAGTTGTATATAAAAAACCTACTAAGGACAAGCATATCCTACAATTTCAAATCCACAGCCAGGGATATAAAAGGTTTTTCATACAATTTTAATACAACAGATAAAAACAAATGGTAAAAATTCAAGCGTACAAGATAAAAGAAAATTCAAGCTTATCTATCCATATAGAAGATCGGGTACATCTTGTTTCCCATAAATTTCCAAGAAATGGTAAAAATGAAAATGTACAAGTTTTTAAAAGGCTTATCTGTTCATAAAGAGGTTCAGGTACAGCAGTCCCAACGCGTTTCGTCAGCAATTAGACTTCATCATGGATCACAATGAAAGTAACCAGCGCCTATTAGTGCATAATATTCATATAAAGAAGCATGTGCACTGGGAAGATTTTAAGCCACTTAGCTTAATATTGTAGTCTTCGGTCATCCGACCTGCAGGGACTCGTGGTGACATAAAACAAGAGAAAAGGCACAAAAAAAGAAAAAAATAGTGTGTACTGTATACCTGCATATATTCATTCATTTAACTGTGCTGGTGAGAATATTATTGGGACGTATGATGTACCCCATATATATCACATTCCACAAGTTTCAAAAGTAAGACTTCTTCATGGGGATCCCCATGAAGAAGTCTTACTTTTGAAGATGAAACGCTTTGGAAAACTACCCTGGACCCTCTTATTGATGGACAGATATGCTTTTACATATTGTGCTCTTGTACGTTTGTTACCTGCTCATTTTTGTGTGGAATTTTATTCTTTTTAATAAAACTGCGTAATGTTTATGCTTAAAATTTGCGGCGGTGAGTCTCCTATGCGGTAAAATATGGAAAAAGTTGATAGGGTATTTTATTTAGAACAACCTTCGATGTCTATTTATTATAAAAAGACTCTAAAGGAATGTATAAAATATAAAACATTCATTTATTTAAAGAGAAAATAAAACAAACTCTTTGTCACAGAGAATTTGTACAATAAAACAAAGCCTCCTGAGGTAAACAAACAGCTAATATTACCGTATATACTCGAATATAAGTCGACCCGAATATAAGCCGAGGCACCTAATTTTACCACAAAAACCTGGGAAAACTTATTGACTCGAGTATAAGCCTAGAGTGGGAAATGCAGCTCTACCTGTACACAGACCTCATAGTGCCAGATATGCCCCACAGTGCCAGATATGCCCCACAGTGCCAGATGTGCCAGATATGCCCCACAGTGCCAGATATGTCCCACAGTGCCAGATGTGCCCCACAGTGCCAGGTGTGCCAGATATGCCCCACAGTGCCAGGTGTGCCAGATGTGCCCCACAGTGCCAGATATGCCCCACAGTGCCAGGTGTGCCAGATATGCCCCACAGTGCCAGGTGTGCCAGATATGCCCCACAGTGCCAGGTGTGCCAGATATGCCCCACAGTGCCAGGTGTGCCAGATGTGCCCCACAGTGCCAGATATGCCCCACAGTGCCAGGTGTGCCAGATATGCCCCACAGTGCCAGGTGTGCCAGATATGCCCCACAGTGCTAGATACTTACCCTCCATCGCTCCCGCACTGTCTTCTGAAGGAGGGACACGGAGAGCGCAGCGCGCGGCTCTCCTGTGTCCCTCCTGCATCTCCGGCGGCTGGAGATGCAGGAGGGTCACAGGAGAGCCGCACGTCGCGCTCTCTGTGTCCCTCCTTCAGAAGACAGCGCGGGAGCGACGGAGGGTAAGTATCTAGCACTGTGGGACATATCTGGCACACCTGGCACTGTGGGGCATATCTGGCACTAAAGCTGACTCGTGTATAAGCCGAGGTGGCTTTTTCAGCACAAAAAATTGCTGAAAAAGTCGGCTTATACTCGAGTATATACGGTACTTTGAAAAAAAACAATGTGGTAATAAAAAAGATATATGACATAAAACATACAAATAAGATAATAAAAAATGCTTAGCTTTTGCAGGAGTGGGGTGTAATCAAATTCCCCAATTCATTTCATCCTATAGACTTTGTCAAGGGGTCCAATATTGGATGTTCTCAATTGCCTTTATGTGAGGAATTTATTTGTTATCTTGAACATTAGCTTGAATATCAGTTATATATACTAGTTGACAGGCTGCAGCAGGGGCGGATCCAGAAGAAAATGATAGGGGGGGCACCATGGAAGGGGCAAGTACATTTGCGTGCGGCTTCGGTGCATGTGAAGTGGCGCTTCTTATACAATGCCCACAGTTGTTGCGCTCATTATGCAATGTCCACTGTACTGGTAGTGCCCCTTATATAGACCCCATAGTAGTGGTGCCCCTTTTGCAATGCCCGTATTGCCCCCAGTAGTAATGTTGCCTGTAGTAATGCCCCCAGTCATTATGCCCCCAGTCATTATGCCCCCAGTGGTAATTCCCCTGCAGTTATGACCCCAGTAGTTACCCCCCCCCCTTTAGTTTAGCCTCCCAGTGGTAATGCCCCCAGTAGTTTAGCCCCCAGTAGTAATGCCCCCCTGTAGTTTGCCCCATTGTAGTTTAGCCCCTGTAGTTATGCCCCCTTGTAGCTTAGCCTTCAGTAGTAATGCCCCCAGTAGTTTGGCCCCTGTAGTTATCCCCCAGTAGTTTGGCCCCTGTAGTTAAGCCCCCAGTAGTTTGGCCCCCCTGTAGTTTAGCCCCCAAGTAGTAATGCCCCTGTAGTTAAGCTGCCAGTAGTAATGCCCCTGTAGTTACGCCGCCAGTAGTTAGCACCTTTGTAGTTGGCCTCCAGTAATAGTCCCCCAGTAGTTTGCCCCCAGTAGATGCCACCCAGTAATAATGTCCCCCAGCAGTTTGCCCCCAGTAGATGCCCCCCAGTAGTTTGCCCCCAGTAGATGCCCCCCAGTAATAATGTCCCCCAGCAGTTTGCCCCCAGTAGATGCCCCCCAGTAATAATGTCCCCCAGCAGTTTGCCCCCTGTAGATGCCCCCTAGTAATAATGTCCTCCAGTAGTTTGCCCCCAGTAGTAATGCCCCCTAGGAGTTTGCCCCCAATAGATGACCCCCCAGTAGTAATGCCCCCAGTAGATGCCCCCCAGTAATAATGCCCCCAGTAGATGGCCCCCAGTAAAAATGTCCCCCGGTAGCTGCCCCCAATAGATGACCCCCCAGTAGTAATGCCCCCAGTATATGCCCCCCAGTAATAATGCCCCCCAGTAGCTGCCCCCAATAGATGACCCCCCAGTAATAATGCCCCCTACGATTTTGCCCCAATAGATGACCCCCCTGTAGTAATGCCCCAGTAGATGGCCCCCAGTAAAAATGTCCCCCAGTACCTGCCCCCAATAGATGACCCCTCAGTAGTGATGCCCCCCAGTTATAATGCCCCCCCCCAGTAGTAATGCCCCTTGTTGATGCCCCCCAGTAGTAATGTCCCCCGTAGTTTGCCCCCCGTAGATGCCCCCGCTGCATTAAGGAAGAAAAAAACATACTTGCCGAGCCCTGTTCCCGCTTCCAGGCCACTGCAGTCCTCCTCCTCCCTGGGCATCCGCTCCTCAGTCAGCACTATGAGAGAGACGTCATGACTGACGTCTCTCCCATAGCGCACGGCGCTCAGTGACAGTGCCGGAAGCCGGAGCTCAGTACTGAGCTCCTGCCTCCGGCTGCCGCTGTGCAGGGAGACGGGCGCCCGCTGGTAACACAATCTCAGCGGGCGCCCGTCATCTCCCTGTGTGGCGCCGGGGACGGGGGACAGAAGGCCACAAATGATAGGGGGGGGCACGGCCCCGAGTGCTTCCCCCCCTGGATCCGCCACTGGGCTGCAGTGCTTAAAAATAGAAAGATTTAGTCAAAACTTGTAATTCTTTGTGACAATTAAGCGGTAGTCAACAATCACGCATTATTGCTAAACAATTATATACAGGTTGAGTATCCCTTATCAAAAATGCTTGGGACCAGAGGTATTTTGGATATCGGATTTTTCCGTATTTTGGAATAATTGCATACCATAATGAGATATCATGGTGATGGGACCTAAATCTAAGCACAGAATTCATTTGTTACATATACACCTTATAAACACAGCCTGAAGGTCATTTTAGCCAATATTTTTTATAACTTTGTGCATTAAACAAAGTGTGTCTACATTCACACAATTCATTTATGTTTCATATACACCTTATACACACAGCCTGAAGGTAATTTAATACAATATTTTTAATAACTTTGTGTATTAAACAAAGTTTGTGTACATTGGCCCTCATTCCGAGTTGTTCGCTCGGTATTTTTCATCGCATCGCAATGAAAATCCGCTTAGTACGCATGCGCAATGTTCGCACTGCGACTGCGCCAAGTAACTTTGCTATGTAGAAAGTAATTTTACTCACGGCTTTTTCATCGCTCCGGCGATCGTAATGTGATTGACAGGAAATGGGTGTTACTGGGCGGAAACACGGCGTTTCAGGGGCGTGTGGCTGAAAACGCTACCGTTTCCGGAAAAAACGCAGGAGTCGCCGGAGAAACGGTGGGAGTGCCTGGGCGAACGCTGGGTGTGTTTGTGACGTCAACCAGGAACGACAAGCACTGAACTGATCGCACAGGCAGAGTAAGTCTGAAGCTACTCCAAAACTGCTACGAGGTTTGTGATCGCAATTTTGCGATTACTTCGGTCGCACTTTTAAGAAGCTAAGATACACTCCCAGTAGGCGGCGGCTTAGCGTGTGTAACTCTGCTAAATTCGCATTGCGACCGATCAACTCGGAATGAGGGCCCTTGAGCCATCAAAAAACAAAGGTTTCACTATCTCACTCTCACTCAAAAAAGTCCGTATTTCGGAATATTCCGTATTTCGGAATATTTGGATTAGAGATGAGCGGGTTCGGTTCCTCGGAATCCGAACCCGCCCGAACTTCAGCTTTTTTTACACGGATCCGAGCGACTCGGATCTTCCCGCCTTGCTCGGTTAACCCGAGCGCGCCCGAACGTCATCATGACGCTGTCGGATTCTCGCGAGGCTCGGATTCTATCGCAAGACTCGGATTCTATATAAGGAGCCGCGCGTCGCCGCCATTTTCACACGTGCATTGAGATTGATAGGGAGAGGACGTGGCTGGCGTCCTCTCCATTTAGATTAGAAGAGAGAGAGTGAGATTGAGACAGAGACACTTGATTTACTGGAGCTTAGGAGTACTAGAGAGTGCAGAGTTTACTAGTGACTGACCACTGACCAGTGACCACCAGTGCAGTTTTATTTAATATAATCCGTTCTCTGCCTGAAAAAAACGATACACAGTGACTCAGTCACATACCATATCTGTGCTCAGCCCAGTGTGCTGCATCATCTATGTATAATATCTGACTGTGCTCACACAGCTTAATTGTGGGGGAGACTGGGGAGCAGTTATAGGTTATAGCAGGAGCCAGGAGTACATATTATTAAAATTAAACAGTGCACACTTTTGCTGCAGGAGTGCCACTGCCAGTGTGACTGACCAGAGACCTGACCACACTGACCACCAGTATAGTATACTATATTGTGATTGCCTGAAAAAGTTAAACACTCGTCGTGTGACTTGTGTGGTGTTTTTTTATTCTATAAAAAACTCATTCTGCTGACAGTGTCCAGCAGGTCCGTCATTATATAATATATACCTGTCCGGCTGCAGTAGTGATATATATATATTTTTTATATCATTATTTATCATCCAGTCGCAGCAGACACAGTACGGTAGTTCACGGCTGTAGCTACCTCTGTGTCGGCACTCGGCAGTCCATCCATAATTGTATACCACCTACCCGTGGTTTTTTTTTTCTTTCTTCTTTATACATACTACATCTCATTATCATCCAGTCTATATTAGCAGCAGACACAGTACAGTACGGTAGTCCACGGCTGTAGCTACCTCTGTGTCGGCACTCGGCAGTCCATCCATAATTGTATACCACCTACCCGTGGTTTTTTTTTCCTTCTTTATACATACTACATCTCATTATCATCCAGTCTATATTAGCAGCAGACACAGTACAGTACGGTAGTCCACGGCTGTAGCTACCTCTGTGTCGGCACTCGGCAGTCCATCCATAATTGTATACCACCTACCCGTGGTTTTTTTTTCTTTCTTCTTTATACATACTACATCTCATTATCAACCAGTCTATATTAGCAGCAGACACAGTACAGTACGGTAGTCCACGGCTGTAGCTACCTCTGTGTCGGCACTCGGCAGTCCGTCCATAATTGTATACCACCTACCCGTGGTTTTTTTTTCTTTCTTCTTTATACATACTACATCTCATTATCATCCAGTCTATATTAGCAGCAGACACAGTACAGTACGGTAGTCCACGGCTGTAGCTACCTCTGTGTCGGCACTCGGCAGTCCATCCATAATTGTATACCACCTACCCGTGGTTTTTTTCTTCTTCTTTATACATACTACATCTCATTATCATCCAGTCTATATTAGCAGCAGACACAGTACAGTACGGTAGTCCACGGCTGTAGCTACCTCTGTGTCGGCACTCGGCAGTCCATCCATAATTGTATACAACCTACCCGTGGTTTTTTTTTCTTTCTTCTTTATACATACTACATCTCATTATCATCCAGTCTATATTAGCAGCAGACACAGTACAGTACGGTAGTCCACGGCTGTAGCTACCTCTGTGTCGGCACTCGGCAGTCCGTCCATAATTGTATACCACCTACCCGTGGTTTTTTTTTCTTTCTTCTTTATACATACTGCATCTCATTATCATCCAGTCTATATTAGCAGCAGACACAGTACAGTACGGTAGTCCACAGCTGTAGCTACCTCTGTGTCGGCACTCGGCAGTCCGTCCATAATTGTATACCACCTACCCGTGGTTTTTTTTTCTTTCTTCTTTATACATACATACTACATCTCATTATCAACCAGTCTATATTAGCAGCAGACACAGTACAGTATGGTAGTCCACGGCTGTAGCTACCTCTGTGTCGGCACTCGGCAGTCCATCCATAATTGTATACCACCTACCCGTGGTTTTTTTTTTCTTCTTTATACATACTACATCTCATTATCATCCAGTCTATATTAGCAGCAGACACAGTACAGTACGGTAGTCCACGGCTGTAGCTACCTCTGTGTCGGCACTCGGCAGTCCGTCCATAATTGTATACCACCTACCCGTGTTTTTTTTTTCTTTCTTCTTTATACATACTACATCTCATTATCATCCAGTCTATATTAGCAGCAGACACAGTACAGTACGGTAGTCCATGGCTGTAGCTACCTCTGTGTCGGCACTCGGCAGTCCGTCCATAATTGTATACCACCTACCCGTGGTTTTTTTTTTCTTCTTTATACATACTACATCTCATTATCATCCAGTCTATATTAGCAGCAGACACAGTACAGTACGGTAGTCCACGGCTGTAGCTACCTCTGTGTCGGCACTCGGCAGTCCATCCATAATTGTATACCACCTACCCGTGGTTTTTTTTTCTTTCTTCTTTATACATACTACATCTCATTATCATCCAGTCTATATTAGCAGCAGACACAGTACAGTACGGTAGTCCACGGCTGTAGCTACCTCTGTGTCGGCACTCGGCAGTCCGTCCATAATTGTATACCACCTACCCGTGGTTTTTTTTTCTTTCTTCTTTATACATACTACATCTCATTATCATCCAGTCTATATTAGCAGCAGACACAGTACAGTACGGTAGTCCACGGCTGTAGCTACCTCTGTGTCGGCACTCGGCAGTCCATCCATAATTGTATACCACCTACCCGTGGTTTTTTTTTTCTTCTTTATACATACTACATCTCATTATCATCCAGTCTATATTAGCAGCAGACACAGTACAGTACGGTAGTCCACGGCTGTAGCTACCTCTGTGTCGGCACTCGGCAGTCCGTCCATAATTGTATACCACCTACCCGTGGTTTTTTTTTCTTTCTTCTTTATACATACATACTACATCTCATTATCAACCAGTCTATATTAGCAGCAGACACAGTACAGTACGGTAGTCCACGGCTGTAGCTACCTCTGTGTCGGCACTCGGCAGTCCATCCATAATTGTATACTAGTATCCATCCATCTCCATTGTTTACCTGAGGTGCCTTTTAGTTGTGCCTATTAAAATATGGAGAACAAAAATGTTGAGGTTCCAAAATTAGGGAAAGATCAAGATCCACTTCCACCTCGTGCTGAAGCTGCTGCCACTAGTCATGGCCGAGACGATGAAATGCCAGCAACGTCGTCTGCCAAGGCCGATGCCCAATGTCATAGTACAGAGCATGTCAAATCCAAAACACCAAATATCAGTAAAAAAAGGACTCCAAAACCTAAAATAAAATTGTCGGAGGAGAAGCGTAAACTTGCCAATATGCCATTTACCACACGGAGTGGCAAGGAACGGCGGAGGCCCTGGCCTATGTTCATGGCTAGTGGTTCAGCTTCACATGAGGATGGAAGCACTCAGCCTCTCGCTAGAAAAATGAAAAGACTCAAGCTGGAAAAAGCACAGCAAAGAACTGTGCGTTCTTCGAAATCCCAAATCCACAAGGAGAGTCCAATTGTGTCGGTTGCGATGCCTGACCTTCCCAACACTGGACGTGAAGAGCATGCGCCTTCCACCATTTGCACGCCCCCTGCAAGTGCTGGAAGGAGCACCCGCAGTCCAGTTCCTGATAGTCAGATTGAAGATGTCAGTGTTGAAGTACACCAGGATGAGGAGGATATGGGTGTTGCTGGCGCTGGGGAGGAAATTGACCAGGAGGATTCTGATGGTGAGGTGGTTTGTTTAAGTCAGGCACCCGGGGAGACACCTGTTGTCCGTGGGAGGAATATGGCCGTTGACATGCCTGGTGAAAATACCAAAAAAATCAGCTCTTCGGTGTGGAAGTATTTCACCAGAAATGCGGACAACATTTGTCAAGCCGTGTGTTCCCTTTGTCAAGATGTAATAAGTAGGGGTAAGGACGTTAACCACCTCGGAACATCCTCCCTTATACGTCACCTGCAGCGCATTCATAATAAGTCAGTGACAAGTTCAAAAACTTTGGCCGACAGCGGAAGCAGTCCACTGACCAGTAAATCCCTTCCTCTTGTAACCAAGCTCACGCAAACCACCCCACCAACTCCCTCAGTGTCAATTTCCTCCTTCCCCAGGAATGCCAATAGTCCTGCAGGCCATGTCACTGGCAATTCTGATGATTCCTCTCCTGCCTGGGATTCCTCCGATGCATCCTTGCGTGTAACGCCTACTGCTGCTGGCGCTGCTGTTGTTGCTGCTGGGAGTCGATGGTCATCCCAGAGGGGAAGTCGTAAGCCCACTTGTACTACTTCCAGTAAGCAATTGACTGTTCAACAGTCCTTTGCGAGGAAGATGAAATATCACAGCAGTCATCTTGCTGCAAAGCGGATAACTGAGGCCTTGACAACTATGTTGGTGTTAGACGTGCGTCCGGTATCCGCCGTTAGTTCACAGGGAACTAGACAATTTATTGAGGCAGTGTGCCCCCGTTACCAAATACCATCTAGGTTCCACTTCTCTAGGCAGGCGATACCGAGAATGTACACGGACGTCAGAAAAAGACTCACCAGTGTCCTAAAAAATGCAGTTGTACCCAATGTCCACTTAACCACGGACATGTGGACAAGTGGAGCAGGGCAGGGTCAGGACTATATGACTGTGACAGCCCACTGGGTAGATGTATGGACTCCCGCCGCAAGAACAGCAGCGGCGGCACCAGTAGCAGCATCTCGCAAACGCCAACTCTTTCCTAGGCAGGCTACGCTTTGTATCACCGGTTTCCAGAATACGCACACAGCTGAAAACCTCTTACGGCAACTGAGGAAGATCATCGCGGAATGGCTTACCCCAATTGGACTCTCCTGTGGATTTGTGGCATCGGACAACGCCAGCAATATTGTGTGTGCATTAAATATGGGCAAATTCCAGCACGTCCCATGTTTTGCACATACCTTGAATTTGGTGGTGCAGAATTTTTTAAAAAACGACAGGGGCGTGCAAGAGATGCTGTCGGTGGCCAGAAGAATTGCGGGACACTTTCGGCGTACAGGCACCACGTACAGAAGACTGGAGCACCACCAAAAACTACTGAACCTGCCCTGCCATCATCTGAAGCAAGAAGTGGTAACGAGGTGGAATTCAACCCTCTATATGCTTCAGAGGTTGGAGGAGCAGCAAAAGGCCATTCAAGCCTATACAATTGAGCACGATATAGGAGGTGGAATGCACCTGTCTCAAGCGCAGTGGAGAATGATTTCAACGTTGTGCAAGGTTCTGATGCCCTTTGAACTTGCCACACGTGAAGTCAGTTCAGACACTGCCAGCCTGAGTCAGGTCATTCCCCTCATCAGGCTTTTGCAGAAGAAGCTGGAGACATTGAAGGAGGAGCTAACACGGAGCGATTCCGCTAGGCATGTGGGACTTGTGGATGGAGCCCTTAATTCGCTTAACAAGGATTCACGGGTGGTCAATCTGTTGAAATCAGAGCACTACATTTTGGCCACCGTGCTCGATCCTAGATTTAAAGCCTACCTTGGATCTCTCTTTCCGGCAGACACAAGTCTGCTGGGGTTGAAAGACCTGCTGGTGAGAAAATTGTCAAGTCAAGCGGAACGCGACCTGTCAACATCTCCTCCTTCACATTCTCCCGCAACTGGGGGTGCGAGGAAAAGGCTCAGAATTCCGAGCCCACCCGCTGGCGGTGATGCAGGGCAGTCTGGAGCGACTGCTGATGCTGACATCTGGTCCGGACTGAAGGACCTGACAACGATTACGGATACGGACATGTCGTCTACTGGCACTGCATATGATTCTCTCCCCATTGAAAGAATGGTGGAGGATTATATGAGTGACCGCATCCAAGTAGGCACGTCACACAGTCCGTACTTATACTGGCAGGAAAAAGAGGCAATTTGGAGGCCCTTGCACAAACTGGCTTTATTCTACCTAAGTTGCCCTCCCACAAGTGTGTACTCCGAAAGAGTGTTTAGTGCCGCCGCTCACCTTGTCAGCAATCGGCGTACGAGGTTACATCCAGAAAATGTGGAGAAGATGATGTTCATTAAAATGAATTATAATCAATTCCTCCGCGGAGACATTGACCAGCAGCAATTGCCTCCACAAAGTACACAGGGAGCTGAGATGGTGGATTCCAGTGGGGACGAATTGATAATCTGTGAGGAGGGGGATGTACACGGTGATATATCGGAGGATGATGATGAGGTGGACATCTTGCCTCTGTAGAGCCAGTTTGTGCAAGGAGAGATTAATTGCTTCTTTTTGGGGGGGGGGTCCAAACCAACCCGTCATATCAGTCACAGTCGTGTGGCAGACCCTGTCACTGAAATGATGGGTTGGTTAAAGTGTGCATGTCCTGTTTTGTTTATACAACATAAGGGTGGGTGGGAAGGGCCCAAGGACAATTCCATCTTGCACCTCTTTTTTCTTTTATTTTTCTTTGCGTCATGTGCTGTTTGGGGAGGGTTTTTTGGAAGGGACATCCTGCGTGACACTGCAGTGCCACTCCTAGATGGGCCCGGTGTTTGTGTCGGCCACTAGGGTCGCTTATCTTACTCACACAGTCAGCTACCTCATTGCGCCTCTTTTTTTCTTTGCGTCATGTGCTGTTTGGGGAGGGTTTTTTGGAAGGGACATCCTGCGTGACACTACAGTGCCACTCCTAGATGGGCCCGGTGTTTGTGTCGGCCACTAGGGTCGCTTATCTTACTCACACAGTCAGCTACCTCATTGCGCCTCTTTTTTTCTTTGCGTCATGTGCTGTTTGGGGAGGGTTTTTTGGAAGGGACATCCTGCGTGACACTGCAGTGCCACTCCTAGATGGGCCCGGTGTTTGTGTCGGCCACTAGGGTCGCTTATCTTACTCACACAGTCAGCTACCTCATTGCGCCTCTTTTTTTCTTTGCGTCATGTGCTGTTTGGGGAGGGTTTTTTGGAAGGGACATCCTGCGTGACACTGCAGTGCCACTCCTAGATGGGCCCGGTGTTTGTGTCGGCCACTAGGGTCGCTTATCTTACTCACACAGCTACCTCATTGCGCCTCTTTTTTTCTTTGCGTCATGTGCTGTTTGGGGAGGGTTTTTTGGAAGGGACATCCTGCGTGACACTGCAGTGCCACTCCTAGATGGGCCCGGTGTTTGTGTCGGCCACTAGGGTCGCTTATCTTACTCACACAGTCAGCTACCTCATTGCGCCTCTTTTTTTCTTTGCGTCATGTGCTGTTTGGGGAGGGTTTTTTGGAAGGGACATCCTGCGTGACACTGCAGTGCCACTCCTAGATGGGCCCGGTGTTTGTGTCGGCCACTAGGGTCGCTTATCTTACTCACACAGCTACCTCATTGCGCCTCTTTTTTTCTTTGCGTCATGTGCTGTTTGGGGAGGGTTTTTTGGAAGGGACATCCTGCGTGACACTGCAGTGCCACTCCTAGATGGGCCCGGTGTTTGTGTCGGCCACTAGGGTCGCTTATCTTACTCACACAGCGACCTCGGTGCAAATTTTAGGACTAAAAATAATATTGTGAGGTGTGAGGTATTCAGAATAGACTGAAAATGAGTGGAAATTATGGTTTTTGAGGTTAATAATACTTTGGGATCAAAATGACCCCCAAATTCTATGATTTAAGCTGTTTTTTAGGGTTTTTTGAAAAAAACTCCCGAATCCAAAACACACCCGAATCCGACAAAAAAAAATTCGGTGAGGTTTTGCCAAAACGCGGTCGAACCCAAAACACGGCCGCGGAACCGAACCCAAAACCAAAACACAAAACCCGAAAAATTTCCGGCGCTCATCTCTAATTTGGATATGGGATACTCAACCTGTATATATATGTGTGTATATATATATATATATATATATATATATACACACACACTCCGTATGTCGGCGGGACTCACAGCTCAGAAAATAAGTAGACAGAGACTTTGTCTTTAGTCGACGTTTCAATGTCATATACAACACATTTTCATCAGGAAATATATATATACACACACACACATATATATATATATATATATATATATATATTATATATAAACACCACAACAGAGGAACTCCCAGACTCAGTCTTTAGTGAAACAAATCAGTGCTAGTATATGACTGACACACACACACACACACACACACACACACACACACACACACACACACACACACACAATGCACATACATATACACACCAGGGCTGGTTCTAGGCCTTGCAGAGCTCTGGGTTACAGTTTCCTTTTGTGCCCTTCCTCCCCCATAGTCATAACAATTAACTGAAACTGAAACAGCTGTGTAGAAGGCTTAAAACTGGGTGAGGAACAGCCAAATTCTGCTCTAAATGTGAGGTTGTGGAAGACAGTTTCATGTCACAGGTCTTACACCATGGCAAGACATAGCACAGCAACAAGGTGCAAGGTAGTTATACTGCATCAGCAATTTACTCCCAGGCAAATGTTTCAAAGCAGACTGGGGTTTCAAGATATGCTGTTCAAGCTCTTTTCAAGAAGCACAAAGAAATGGGCAATGTCGAGGACCATAGGTGTAATGGTCTGCCAAGGAAATGTAGTGCATTAGA